>NC_134671.1:1725873-2098373 GCF_030463565.1 Pelecanus crispus | reverse complement strand
CTAACCCTAACCCTAACCCTAACCCTAACCCTAACCCTAACCCTAACCCTAACCCTAACCCTAACCCTAACCCTAACCCTAACCCTAACCCTAACCCTAACCCTAACCCTAACCCTAACCCTAACCCTAACCCTAACCCTAACCCTAACCCTAACCCTAACCCTAACCCTAACCCTAACCCTAACCCTAACCCTAACCCTAACCCTAACCCTAACCCTAACCCTAACCCTAACCCTAACCCTAACCCTAACCCTAACCCTAACCCTAACCCTAACCCTAACCCTAACCCTAACCCTAACCCTAACCCTAACCCTAACCCTAACCCTAACCCTAACCCTAACCCTAACCCTAACCCTAACCCTAACCCTAACCCTAACCCTAACCCTAACCCTAACCCTAACCCTAACCCTAACCCTAACCCTAACCCTAACCCTAACCCTAACCCTAACCCTAACCCTAACCCTAACCCTAACCCTAACCCTAACCCTAACCCTAACCCTAACCCTAACCCTAACCCTAACCCTAACCCTAACCCTAACCCTAACCCTAACCCTAACCCTAACCCTAACCCTAACCCTAACCCTAACCCTAACCCTAACCCTAACCCTAACCCTAACCCTAACCCTAACCCTAACCCTAACCCTAACCCTAACCCTAACCCTAACCCTAACCCTAACCCTAACCCTAACCCTAACCCTAACCCTAACCCTAACCCTAACCCTAACCCTAACCCTAACCCTAACCCTAACCCTAACCCTAACCCTAACCCTAACCCTAACCCTAACCCTAACCCTAACCCTAACCCTAACCCTAACCCTAACCCTAACCCTAACCCTAACCCTAACCCTAACCCTAACCCTAACCCTAACCCTAACCCTAACCCTAACCCTAACCCTAACCCTAACCCTAACCCTAACCCTAACCCTAACCCTAACCCTAACCCTAACCCTAACCCTAACCCTAACCCTAACCCTAACCCTAACCCTAACCCTAACCCTAACCCTAACCCTAACCCTAACCCTAACCCTAACCCTAACCCTAACCCTAACCCTAACCCTAACCCTAACCCTAACCCTAACCCTAACCCTAACCCTAACCCTAACCCTAACCCTAACCCTAACCCTAACCCTAACCCTAACCCTAACCCTAACCCTAACCCTAACCCTAACCCTAACCCTAACCCTAACCCTAACCCTAACCCTAACCCTAACCCTAACCCTAACCCTAACCCTAACCCTAACCCTAACCCTAACCCTAACCCTAACCCTAACCCTAACCCTAACCCTAACCCTAACCCTAACCCTAACCCTAACCCTAACCCTAACCCTAACCCTAACCCTAACCCTAACCCTAACCCTAACCCTAACCCTAACCCTAACCCTAACCCTAACCCTAACCCTAACCCTAACCCTAACCCTAACCCTAACCCTAACCCTAACCCTAACCCTAACCCTAACCCTAACCCTAACCCTAACCCTAACCCTAACCCTAACCCTAACCCTAACCCTAACCCTAACCCTAACCCTAACCCTAACCCTAACCCTAACCCTAACCCTAACCCTAACCCTAACCCTAACCCTAACCCTAACCCTAACCCTAACCCTAACCCTAACCCTAACCCTAACCCTAACCCTAACCCTAACCCTAACCCTAACCCTAACCCTAACCCTAACCCTAACCCTAACCCTAACCCTAACCCTAACCCTAACCCTAACCCTAACCCTAACCCTAACCCTAACCCTAACCCTAACCCTAACCCTAACCCTAACCCTAACCCTAACCCTAACCCTAACCCTAACCCTAACCCTAACCCTAACCCTAACCCTAACCCTAACCCTAACCCTAACCCTAACCCTAACCCTAACCCTAACCCTAACCCTAACCCTAACCCTAACCCTAACCCTAACCCTAACCCTAACCCTAACCCTAACCCTAACCCTAACCCTAACCCTAACCCTAACCCTAACCCTAACCCTAACCCTAACCCTAACCCTAACCCTAACCCTAACCCTAACCCTAACCCTAACCCTAACCCTAACCCTAACCCTAACCCTAACCCTAACCCTAACCCTAACCCTAACCCTAACCCTAACCCTAACCCTAACCCTAACCCTAACCCTAACCCTAACCCTAACCCTAACCCTAACCCTAACCCTAACCCTAACCCTAACCCTAACCCTAACCCTAACCCTAACCTAACCCTAACCCTAACCCTAACCCTAACCCTAACCCTAACCCTAACCCTAACCCTAACCCTAACCCTAACCCTAACCCTAACCCTAACCCTAACCCTAACCCTAACCCTAACCCTAACCCTAACCCTAACCCTAACCCTAACCCTAACCCTAACCCTAACCCTAACCCTAACCCTAACCCTAACCCTAACCCTAACCCTAACCCTAACCCTAACCCTAACCCTAACCCTAACCCTAACCCTAACCCTAACCCTAACCCTAACCCTAAACCCTAACCCTAACCCTAACCCTAACCCTAACCCTAACCCTAACCCTAACCCTAACCCTAACCCTAACCCTAACCCTAACCCCTAACCCTAACCCTAACCCTAACCCTAACCGTAACCCTAACCCTAAACCCTAACCCTAACCCTAACCCCTAACCCTAACCCTAACCCTAACCCTAACCCTAACCCTAACCCTAACCCCCTAACCCTAACCCTAACCCTGACCCTAACCCTAACCCTGACCCTGACCCTAACCCTAAGTCCTTACCTGAACAAAGTAATAAAATAATAAAATAGTAAGAAAATGAAAATAAAATAAATAATAAAAGTAATAATAATATACGAAGCAAGTGAGGCACAATGCAATTGCTCACAACCCACTGACCAATATCCAGACAGTTCCTGAGCAGCGATCGCTGCTCCCCGGCCAACCCCCCCCGTTTCTATACTGGGCATGACGCCTAACCCTATATGTTCTATACTGGGTATGGAACAGCCCTCTGGCCAGTTTGGGTCAGCTCTCCTCGCTCTGCCCCCTCACAGCTTCTTCTGCACCTGGCAGAGCATGGGAAGCAGAAAAGTCCTTGACTGCCACAAACACTCCTGAGCAACAACTACAACATCAGTGTGCTATCAACATTATTCTCATGCTAAATCCAAACCACAGCACCACACCAGCTACTAGGGAGAAAACCAACTCTGGCCCAGACAAAACCAAGACACCTAGTCAGGAGAAATGAGAGGTGCCGGGGCAGGAGGGACTGTGGGGCATGCAAAGGCTGGGGCAAACCCCAGCTGGGCAGGGGCAAAAATAACTGCTCCAAGTGGGGCAGGGACGGGTAGAACGGCATGCCCCATGGGGGGCCAGGGGCACAAAGAGATGCCCTGAGCCGGACAGGGACAAAACCAAATGCCCCATACAGGACAGGGGCAAAACTAGCCACCCCAATTTGGGCAGGAGCACAAAAGGCCACCTGAGCAGGGCCAGAGTACATCCAGTCACCCTGTGTGGGGAAGGGGCAAAATGAGCCTCCACAAGCAAAAGAGGGGAAAAACCCAGCAGTCCTGAGAGGGACCTGATGAAAGCAAGCCCCGCGAGCAAGGCTGTAGGCAAACGGGATGCCTCAAGCAAAATACAGAAAGAGAAAAGCCTCCCCGAGTGGAGCAAGGGCAAAGCTAACTGCCCTGAGCTGAGCAGGAGCACAGCTAACTGCCCCAAGCAGGGCTGGCGAAAACCAGATGACGCCAGTGGGGCGAGGGCCAAAGCAGCCAGGTCAAGTGGGGCAGGAATAACAACCAGCTGCCATGTTGGGACAGGAGCAATGCTCACTGCCCTCCCAGCGAGTCAAGGAGTTAAACCTGATGCTAAAGAGCTGTCCACGAATATTTTTCAGAGCTGCAGGGTGAGAGAGCAGCCGGCTGGGGGCCTGGAGCCAGCCAAGGTCAACCCAGGGCAGCTGCTGAAGGGGTTTCTTCGGTAGCGCTACTTCAGAGTCAGCCTGTGGCTGCATCTTGGGGGGCAGATACAATTCATTGCAAAGGAACCTGTAAGAGCCCAGGTGCTTTGCTACACGAGTCCCATGGACAAAGTCCTGTACCTAGGAAGAGTGGAAAAGAAACCCTCAGCAACCGGAACGTGCCGGCCAAAGCTGTGAGCAGGCACACTTACAGCCCTGGCCAGGTTTGCATTCATCCGGCTGGTGCGGCTCGGGGAAGAGGTGGGAGCTCTGCCGATGGACGAACAGCCCTTCGCCAGCAGTGCATGGGGAAGGCCAGCGGCTGCCGGAGGCGCCCGGGCCGTGGCAGACGCCCTGGTGCAGCCCCATATCACAAAGGGTCGGTGATGCGGCACCCACCTGGCGCTTGTGACCTCACCTGGCCAGGGCTTGGCATCCTGAGCAGCTGGCCAGCGAAAGCTAGTTGGGCTGAGCTGGCCTTCGGGATAACTTGGCTCATTCCTTCGCTACTTGCGTGCCTACCTTTTTTCCAACCATTTCTTGTTTCCTGCCCACTTGTCCTCAACTTCCATCCTCTTTCAAAGGTAATTATGATTTGCCTTTCAGGACAGATCATAGAGTAGGTAGATACGGGATAAAAGTATAGGCTGGTCTATACCTTCTGAGCTCTAGGCTGAGCTATTACACCTTTCTAGGCTGGCCAGGGCTATGGGTAGAGTTCCTATTTGCTAATTCTTATTTCTTTACTGTATGCTAGGATAGGTAAGTAGGGGGTGGCAGTGTAGTCGGAGGCATTGGGCTCAGCCTAGAATGACAAGAAGCCCACCCTGACTGATGCAGTAGGAAGGGAGATGGAAAAGGAGCACAGCAAAGACAGCCGTTAAAGTAGCGGCCTAAAGCAGGTCACTCCTGCATACAGGGTGGGCAAGCGTGGGCTGGAGAGCCAGACGGCTCTGGTGCTAACGCTAGCAATGGGTAAGCAGCAGGTCCTCTTCAGAGAAGGTGACGCGCAATGCAGTCTTTCCAGAGGGCCTGGGTAATTGCTGTCAATTGGAGTCCGGGGACAGGGACAGGAGGGCCATCAGCCTGCAGCTCTGCAGCACTTACAAGTACCACTGAAACACTGCTGATGGCAGATGCTCTTCCGTGGGTTTAGTTTGGTGGTTTTCTAATCATTTTGTTGAGCTACAATTATTTCTTTGCAATCAGGTGATAGGACTGGCATTGACCTTCTCCTTCTGGAGCACGTCCTGACATCCTTTGTCATCCCAAGCTTTCCCCTCTGTTCCTGAGAGGACCGATGGCTGCAATGGGGAATGACTCCTGTGAGTAACGGCTTCACCAGCAGCCTTGGACTTTGTGAATCCCCGAAGGCAACAGATGTGGCTGGTGCTCCTTCCCTCGGTGTTGATGGGCTGACAACCTAGCATGAATTCTGGGGTGTTTCCTGGTAGCAGCCAGACTTACCCAGGTGTTTTCGATTAGACACAGGAAAATGCATTTTATCACTCCTCTGCCACTCTGTACAAGACTTGGAAAGATGACATTGCTCGTAGAAAGATCTGACATGAGTAGGGTTACCTTCTCTGCTAGGTACTTGCTTGTTTGCGTCAAATTACAATCAGGAAAAGGGAAGACTTGACCTGATAATCCAATGCAAGGCTCTAGAGGGAAAGGAAGATAGCCCGAGGCACAGAAAGCAGAGTGGGGGTTTGTTGGACTTTCAGCAAAGTAAGCAGGGGAACAGACTATTTTCCAAAACGGTTTCTTGACCAGTAATTGTCAGTGGCAGTGTTAGGCTTCCCCCAATGTTTCTGTGTTGGAGGTTAGAGCTGCTTTTCCTGGGAGCTTCTGTACAGAACTCGGCTTTTTAAATATGCGATTGTGCAACAGTATCAACTCATCTCTTTTCAAATACCATTTCCCTGCAGTCCTTGCCGAGGGAACGGCTCCCACACAAAGGGTCCTCTTTCCCCTGGAGAAGATTTGCATGGCCTGGCCGCAACGACAGAGAGCTGGAGCAAGACTCTACAACCTGGGCAATACGTGCTTCCTCAACTCCGTCCTGCAGTGCCTGACGTACACGCCCCCTGTCACCAACTACCTGCTCTCTCGTGAGCACAGCCAGTCATGTGAGGACTTTTAGGAACAGCTCCTTGTAAATCTGTTGGGCACTTCCCAAGGATTCTCACAATCTGGAATTTCATTTAGGAGAAAAGCAGCCCTTCTTTGTCAGCCCCCCAACTTGGTGTTCTTTGCACACTCAACCCTAGAAGCCTCTTGTCCTATCTAGGTGTTTTCATCTTCAGAAAGGCACCACTTTCTAGCCCCAGGTCTCGGACCCTAGCCCTGCAAGTTAAACCCTCTGTGCTTATTGCACAGAAAACTTCTGTCCATTAAGCACCACTCTGAAGAAAGCTTTCTATGCGCTAAAATGTCCGGGGCTTGTTGGGACATTGGCACTTTGGGAGGAGTGGAGACTGTCCTTATAACGTCATTAGGTTTCCCAGTGCTATGGCTATTTTGTTAACCTGAGAAGCTTGCTTCCCTCCCTCCGGCCCACCCTCTTCAGGTTGTCAGCAAGGCTTCTGCATGATGTGCATAATGGAAGCGCATGTTCACAAGGTCCTGCATTCCTCAGCCAGTGCCATCCAGCCGAGGGCTGTCGCCAGTGTCCTCACACGTAAGTCATTTCAGGTGCTTTGACATGGTTCCTTCCCTTCTTGTAGGACAGAACTAGTAACTTCTTCTTTCTTAGGAATAGGAGAACACTTTGAGCTTGGCGTGCAGGAAGATGCCCACGAGTTTTTATGCTATACTGTTGATGCCATGCAGAGAGCTTGCCTGAGTGGAAGCAACCAGTAAGCACAAGCAAATTACCTTTTCAATGTTCCTGAGCCCTTTGGACTCCTTGATGTACTCCCACCAAGGAAACCCTGCGCCCAGGGTTTTCCAACCAAGAAAACTCTTGGAAGAGATAACTCTCTGCCTTACCATTTGTTTCCAGCTTGGACAGCTCTTCTCAAGGAACTACCATCGTCCAGCAAATATTTGGGGGCTTTCTGAGATCAAGAGGTACTTTTTAAAAATATTACTGTTCTTAGAATGTTCTGTGGCTCGCTCTCTGTTTGTGGTAAACAGAGTATGCAGTATTCTAGTATGCAGCAGTATGTCCCGTGTGTCTAAAGTGGTATGTGTTGGTCGGTGAAATGGGCAGAGTCAGTCTCCTTCCCAGCCTGATAAGCATTTCTCTTTGCCTTCCAGTAACGTGCTTGAGTTGCAAAGCCGTTTCCGACACCTACGAGGCATTCCTTGATATTCCTTTGGATATCAAGGTAAAGAAGTTTGGAAATTGTGGTGCAAAATGTTTCCAGGTCCCCGCAGGGGGCTATTTTATCTCCAGTGAACTCTGCTGACTTCAACCTGTGGGCTGTGACCTCACAAGAGCTTGGTGGTGGATGGGGAGGGAACTGGACTTGTGTGCTCCTTCTGGGGAAGCCCTGTAAATGGTCTCCCTGTGCTGGGTGCTGGGTGTCAGCTGAGCAAAGAGTAAGGATGGTACCTACAGCCATGATGACACTGTCATACCACCCTGCTTCAGACTCCCTCAATACGTGTCAGATTGCTGGATGGATGGGGTCGATTGCTTGTGTTATTTTTGACCTGTACCATGGACAACTCTGGTACCACCCAGGGGTAGCTGCTTCTTGGGACAACGCTGGTACTACACGGGTAGCTATGTCTTGGGATTTTGAATTTCCAGGAGCTTAGTGCTCTCCTTTCTTTCTCATCCAGGCAGCATCCTCT
The DNA here is from genome assembly GCF_030463565.1 of Pelecanus crispus. NCBI lineage: Eukaryota > Metazoa > Chordata > Aves > Pelecaniformes > Pelecanidae > Pelecanus > Pelecanus crispus. The sequence goes on along the minus strand of NC_134671.1, from coordinate 2,090,648 downwards.
GTCACTGGAGCTCTGGAAGACTTTGTCAAACCTGAGCAGCTGCATGGTGAAAATGGCTACAAATGCAGCAAGTAAGATTATTACTAATGACATCTTCCCAGCAGATACTGGGTTACGGGATAGCATGTCTCAAAGCACTAGTTCTGTTTTGACTTAATTGAGAAACCCAGTCATGAGACAGCTGGGGTTTTTTTCTTTTCTTTTTCTTCCCCATACAACTAATCCACCTGAAAAACCTGGAACTTGGAAAATAATGCATTTGTTTCTAAGACAGGTAATTTCTTTCCCTTCTGCCTGAATATTTGGAAAGCTCTGATGAGAATTTGATTCCTGGCATTGTCTGCCCTGGAAGTGGTCAACCTTCCTAGCTATGAAGCTGCCCACTGAACTACCCCTATGGCCAGAAGGGAAAAGACACGTCCCGTGGGCAGTGGTGAGCTGAAGCAAGGAGGAGCTCTGGACAGGCATTTGGCAACAGCAGCGTCTTCAAGAAAGCAATCAACAGTTTCATTTCCAAGGCTTTTTGGATGCTTGCATCTCTGTCCAGGAGAACTCAGTCCTCGGAGCAGTAGCAGCCCCCACTGGCTCTCTGAATGCTGTCAAGCCTAGTTCTTGTCTTGTAGACTGCGGGCTGCTGCTCTCCAAAGGGAGCCAGCCTAGACCAAAGCTACCTTCACTGAGAACGTGCGGACTGAAGGGGTGTAGAATGCAAACACGTGCATACGATAGTTGAGCAAAACAAGCCTTAACTCAACCATCCATGGATGGGGGGCAGAGTGGGGAGAAGACAGGCTGCAACAGTTGGGTCTGTGCTTGTTTCAAGGTGTGAACAGCTGGCCACTGCGTCCAAGAGCCTTACAATACATCGTTCCTCCAATGTCCTGACAGTGTGCCTGAAGAGATTTGATGCTTTCTCTGGCAGAAAGATTAGCAAGGTATGTTTACAAGTGCACTGCAACTTTGTCTGCTTGGAAGGAGACCTTTCCTGAGGGAGAATCCTTTTTTGGAAGTTGTTCGTGTTTGCACGACAGCTATTGAGTGCAGCCATCTAAGGAAAATCAGTGCAATAGCTATGCCTCGCTCTTTCCCTTGTGGTAAGAGGGAAGTTCCAATGTGAAGATAAGCACCTATTGTGCTCGTGAAGAGCTGGTTTGGCTGAGAATGGTTTTCTGCCACTTCAGTGATGAAATGGCAACACCTGGTTTTGATGAACCCAGAAGATCTATTTCTATACCTCTAGCCTGTGGTTGGTGACAAAGTTTTCTCAGGCTGCTTCCTAAAGACTCTCAGGATAATTTGTGAGTCTTTTTGGTGTACCTTTAGGTTGTGAAGTATCCAGAATATTTGGACCTTGGCGCATACATGTCTCAGGCGGGTGGAGAACCGCTCCTCTATTCCTTGTATGCCGTCCTGGTACACGAAGGTTCTGGCTGTCAGGCAGGACACTATTACTGCTTCATGAAGGTAAAAGTCAGCTCTGTGATTTGCGTTGGTGTATTATGTCCTGCAGTGGTGTTCTGTCTGTGGTTTTGTTTTAAAACCCCTGCAGTTCATCTGAAGGGAGCGTTGCCTTTCTTTGCAGGCCAGCAATGGACGGTGGTACAAGATGAATGATGACTCTGTAGGTCTTTGTGACATCAAGACGGTTCTCCGCCAGCGTGCATATTTACTCTTCTATGCCAGGTAATAACAGGCATGAAGGGGTGCTCAGAATACACTCACGCTCCTGTTACTGCTCTTGTTGTTGTTGTTGTTCTCCTCCAGTGGGTTTTGCTTTCTGTCCTGGGAAAGAATGACTGTTTGTCTCGTTCAGTTCTCTCTGTTCTGCACTTCGCCTGCTCCTTTCTTCTCCCTCCTTGTCTGGCACTAAACTGTTGTGCTTGTGCAACTTGCTGGCTGTGTGTTCTCTGAGACTGACTAGCTGTGACAAGAGGTGAAAGGGAGGTCTGAGAGGGCACAAAGATGAGTTAGTGCTTGTAAAGGGACAGACATGGCTGGAAGACCATGATCTAATTTCCAGCTTCTAGTTCTCGTTCAGTCTTCTGCGTGCCTTATCAAGTGCTGCTGGAAAATGACAGGATGAGACTGAAGCCACGAGGAGGCTGCAACAACAGCCCTAGACTAAGATCACCGTTGTTTCTCCAGGCACCATGATTTGCTCCCTGGAGCAGGCACTGAATGCCAGGAGACAAAGAGCATTTCCGTGGCAAAGCTGGGTCAGGTGCTGAAGAGTCCATTTTCTGGAGGCACCGTAGCACTGAGGAATCACAAACGCAGACAAAACAGGCAGAGGATCCAAGGGAAGAGAAAAATGCAGGACTCTGCAGGAACTCCCCCTCAGCACTGCAGCGGGAAGAGAGCGCGCTCTGACACCAAGCAGGGGAAGAAGCTGAACAGAAGCCAACCAGACTGTCTGCCTCCCAGGTGGAGGCACGCTTGCCGTGCAGAAATACAGAAGCACACTCGCCATCAGCTGGTGCGCGGCACTGGGAACCTGTGCTGCTCTTCCCACAGGGAGAAGAACAGCCCTGAGAATGGCAGAAGCTCAGGAGGGGAAGCTGTGCACGGCTCATGTGACCACAGAGCAGACTCGCATTCTGCTTCGGTAGGTGAGCAGCAGCCAGGGAAATCCTCACTTGAACAGCGTGTGCTCCCACCGGTGCCAGTTCACCCAGAGTCTGCAGGCTCTTGCCAGGCAAATGAAAAACAAAGATGCAGAAAGAGGAAACTGTCCTGTGCAGAGCGGGGTGAACGTGTGCCCGAAAGTAAGCGGCAAAAGTCAGAAGCGAGCATTCTGGTGATCCGGAATCGAGAAAGAAATGCAAGAAATGCAAGAAGAAAGAGAAATCCAAAGAGAACTCTGGAGAGGAGCACGCAGAAGTAAGCAATGTTTGCAGCGTCACCAGCAAATGTTGCCTCACTCTTGCCAGGTGTTTCAGGCGATCAAAACAATAAAATTGCCATCATAACCAGACCCAGTCCTGAGTGGTGCTTCTGATTTCTGTAGAGTGTTTGACCATGCAAGAAAGAACAGAGGGGTTCAGGGTGTTTTTGAAATTGTGTAACTCGAGACTTCCTTTATGAAAGCACCCTTGTGATCCAGAAGGGTGGAAGCTTTCTACACCTGCTGAGCATATTAAATTAGCAAGTAGAGATCTCAGGGAAAAAAATGCCCAGGAACAAAGCATCTCCAGTGCTGCTCAATTAGAGGCTCAGGTCACCTGCGTGTGATTCACGTTGTCTTCTCCCAGGTGTGACATCTGGTGCAAGAGACACAAGGAAACCAAGGCATTACAAGCATTGCCACTGACAGTCCCTCCAACAGGGTCATCTTGTTAAGACGATGGGTTTCCACTCTTTTTACTCCTTGTTTTGGTGAAGAAGCTGGTTTCCTGGCAAACCTGGGCAGTGGAGTCTGAGTAAAAAAGACAACGCTTCACGCTGAAGATGCTTCTGCAGTGTCCCACAAGAGCTACAGTTCATACGCCTTCTGGCCTCTTTCCAAGCCTGTCGCAAGGCGTTCTACATATGAAATCAGTTTCTGAGGCATAACCAAGGCAGAAATGTGTAGGCATTTCTCCTCGCACAAAGTATAAACCACCTAGCTCCCAAGCCTGCCATGACTCACTGCAAAAGGCGCGAAAGTGCTTCTCCATCAGCATCGGCTTTCATCTCCAAATGCCAGCGCTTGGGACTACCATGACCTCTAGAAATCGAATCCAGCGAGAGAGGCATTGGGAATGGGGATGTGAGCAGGAACAGGGTCCAGGTGAGCAGTCAAGCACAGGGATCTTTCCTGGCAGCAGTCATCCTCGGGTGACCTGTGTAAAAGTCAGTTCTTTGCTGGCCTAGGAGAGAGGCAAGGACACCTTAGCACAGAATTACCAAGGGAATTTGTTCTCTTTATTTAGCTATGCATATTGCACCTGCATAAAGCTGTTCTCTATGCCTGCCCTATCATCTTCTCAGGCACATACAACATCAAAAACCACCTTCACGAATCACACAGAAACTCCTGCCCTATCAGCTCCTCAGCCACCAGTAACATCACAAGCACCTGAAACAGCAACAGGCTGGTTCTGGCCACGAGTGACATCACAGACACCTAAGCAGGCGATGCATCTTTTCCTAGCTGTCTGCTGCTCAGTCACAAGTGATATCGCCAGCATCTGCACAAGTCATTTAAAAACTCCTGCCCTAGCGGTTGCTCGGCAGCAGGTGACATCACAAGTACCTGCAGCAGAAGCCAGGTTCCTGCTCCTTCCGCAGCAGCTGCTCTGCCACCAGTGTCTTCCCAAGGACCTGCACAGGATGAACATCCTCACTTTCCACACGCCCTCTTCTTCCCCTCCGTCTCTATCTTGTCTCCTGTCTCTCCGGGCTCTTCTCTGCCAGGCCCTTTTCTCACTCACTCCATGACCTCCCAATGCCTTTCACTGTTACTGTGCTTCTGTGGCAGATGTTACCTTGAAAGCACTGTCCCAGCCATGTCCCCTGCACCTATTTCTCTTCTCCCTCTGCTTTGCGCTCTGGCTGTTTGATGCACTTTTTGACCTCAGAGGCCCTTTTGCCCTGGCTCCCTCCTGCTCTTCAACGCTGTTCCTGCAAGAGAACTGCCAAGCGGTCGCTGTCTCCTCCAGGGCATCTTACCTGCATCTCTCTGACCTGGACAGCTGCTGGGAACTGTCACCATCAGCCCCAGCTGTGCTTCTCCTGGAGAAGGCTTCTCCTTGCACAGGCTCAGCTCTGGGTGTGCTTGGTGTGGAACAGCGTTCCTGAAGGACAAGAGTAAGACTCACAGTAACTCCTGGGCAATGTCCTGCTGGGAGAGCTGATTTGCAGGCAGCTCTCCCAGCTTGGCAACAAGCCCCAAGGCTGCTCCAGGGGTGCTCCCTGTTCCCCAGCTCAGCCACAGGTCCCACATCTGCCGCTCTTGTTACCAAAAGGGATTTGCTTGCCTTTTTCTTTTCTTCTAGTTCATGCACAGGCACTGGGAAAAAAGGCAGCAGAAGCACGCGCTAGCTAAAACCCCTTTCTGTTGTTAGCAGTAAAGGTGCTCTCAGCTGGGAGCATGAGGAGGTCACCGTGTTACATTTCTTGATTCCTTGTGTGAAATCTTAAGACTATTCATATACTCATTTTTACAATTTACATAACCTATTGGCTTTGGCCATGATATTGTCTGTTACCATTCACTTTTGAGTATTTGTACACGTGAACCCTCTGTGCAAGGGCACTTAATGCACATTTCTTAGCTGAGTTTACATAATTTTGTTGCAACTTTGCTGCTTTCAGCCAGTTTGGTCTGGTTTCTTCCAGCAGCAAACCCACTTGGGTAGGAGAGGTCACGGTCTCCTATCCAAGTGGTCTCCTATCAATGGATAGATAATAATGGCCTATATATTTTAATCCCAGTTGGTCCTCAAAAAGAATTCATCAAATTCCTAATAGACACCGGTTCACAAATTTCAATATTGACACAACAGGATGCTGAGAAGCTGAGTATATGACCCAGATGGCAAAGAGTTAAAATTACTGGCGTGAACGGAGCAATTTGTCAAACTGCAAAGGTTAATTTATGGCTCCGGGGAGAAAAACGCATGCTGTCTACCCATTTTGCAGTGAAAAATCATAATGGAAGTATTTTGGGCTTTGATGTTTTGAATGGCCGAACATGGCGCCTCCCAGACGGTGGGATGTGGTGCTTTGGTTCAAATATTAATCCTAACCCCGATAAAGATCAGGAGGCTACAGTGGGTTTACTCTGCGCAGCCCCTGCACTCCCTAATTCAAAAGCTACTAACGTACCACAATACCCAATTTCTGCTGCAGCACGAAATGGAATTTCTAAAGTCACAGGTGATTTAGAAAAATGACAAATTATCTCCAGAACCCACTCCCCACACAATTCACCAGGCTGGCCAGTCTGAAAGCTGGATGGGAGATGGCGTCTGACAATTGATTATAGGCGTCTAAATGCCAACACAGCTCCACTAACGGCTGCAGTCCCCAATATTGCAACCTTAACAGCCACACTACAGGCAGCTGCACACCCATGCATGGCAGCGCTAGATGTGAAAGGGATGTTCTTTATGGGCCCCTTGCAGGAGGAGGAGAAAGACAGATTTGCTTTTACCTGGGAAGCTATACAATATACCTTTAACAGACTCCCACGGGGATATAAACGCTCACCTACACTTGCTCATGCTGCGCTTGCTGAACTGTTGCAAACAGTCACACTTCCTCACAACGTGAAACTATACCAATATATAGATGATATTCTGATCAGAGGACATTCCCCTGAGGAGGTAGGGGAAGCAGCAGCAGCAGCAGGGCAAGCGCTACATAAAGCAGAAGTTGCAATCCCACCTGAGAAGTGTCAGAAACCAAGCAGAGAGGTCAAGTTTTGGGGTTCTTGGTGGATTGCAGGTAGTGTGACAATCCCACCAGACACCCTAAATATAATAGAACAGTCACAGATGCCCCAATCTAGGAAAGAATTACAACAGCTTACGGGTACTTTAGGATACTGGGGAAAACATGTACCTGGAGTTTCCATCATTGCTCGCCCACTTTACTCACTCTTAGGAAAGGGAACACCAACAGAAAATGTTTGGTTTACTGATGCCTCAGCAAAAAGAGTAAATGGGAAATGGCAAGATAAGGCTGCTGCATTAGAAATTACCACTGGCAAACAAGCAATAGAAGAAGGTGAAGGCAGTGCACAAGTAGGAGAATGAAGGGCAGTTGTTCCAGCAGCACAAATGGTGGATACAATCGGCTGTAACAACCATTGTAAGAGAAGGCGATGAGGGCACCGTGCCCACTGAAATTTGAAAGGTAATCTGGGATAATGCAACTCAATTCGAAAGAGACTTCCAATCCTGGTGGTGTCTAATCAATTTTACCTATAACCCTACTGACAGTAAAGCCACAGCTTTTGTATTAACAATGCGCAATGCTTCAGTACACACCATATAGCTACCCAATCATTGCGCTGGGGTTAAACCAGAATGGAACTGGACTCCATCCATTAAAACATAGAGTATGGGCCCAACAAAATGGGAATAAATGGCAAACTATTGATGTTGATACATGTGTTGGATGGAACAACAGGGATTTATTTGTGAAAGTAACACCATGAAGGCCCAAGACATGTCTCTTGACACTGAACAAAGTGTTTGTCATTTTGAAATACATCCTGATAATACCCCTGAAACAATACTCATATATGTTGGACATGGATGCCTTTGTACGAGAACCCTTTGCCACTCTGTATCTGTAGATAACACCACTGTAGACATATACATCATTGTTACGCTGTTTCACAAGTATGCCCTGACCTGATCCTCTTCCACCAAGGGTCCCTCTTCCTTGCTCCCGCCTTTTCACCCGCTCTCTGGGACCTGGCACTCCTGAAGGCTGCTCTTGCTAGTAAAGGCTGAGCCAGAGAAGGCATTCAGTACCTCCGCTTTTTGCACGTCTGTGGAACCAGGTCCCCTGTCTTGCTGAGCAAGGGACCCACAATTTCCCTAGGCTGCTTTTTGTCCCCTGCATACTTAAGAAGCTCTTCTGCCTATCTTTGACATCCCTGCCCAGATTCAATTCTGTCTGAGCTTTGGCTTTCCTGGCTTGGTCCCTAGACGCTCAGATAATCTTTCCACGTTTCTCCCAGGATACCTGTCCTTGTTTCCACCCTCTGTAAGCTTTGTTTTGCACAGAATCATGGAATCAGAATCATTTAGGTGGGCAAAGATCTTTAAGATCTTTGACTCCAACTGTTAACCTAAAACTACCAAGTCCACCACAAAACCAGGTCCCTAAGTGCCTCCTCTACATTCCTTTTAAATACCTCCAGGGATGTTGACTCAGCCACTTCCCTGGGCAGCGTCTTCCAATGCTTGATAACCCTTTCGGTGAAGAAATCTTTCTTAATAGCCAATCTAAACCTCCCCTGGCACAACTTGAGGCCATTTCCTCTTCTCCTATCACTTGTTACTTGGGAAGAGAGACCCACCTCATTACAACCTCCTTTTGGGTAGTTGTTCAGAGCAACAAGGTCTCCCCTCAGCCTCCTTTTCTCCACACTAAACAACCCCAGTTCCCTCAGCTGCTCCTCGTTAAGTCTTGTTCTCTAGGCCCTTCCCCAGCTTTGTTGCCCTTCTCTGGACACGCTCCAGCACCTCAGTGTCTTTCTTCTAGGGAGGGGCCCAAAACTGGGCACAGGATTCCAGGTGCAGCCTCACCAGCGCCGAGTACAGGGGCACAATCACCTCCCTGCTCCTGCTGGCCACACTATTCCTGATGCAAGCCAGGATGCTGTTGGCCTTCTTGGCCACCTGGGCACACTGCTGGCTCATGTTCAGCCAGCTGTCGACCAACACCCCCAGGTCCTTTTCTGCCAGGCACCTTTCCAGCCACTCTTCCCCAAGCCTGTAGCATTGCATGGGGCTGTTGTGACCCAAGTGCAGAACCCGACACTTGGCCTTGTTGAATCTGATGCAATTGCCAAGGAGAAAGTGCAAGAAAAGCATGAGGAGAAACAAAAGGAAATGGATGAGGAAAAGGAGAAGGACAAAAAGGTGAAGGAGGAGGAAAACATAGGATGAGGAGGAAAAGGAACAGGATGAGGAGGAGAAAGATTAGAAATGAGCAAGAGGAGGAAGAAGAAGGAGGAGGGGAGACAGGAGGATGAGGTGGAAGAGAAAGAAGAAGAGGAGGAGGAGGAATAAGAGGAAGAAAATTCTTAAGAAGAGTGGGAGAAGAAGGAAGAAGAAGAGGAAGAAAAGGATGATGAGGGGGAGAAAGAAAATGAGGAATATGAGGCAGGAGAAGATGAAGAGGAGGAGGAGGGTGAAGAATAGGAGGAGGAAGAGGAGGAAAGAGAAGGAGAAATAATAGGAGGAAGTAGAAGAAGAGGAGAAGGTGGAAAAGAACAAAAGGAACAGGAGGAGGAGGGTCAAGAACAGGAGGGTAAACAGGATAACAGAATAACAGGAAGCAGAGGAAGAAAAACAGAAGGAAATAGGAGGAAGAGGAGTTGGAGAAAGAGGAGGAGAAGGAGGGGTATAAGGAGAAGGACGATGAAGAACAAGAACAGGAGGAGGGTGAACACGCAGAGGATAAAAATGCAGAGGTGTATGAGGAGAAAGGGAGAAAGAGAAGGAGAACGAGGAAGAGGAAGAAGAGTTGGAGGAAGAGCTGGATGAAGACAAAAAGAAGGAAAAAGAAAAAGAAGAGGAGGAGGAAGAACTGTAGGAAGAACAGGATAAAGAACATGAGAAACAAGAAGAAGAGGAAAACAAGAGCAGGAAGAGGAGGAGTAGGAGGAGGAACATAAAAAGGAAAAGAAGGGAACACAAGAGGAGGAGGACAAAGAACAGAAGGTAGAGGAGGAAGAAATGGAGGAAGAGAATGAACATGAGGAGGAGAAAGAGGAGGAGGAAGAAGAGCAGGAGATGGAAGAGAGGAAAGAAGAGAAGGTGGAGAAGAGGAGGAAGAGCACGATAAGGAGGAGGAGAATAAAAAAAGGATGATGAGGAAGAAATAAAGGAGGAGAAAGGAATAGAGGAGGAGAGGGACGAGGAGAAACAAGAACAGGAGGAGAAATAGGAAGAAAAGGAAGCAAAAGAACCGGAGGAGGAGGAATGGGAGGAGGAGGAGGAAGAACAAGATGAAGAGGACAAGGAGAAGGAGAAGGACGACGATGACGAAGAACCAGAGGAGGAGGAGAGGAGAACGAGGAAGAACAGGGAAGAGGAAAAGGAAGAGGAGGAGGAGGAAACCCCTCCAAATTCAGTCCAGAGCTTCAGCACATCAAAGTTCTTGGCTGGAGCACCTGCTGCATATGTTTGTCCATGGGGATTCACTAAATCCAAGCTTACTGGTGAAGCCACTACTCACAGGAGTCATTCCACATTGTGACCATCACTCCTCTTGGGAACAAATGGGAAAGCTCTGCATGACAAAGGCTGTCAGGACGTGCTCCAGAAGTCCAGTAAAAGAAGATCCCCATCACCTAATTGCACAGAAATAATTCCAGCTCAATGAAATGATTAATGAAAATGAAACACACAGAACAGCATCCACCATCAAAACTCCTTCAGTGATAGTTTTAACTGCCGCAGAGCTGCAGGCTGGCGACCTTACCATCACCGTCACAGGACCCCAAAAGAAATGGTAACTGGCAAACAGTAACTCTGCCCATAGCCCGTATCTCTCCAGCCTTCAGAGGTAGAATAGCTCAGCCCACAGCTCTGCAGGTACAGACCAGCCCAGGCTTACAGCCTGTGTCTGCCTACTCCATCATCTGCCCAGAAAGTCAAATCAGCGGCTCCCGTCACGCAGCTCCCCCTGCCCAGGGCTGTGGCTGGCAGCACAGACAGACCTGCATTTTTGGGAAAGCCTTGGGGCCCAGAGCAATTCCAGGGCAGCTCCCTCCCCGCAGCTCCCCTCTCCTTCCCTCCCCTCCCCTCCCCTCCCCTCCCCTCCCCTCCCCTCCCCTCCCGTCCTGTCCCGTCCCGTCGTCCCGTCCCGTCCCGTCCCGTCCCGTTGATACAAAAACTCGCAGATACTATTCTTCAAAGTCCGAACCTCTCCTCAAGAGGAAACGGAGTCTTCAGAAAGTTCCCGAAATAAAACTCAATAGCAACAAAGTTACTATTAAGCAGGCATTCTTTATTACAGCGCTGGGCAGCACTGGGGATCGTTCCACCATGAGTGCTCCAACGATTTGGCAAACTTCCAGAGATTTTATACTATCAAGTTATACATATTCATATGATTTCTGGGAATTCATCTACATAAACATGAGATTTCTTGGAACTCATTAACATATGCAAATGTCTAATCCGCAGGCGTAGTCATCCTCTTTGGTGGTCTTCAGGGGTCCTCTGGTGGTCTCCAATAGTCTTCTTCACTTGTCCGCTAGTTGAACTTTTGGGCTTCCTTTGTCCATTTATGGTCATTCGAATTAGCTCATCAGTCCTTTGGCCTTGGAATGCTACGAGACCAGCTCCTTGAGTGCTTATCTCAGCACGGGGGTCCTGAGTCTATGTTATCAGTGTTTTACACAGGAAGCCTAACAAGCTTGCTCAGGGTCTGTTTTAATCGTGCCAGACAAGGAGTCACATTCTTCGAAATATCTGTCTCAGCAGATAACTAAAACTATCTGAGTCAGGTATTGTCAGAGGTTTAGCCCTTTCATTACCCCCTTTTCTTTAAACTTTGTATATTCCTTTACAAAGTTTCTAAATTTTCATATTTCATTATCTTAGGCAGAGCCCAAACTCTTATGGCCAGTTTCTTTAGCTTATACCACAAAAGGCAATTGACAACTGTTAGTATTATAACAAATACTAACAATATCAAAAGCGGGTGAACTAAAATATTCAAAGTTTTCTCTGCAGAGGGTGAGTATCCTGAAAAGATATCCCACCAGTGATGTGCGGTATCAGATTCAATTTGACTAGACAGTCCAACAAGTTTGTCTTTAGTTATTACCGTTTTAATGACAGATTCTGCTAGTGTTAAGTTCTTGAGATTGGTTTAAGATCTCATTTAGTTTTCTCAGAGATAAACTTGCATGGCTTGATTTTAGGCTCTCATAATGCCAAAACATTGCTACTTGTTCTTCTGTATATGCAAAGAACGAATACGTTTGGCCATGCCAAGTTAGATGGGTTATATTCTTAAGGCATCCTATGAATGGGGTGGTCACGTTGTATTCTTCAACTACTGATCGATTGTTAGTCACTAAACACACATATCTAGCATTAACTTCTACAAACATTTCAAACACATTAGGAGACAGGATCGTCCATTTACAATTGTTAACAGAATGTTATTGTTGTAGATTAATTTATCTAGTTTGAAATGGTCTCCCAAATAGAATTTCAAATGGACTCAATTCTTGGTTTGACTCGGAGCCTTAGTAATGCAATAGGGAGGGCTTGGTCCCATCTTAAATTGGTTTCCTGACAAATTTTACTCAATTGTGTATTTATTAAATGATTCATCAATTTCCATAGTATTCTAAAGGGAACTATTATTCTGTTATCTTTCAACATTGCCCACCCTGATGGGCAAATTTCAGCCTTTAAATCAGTAATTAATTTCTGATCCTTTTCATCATACTCAACTACCTCAGGTAGTGGCAAAGATTTTTCAGGAATTAGACTTAATATCTCACCTTGTTCCGCAGCTTGCCTTGCCTTATGATCAGCCAATTTATTTCCCACTTCCCTGTCAGTGTTACCTCTCTGATGTCCTTTGCAGTGCATAATCGCTACAGCTGACGGAAGCCGTACAGCATCTAAAAGTCGCAAAATTATATCAGCGTGTTTTATGACTATTTCCTTGAGCAGTTAAAAGTCCTCGTTCCTTCCAAATTGCCCCATGGGCATGAACTACACCAAAGGCATATTTTGAATCTGTCCAGATATTCACTCGCAATCCTTCAGCAAGCTCTAACGCCCTTACTAGAGCAACTATTTCAGCTCGTTGTGCAGATGTGCCCTTAGGGAGTGACTTCGCTTCCACCACTTGGTCTGTGGTGGTCACAGCATATCCTGCCATTCGAACTCCATTCTTTACAAAACTGCTCCCATCGGTATACCAGGTGTGGTCAGCTTCTTCTAGCGGCTCCTCCTTCAAGTCAGGCCTACTCGCATACACAGTCTCAATGGTTTCTATGCAATCATGCGCGACAGCCTCCATTTCCGTAGTCAGTTCTGGAGTCCTGCAAATGGCTTCTTTTCGGTCATTCCCGAGCTGTCTCTGTCCCTTAGAAATCACGAATCCCAGGTATATTACTTCCTTCTTCAGGATCTGGGCTTTCTGTAATGAGACTCGATAACTCCTTAGTCCAAGAAAATTTAACAAACTCACAGTCCATTCTTTCATCCACATACTGTAAAAGGATACCATTTCTTGGAGGTCTTTCCCAGGCCTCTGATTGCTTTTCAAAGATCATGGGGCTATTTTTAAATCCTTGAGGTAACACTGTCCAGGTTAGTTGGGTTTTTCGTCCTGAATCAGGGTTTTCCCATTCAAAGGCAAATAAATTGCGGCTTTCAGAGGCCAAGGTGAGGCAAAAGAATGCATCTTTCAGATCTAGTACTGTGAACCATTCATAGGTTTCTTTTAAACTAGTTAATAAAGTGTATGGGTTTGCCACTACTGGGTGTAAATCTTCAACTATCTTATTTATTGCCCGCAGGCCTTGTATCAATTAATATGTTTTGCCATCATGCTTTTTGATAGGCAAAATAGAAGTGTTATACTCTGAAGAGCATTCAATCAATAATCCGAATCTTATAAATTCTTCTATAACGCTTTTCACTCCTTGCCTGTCTTCCAATTTCAAGGGATATTGTTTTACTTTAATAGGTCGTGCTCCCTCTCTGAGTTTAACAACAATTAATTCTGCATTTTTAGCCTTTCCCGGTATTCCCGAGGCCCATACTCCTGGGTATACCTGGTCTTTTATTTCTTGTATAATTTCTTCTGGTATTTTAAAAACAAATTCTCCATTGTTAAATTTTGTTTCAGCTAATAAGTCTCTTCCCAAAAGTGGTCTAGGAGCTTCAGGCAGGTAGAGAAATTTGTGAATCTCTACACTCTTCCCAATTCTGAATTTTAAGGGTTTCAAAAAGAAAGCCTTCTCGACCTGTCCAGTTGCTCCCACAATATTAACATTTTGCCTCCTTACGGGCAATAAATTTTGATTTAATACTGAAAACATGGCACCTGTATCTACTAGAAATTCTACAGGTTTTTCCTCTTTCCCCAGCTGTACTCTTACCAAGGGCTCTGCTAGGGAAGATTCCCTTGGTCCCCGTCAATCTTCTCCCATGTTGGCAACTTTCACCACTTTGCCCACTCTTGGGCAATCCTTTTTCCAATGCCCCATTTCTTTACAGTAAGCACACTGGTTTCTTAAGAGGGGCTGGTTTCCTTTGGGTGGGGCACTTACACCCCTTCTCATGGCTCCTCCTCCCTTAGTGTTGTTTCCTGAGGAGTTCCAAGAGGGTGGTGTCTGACCCCCTGTGGTGCGCAAGGCAGCCACTGTAGCATTAGCAATTGTTTTACCCATTATTCTCTCTTTCTGACTATCTCTGTTCCGATACACTTGCCAAGCAATCTCCAGCAATTTCTCTAAATCTCTCGCATCCGTTCTTTGCACCTTCTGTAACTTTCTCCTAATATCATAAGCAATCCATTCTCTGTACCAAAACCAGAGCCTGTACTTCACTAAACACCACATCCAACATTGCATCCACATCCTCCCAATCAGGGTCCTGAGTTTTCACCAATCAATTCAAATCCTTTAGCAACCTTTTTGGGATCATCTCGATAATTAATTCACCAGCAGTCCAAGTCTGCTAAAGTAAAAGCCACTTTAATTCTAACAAGTCCTCCCACTGCCTGCCTTAGTGGAGCCTGTATAATAGGTCCCACTTTACTCCGAGTTCTGGCAGTGATGGGAGAAAATCTGATATTAGTTTCTTCCCTGACTCGTGCCTCTGATTCTTCACCCCCGACAGCACCAGCATCTCCCTCCCAATCACCTTCTCTCTCTAGCGGAGGCAAATAATCCTCCAGCCTTTCATTCTGCGGGCCAACTTCTAAACACCTCTGTCCAATGCTACACGCCGAGCAATACCTCTTTAATTCTTTCCCCTGCCTATTTTTCTCTCCTTCTATCGCCAGAACCATAGGGTCCTGGGGCACTAGACTAATTCCACATTCTTTCTGCCATTCAGGGTGATTTCGCAAAGTGAAAAACATATCTGCATAAACCACTTCATCCCATTTTCTCTCTCGTCTTAGAAATAACATAAGTTGCAACAAAGTATTATACTCTAAAGTTCCGTTAAAAGGCCATTTTCGCTATCATCCAACTTATATAAAGGCCACCACTGATTACAATATTTTATCAAGGTTTTACGATTCACATTCCCTCCAGATGGCCCCCCAATATCTTTCCAGTGAGCTAAAATGCAGCCCAAAGGGCTCTTTTTCAGAACTCCGCCTTGTTGGTTCACCATTCTAAAGTTTATAAAACACAAGGACAAGGACAGAGACTGGGACACAAACAACACACACAACTAACAATTACTATCACAGATACAATAACAAATGTCGACATAGGATGATCAGAGATTTTCAAATATGTGCGCACCAAACTTAGAACTACATGACCCACGCGTATATAAACCGAAATCAAATACAAATGCACAAACAGACGACAGTACTAACCAGATGATCAATACAACCATGCAACGTAGTAATCAGGTGATTAATACAAATCGTATATGCAATTGTATGCCAGAAAAACAAACACACGCGTATGTAAAGCAAAATCAAATACAAATGCACAAACAGATGACCGTACTAATCAAATGGTCAATACAACCATGCAACGTAGTAACCAGGTGACTAATACATATCATATATGCAATTGTATGCCACCCTGCGGGGTTCTCACGAACCACGACTTACGAGTAGGTCAAAACAGACAAACAAAACAAAAAAAGAATGCCTTATTCTTACCAGAGGTCCTTGTCTGCCCCTGCACGGATCTGCCGAATCAGGGAGTCCCTCCAGAGAATTCTCTGGGGCCGGCCAAGGGAGTCTCCGACTCAGGGGTCCTGCAGCCGGACAGAGATGGTCCCATCTGGGTCGCCAAAACTGATACAAAAACTCGCAGATACTATTCTTCAAAGTCCGAACCTCTCCTCAAGAGGAAACGGAGTCTTCAGAAAGTTCCCGAAATAAAACTCAATAGCAACAAAGTTACTATTAAGCAGGCATTCTTTATTACAGCGCTGGGCAGCACTGGGGATCGTTCCACCATGAGTGCTCCAACGATTTGGCAAACTTCCAGAGATTTTATACTATCAAGTTATACATATTCATATGATTTATTTCTGGGAATTCATCTACATAAACATGAGATTTCTTGGAACTCATTAACATATGCAAATGTCTAATCCGCAGGCGTAGTCATCCTCTTTGGTGGTCTTCAGGGGTCCTCTGGTGGTCTCCAATAGTCTTCTTCACTTGTCCGCTAGTTGAACTTTTGGGCTTCCTTTGTCCATTTATGGTCATTCGAATTAGCTCATCAGTCCTTTGGCCTTGGAATGCTACGAGACCAGCTCCTTGAGTGCTTATCTCAGCACGGGGGTCCTGAGTCTATGTTATCAGTGTTTTACACAGGAAGCCTAACAAGCTTGCTCAGGGTCTGTTTTAATCGTGCCAGACAAGGAGTCACATTCTTCGAAATATCTGTCTCAGCAGATAACTAAAACTATCTGAGTCAGGTATTGTCAGAGGTTTAGCCCTTTCACCGTCCCCTCCCCTCCCCTCCCCTCCCCTCCCCTCCCCTCCCCTCCCTCTGTGAAGCAGGCCCAGACCCCTAAATTGTGGCCCTAAACCCCTAATTGTTGTGTTTGGGGGGACTTATTGGTCATATTGTGGTCACTCACCTTTTTTTGGTGGTGTTTCCGGTAGTAATGTGTGACTTCCGGTAATGCTGGAGGCCTTCCGGACCATAGAGAGGAACTTCTGGATCGTAGAGTTGGAAACCAAAAGCTCCTCTCTATGACCTGCACCGTCGAGTTCGACCCTGGAGGTCCAACTCCATGGTACGGCCTATAGAGTCGGCCCTGTGCAGCACAGAGCAGCGCGCCAGAAGCCCCCCTCGTACCCGGAGGTGCAGCTCCATGGTCCGGCTCCCAGGGATGGCCCACAGCGATCGTGGCGGTTTGCCGGTAGCGTTTGGAAGGCGCTGTCTGTGGTTTGGGAGTCCTGCATGGGCAGAGTGTGGTGTTGGTTTTTTAGGTTGTTCGCTCCTTTTGTTGAGCCTTTGTGTGCTGGATGTGCCTTTTGTTTTGCAGTGGGTGTTTTTACTTGGGTTTATGGGTGTAGATGTTATTTTGTTTGTGTGTAGGAGTGCTGGTGTGCAGGTCGGTTAACAGATTTGTTGACTCTTGTTTGCATATTTGATGGGTGAAGTTTCCTAATGGTGATGTAGTTTGCATTCCCGCTGGGATTAATGAGCGGTGATGGTAATCTGTGGGGGACAGTGGTGGGTGTGATGTCAGTAGTCCTGGCTGGAACACGAATGATTGTGTAGATTAAGGTATAAAAAAAATTAAAAATAATCAGTCTGGTGCAGCAGTAGAAAATGCCATGCTCCGTGGGAGTAAAATTAATTTTTTTTTTTAAATGCTTACTCACAGGTAGTATGTAACTTTCTCCTGCTGCTTCTTTTCTTTTTATAAAAGTGATTTTTCTTTTAGGTTTTTTTTTGTTGTCTCGACTGAGCGTGCGAGCGATGTCAGGGCCGTAGGGAGGCAAGGCAAAGCCAGAGCCCCCGTGTTTGTGGTGCTGTGGAAGCGGCACCAAGGGAGGGTGAGGGCTGGGCAGAGCTTTGGGTGCTGGCACCTTTGGCGTGGGAGAAACCCCTGGACGTTGGCAATTTGGGAGGTGGGCTGGAGAGCCCTGAGGGAGGGCAGGGCTGTGCACAGCCCTTGCGCTGCTGAGAGAACAGCCCCAGGGCCATGGCCCTTCTCGCAGGCCGTCTCTCCGCAGGCCCAGTGTCCCGGCGGGCTGAGGAGCCGCTGCGGGCTGGGGGGCAGCGGGCGCAGGGCAGCCCTGGGAGGAGAGGCGCGGGCTGCCTGTGCCCGCCTGGCAACAGCCACGCCATTGGCCACAGCTGAGCCAATGAGCGGAGCCGGAGGCGGCCTGTCAGTCCCAGGCAGCCTGGGGCGGGGCCGGAGGGGGCAGAGGCCGAGCAGCCTGAGGAGAAATGGGGGAGGGGGGGGAGCGGGGTGGGGGGGGGGCGGGGAGCTGCGGGGGCGGGGGTGGGAGTGGGAGGAGAAGGAGAAGGAGAAGGAGAAGGAGAAGGAGGAGCAGGAATCTCCCCGTGCGGGTGGGCCTGGGGACAGGGACCTGGAGACCTCAGTGCCCTGGGCCCCAGCATGGCCCAGCTCCCCAGCCCAGCCCCGAGTGCTCAGCCCCAGGGCCAAGGCCACAGGCAGGGTCTGAGCGGCTCCTGCTGCTGCCCCGAGGGTCGCCAGCCCGAGCCCTGAGAGCTGGAGGTGGGTGTCTGATGTGCGCAGGGCAGGGGAAGGCGGAGTGGCCTCCTCTCCAAGAGACGGCTGCAGGCTGTGGAGCGGGCGTGCTGTGGTGGGGACAGAGCAGGTGCCTTTGCTGTCCCCAGGCCTTCATGTGGCTCTCGTGCTCATAGAATCATAGAATCGTCTAGGTTGGAAAAGACCTTTAAGATCATCCAGTCCAACCATTAACCTACACTACCAAGCCCACCTAAACCAATCAAGGGCATGGTCGGCTCCACCTCTGTTGACAGCCTTTGATAACTGGGGATTTGCAGACATGGAAGTTGTTTCTCCCTCCAGGTGCCTGGCAGCAGCCAGCAGCCGTCGGAGGCCTCCAACAAGGACGGGGCGGCCAGTGAGGACAGTGTCCCTGCTGCCAGCCCCCACCAGCGTGCCCTGGTTCCACCGACCTGCGGAACTGCAATAAAACCCGAAGGTGAGGTTTGGGGTGGCCTGAACCTGCAGGTGGGTGGCCAAGCTGAGGAAAGCCTGCATCGCCCCGGGGTTGGGTTGCCTTTGTTTGCTTTTTCAGCAGCGGTGACCACCCCAGCAGCCCCAGGGAAGCCCACGGATCTGTCCGAGCAGGGGCCAGACGCCTTTGGCAAGGCCCTCCCTGAGCAGGTAGAGGACACCACCACCAACTGTATGCTCACCTGGCTCAACACCACAGACAGTGAGGACACTGTCCCCGATGTGCCTGACAGCCCCAGCTTGACTGCCTTCCCCCACCAGCTCCCCAAGCTCTCCAAATGTGTGGCAGAGGGCGGCTGCCCCAAGGAGCAGGCGGTGGTGGCAGGGCTGGGGGACAGCAAGGACACCGTCCCCGATGACCCCGACTTGTCTGACTTCCTCCATGAGTTCCCCGAGCTCTCCCAGTATGTGGCAGAGGGCGGCTGCCCCAAGGAGCGAGCGGTGGCGGCGGGGATGGAGGATGGCCAAGCGCCCTGCACCAGGCAGCAGGAGAGCGGGGTGAGAGAAATGGGAGAGGGATCAGGACAGGGGCAGAGAGCGGAAAGGGTGTGAGGGGAAAGGAAGGGGGGAGAGAAAGGGAGAGACAGGGGGAGAGAGCGGGACGCAGAGCAGGGGAAAGGATGGTATAGGAGGAGCGAGAGCTTCCCGTGCTGGCACCTTTGCGGTGGGAGAAATCGCTGGCTGCTTGCAGTGTCAGAACAGGGCTCTGCCCATTGTGAGAGTGACATGGGTGTTGGCAGTGTAAGGAGCTAAGCAAGCGCGGAACGCCACTGTTTGCAATCGGCAGAGCCCTGCTCCCACACTGCAAACGTCCAGCGATTTTTCCCACAGCAAACTGCCAGCACTCAAAGCTCTTGCTGCTCATCAGCTTTCGCTGTGTGTTGTTTCACAGCCAAACACACAGTGGCAGAGCGACAATGCTGTCAAGGCTCTACAAGAAACTTGGAGGACAAGATCAGAATTCAGAAAGGTGTTGGATAATCAGAGCCCTAGAGATTAGTCTGCTCTCCATGTGCGCTATGAGGAAGAGAGGAATCATTTTCCCCGGAAGCAGCAAGGGGGTTTGTGGGAGGACGGCCATTCTCACGGGAAGGATGGAAAAACACTGGCACAGGCTTACAGGGCCTCGCCTGCCCCTCCAGTCACTGGCATTCCTACTATGGTCCTCCAGGATGGGCTGCCTTGGGAAACAATGCAATGTCCTTTGTTCAGCCTGGTGCCTTCTTCCTCTTTCCAGGTACAAGCTTGAGACTGTGCCTAAAATGCCAACAGTGAAAGCAGACCTGACAGGACATGTGAAGGCCGCCCCAGAGCAGGGCTGGGGAAAAGGTGGTGACAGTGGAAAGAAAGGTAAGGGACCAGCGGGTTGCTGGCACAGGGCTGTAGGTTTTCCTTCCTCCACAAGTGGAGGGGATTAGAGCTGAGGTTATCCCAGGATGCCTGGAAGAGGGAGAGGCACCTCCTGTGACTGTACCCATCATGGTAAAGCTCCAGTGACCCACTGTGCAACAAGGTCTCAGAACAGCCCTGCACCACAAATGGCCGCTGGGACTGCTGAAGGACACCTTCCCAGTGGCCTCCACTCCCCAGCCTGGGCTGCAAACTGTGCAAAGCACTAACCCTGCTTCTACCCAGCATGTTCTCAGATGTCTCAGAAGCAATTCCTTTGGTGCAAACCTGCCCCAGCAGCAAATCTGTGTGCACGGGACCAATCCAGAAATGCAAGAGCCGCCTCCTCTTGTGCTAAATGATTCCCCTCCCCAGAATGAGTCCTGCAGACCACGAGTATCTCCCAGGGAACCCCCCATTTCAGCACAGGGAATCCTGGTGCACTGTAGGCATGAGGAGCTGGAGAAAAAAACTGTGTCGAAAAGGCCTGAGACCTCCCAGGAAGCATGGCTTTCATCCAAAGGGATGAAAAGGACCACCTTCATCAGTGTTACCACAGGCTTGAGCACACCTGCACGTCACTCTCGCTGGAACTGGGACACAATAGGTACCTCGTTCCCAGAACACCACCAAGATGCTGTTCTGAAGACTTGTCTCATTTCCTGTTTCTAGAGAATCTTGCCGAGAAGTGTCTCCTTCATCAAGCAAGGCTTTCTCCGAAGCAGTTACCTGCAATGACTGTAAGGCCAGAGCAGGGCCAGAAAGCTGAGAGGAGTGAGCCTCGTGCCAGGTGAGACGCTTGCATAAACGGATGAGGGTGACCCTGTGATCTTGCCTCTGTCTTTCGGACCACTGGGCAGACTCCAGTGCACTGACCTGCAGGGCGTAGCAGTATGTCCGGGCATCAGACCCTGTTCCTCTTGTTGCTCCAGCAAGAGAGGGCCTAGACCTGGGCATCCTGAGTTTTAGTGGAGCTGTTGGGCACATCTGGGTCTGACAGCTTGGGGTCTTCTCCGTCTCTGTGGACTTGATCACAAGGAGGCCAGCAGAGTGCATTCTGCTGCAGAAGCAGGTGCGCCACTTGGAAGCACAAGATGTGGAACGAGCCCCTCGCGCACTCCTGCCAACGCACGCTGTTGTGTCTTTGCAGGCGGCTACCGCCCATCCAGGGGAGCTCCTTGAAGGAAAAGGAAGAGGAAAAGAAACTAATTCCTCTGGTCAAGCCCAGAACAATAGACTTCATTGCCAGAGCTCTTGAGAGGAGAGGAAAGGTACCTGACGTGGGCTGCTGCAGTGTGGAGTGATTGCTGGAGGTGACTTAGACATCAGACTTAGATTTACGATTACAAGAAAGGTACAGCATTGAAGAAGATTTCTGGATGGAATGCAGCTGGATGCAAGGAATCTATGCCACAGGAAGTTCCTAAGCCTGTAACCTTGGATGTCGCAACCCAGGGGAGCCTGGTGTGCTGATTCTGAGAGGAGCTGCCCAGGGGGTGGAGTGGTGTGGAGACGTCACGGCCAAGCCCTGTGATAAGGGAACTCGGAGGGGCATCATGGCCCTGATAAGCTGCATAAGTGATACCCTGCATCAGCAAACTATCATGATGTTGACGAAAATGCTGTCCTTTAGTAAACTTTACTCATTATAATATCATTATAATACTAGAACACACTCCCATCTCAAAACCCACCTGCCTCCAAGGTAAGACCCCCCCTCACTGAGCCTACGCTCTGAATTTTTCTGGGCCTGTACCTTTAAAACGAAGCGAGAAAGTTTTACACCAATCGTAACAAAAGTATGTATGACTAGAGTCCCTCAAGCTCCACCTAATGTGTAAAAATACTATAAAATTGGCCTAAGGGAGAGGGGATGTTGGGGAAGACATCATCGTGTACTACTCTGACCTCTGGGATCAGTCGACGGGCTGAGCCTCTCTTCCCCCCCCATCGGGACGCCTTTGGGTAAGAATCTAACACTTGGTTATACCAAGTGCCTCCGCGGGAAACTTAGAAACCTCTATAGAGTCGCTTTTATGTCTTTTGATGCATCTGTGTTATTCTAAACTTTGGTACGCGTAGGTGCCTTGCAGTCAGTGAATTTATCACCGGTAATCCAAAGAACCTGTGTGTCTGTTGCTTTAATAAATTGCTTTGATTTGTTGCTCTAGCGTGATAGTGGTCATTGAACGCGACCAGACACTTTAAGTGTGGCCGTGATAGTTCATGCAGCACGACTAGATGAAAGGTGCCTACGTTATTTGTGAATCCGTAATCGTGATAGTTCAGTGTACTGAACACGACCGGACTTATAACGACAAATTGGGTACCTTCCAAAGCTGAAAGGTGCCTACGTTATTTGTGAATCCGTAATCGTGATAGTTCAGTGTACTGAACGCGACCGGACTTATAACAATAAATTGGGTACCTTCTAAAGCCTCTCTTCACGCGACATGCAGTGAGCGTGTCATACTGGACGGTAGAGAAGCGCTGCTCCGTTCATGCCGCTTCTCACAAGATTCTTCACCGTGTGTTCACGGGACCACTGAGCAGTTGCTTTCGTGCTTACTTGAAGCGAGGTGGGTTACTCTGCCATTTGAGAATATACTTTTCACTTCCATTGCTCTCCTGGAACACACCCAAAGACCTTACTTGTGGACGTTTCTGTCAGCAGCGTAACTGCAAGGCTTGTCTGGCATAGCCAGCTGCCAGGTGGTTTTTAGCCTGGTGGTCTCTCGCTTAGCTCCCTGGTCATTACAGACGGGCTCTTTGGTGGAGCCTGCAGGAACCTGGGAGCAAACCAATGTGGACAGAAAGGCAGAAGAGAAGAGGCAGAAGGGAGGGTAGGAATGAAAAGAGCTCCGGCCTCTGCAGGCCAGACTAATGCTGCCTGCTGTTGCATTTTGGTCACCCTCCAGACAAAACGCTCAAAGAAGAAGGAGACGCTTCCAGAACACATCCAGAAATACTTGGACAAAGAGGAAAAGAAGAAAACAGACAAAAGAAGTAAAGGGCAAACCCCGCCAGGGACCAAAGCAAAGGCTAAGAGAGAGGAGGAGACGCCCAAAGCAAACACTGAGACACAAGAGGAGACGCAGGGGACCCAGGTACTTTGAATTCCTGCAGAAAAAGAGCACCCTCTGGGTGTGGGGCTGTTGTATGAGAGTCTCTTCCTATGCAGGAGTCCAAGTCCTCTGAGGAATTATTGGTCAGCCCTCCGACTAGCACGGAGTCGGGGGAGTCCAGCCCCGACCTCCTAGAGATGATGATGGAGGAGTGGCAAGAGGCCAGAGAAGAGCCACCCACGGTCGACAGGGACGATGCTGTCCCACCTAAGCGGTAAGAGTGCGGCGGCTGCAGCCAAGGCCTGGGAGAGTGGGGTGGTGCTGAGCCACCGGTGGTGGGTCAAGGAAGCCAACCCCTGAGGCATGGGGCCGCATAGAGCAGCCAGGGATTTCTCCTGCCATGGGAATGAGCAGGGTTAGAGCCCGATGGCAGGGGCCAGAGCAGGTGCTTGAAACTCCTCCTGCCTCGAAGGGGCTGTGGGGCCGAATGGGGCCACGTACGTGTGGGGCTGGGTGCGGGAAGAGGCAGGAGGGTGAGAGCTGAAGGGTCAGAGAGACGTTGTCCTTGCTGTTGCAGGAGCCTTTCCCCACAGACACACCAGGCCCTGCGGGAGGTGGTGACGTGCGTCCTGGGGCAGGTCGCCCGCAAGCGCAGGGGGCAGAGGGATGACCAGATGGATCTGCAGGACAAGCTCAAGTGGTAAATCTCTGCAGACACGGGCGGTTCTTCCTCTCGCACAGTGCCCTTCCTCCCGCTCCCCGCAGCTCTGGGAAAGAGAGGCGCTTTGCCTGGCACTGGCCTCTCAGCAGAGCCGCCTTCTGCAGCCACAGCAGCCCCGGCTGCAGAGCGGTCTCCCTGTGCTCACACCGCTCCCTCCCACTGTGTGTCTGCAGCAAGCTGGCAGTGCTGCAGCGGTGGCAGTCGGGGAAAGAGGCACGCAGCAGGCAACGACTGCGGGAAGCTGGACCCCAAGCTGCACCCCCTGCTGGTCCGGGGAAGAGGAGGGCGGGAGCGGTACGTGGCATGGGCTCCTGGAGGGACTGTGTTATATCTGCCTGTAGAAAACACAGTTATACGGATGACATGCCTTACAAGACCCCTTACCGTGTGCTTAGCTGAAGGCTGAAGCACTTTTCCTGGGCTTTCTCGAGAGGCAGCAGATTGTTCTGTCCGTTTGGCAGACAGCCTTTGCTTCTGCCATCTCCAGAAGCAGCCAAGGACTTGATTTGGTGGTGTTTGTAATGGCGACGGCACTGCCAGGCTTGTCTGGGATAGCAAGCAGCTGGGTTGCTTTCAGCCCCATGGCCGCTTGGCTCAGGGGTCATTGCAGAAAGGCTGTGCAGTGGGGCCTGTGAGGACTGTGAGCAAAGCAGGGCTGATGGAGGGGCTGAAAAGAAGAGGCAGGAGGGAAGGGGAGAGCTAAAATGCCCCAGCCCTGCGCCGGGGAGACTGATGCTGCCTGCTGCTGCATTGCCTGGCCCCATTAGTGGTTCAGAATTTCACCCTTCTCTTAGGCTTTCCCCCAAAAGAAGCCATGTTTGTTCACCTCCTCTGGAAGTCTTTTCTCTCAGGAGGCAGAGGGCAAAAGCAGGCCCCGGAAGGAACCAGGATTGCCCCGAGAGCTGCCTCACGCCCAGGCTTTGCAGCAGCCCGTGGCAGCACAGCACACACTGACCCAGGCTGTCCTTGCAACAAAGCCCCAGCTGCCCTGCTGGACTGCAAAAGCGGGAGGTTTCCTCCTGCTCTTCAGACATGGCCACCTCTGGCATGCCCTGGCCTTGCACGTCCTTGCCCAGGAGCCAGGGCAGAAATTTCCCTGGGGACGGGGAGGAGCTGTGCCCCCAGGAGCACCCTGCCCCACCTCCTCTGTGCCCCCAGGCATCCCCGGCTGCTTTTTAGCTGCACCTGCTAGTCCCTCTTGCCCCCTTTCACGCTGACGCTCTACTTTCTGATCTTTTGTCTGGTAGCTTTTCCCTTTATGGTGTCACCAGTTTCACCCCAGGCCAACTAGTTTTCTCCTTTCATGGTCTGCCGTCTCCAAGAGTTTCTCACTTTCTCAAGCAGTGAGTTGCACCTTGAGCCATGGTTGACGGAACCAAAAGTGAATGAGCGCTTCTGTAAGCAATGAGACGGCAGACACCATCAAAAAATGTCGATCCTCTCCACTGCGCACCTTAGGAATCTCGAGAAACCTCTAAAGGCACAAATAAGGAGCAGCTTAGAAGCTGCTCGAATCAGTTTGGCTTGGTTTGGATCCCAGTGAGATCCATGTGTTTAGAGAAGAGTTTTCTGAACGACTCCTCAGGTCCTCTGTCGCTTCAGCTGTAGGTGAAGGCATTACTTAAAGATGTTAAGGCAGTGTAGAAAAGAGAGAATATTTCTTTTGAGTTTCCTATTCTGAGAGCATCTGGTAGGCCATACCCACTGTCAGAGTCCCACCGACAATAGTATCTCCAAACCAATCGGAGGAGCGGAGCAGGCGTAAACATCTTTTGCTTCCTGGTGCTGAGAGAGATTTTCAGAGTGGGGGAAAGGATGTAACTGTGACATGCCGGAAACCGTAGAGATGCGAAGAGAGCGTTACACAGAGCGGGAGAAGCAGGGGACTCCAGGGAGGTCCCGGGGCCGTGCCGGCACGTGTGAACACAGGGCTCTGGGATGAGCCGGACGGTACAGGAGGGTCCTGAGGGGACATAAGGGCAGATGGGGGCCTGGGGGCACCCCGAGAGGACCCATAGACCAATGGTGAGCTGGCTCCCTACCCCCCGCCGTGGACGCCCTGCCCCTCCCGGCCCGGGCGGCGGGTCACAGTGGGGCCCTTTGTGACGCCCCTCTGTGACACCCCACGGCACCATATATAGCCAGCGTGGCCACGGCCCTGCAGCGTCTGACAAGACAGCAACGGGACAGGGCAGGAGCGTGGAGCTGGCGAGGGGACCCGGAGCGCAGCCCACGTCTTTCCCTGCTGCCCCCCGGCAGCCCCGCAGCACTGAGGCGTTTTCCTTAAGCTGTCCCTGCTCCTCCTCCACTTTCCTCCATTTTGCAGGATGGCAGAGAGACCCCCCAGCCGCCCCAGGGTGGCCTGGGAGGAGGTAGGGGCTCCCCAGGAGAGCAGCTCTCCACCGGAGCCCTACGAGGTGTCCATGGTCCAGCCGCTGCAGATCAGTGAGTGAGGGGCCCCCGGGACTGGCAGGGTCAGGGCCAGCGAGAGCAACTGGCTTCATGCTGGGATCCTCTTTCCACAGCACACCGGCAGCAGGGGTCCTGTGGGCCATGGGCCACGGTGGCACCTGAATGGCAGGGCTGCTCGGGGATGGGAGCCGGCCCCAGCACTGCCTCCCTCCTCAGCCATGCCGAGCTTAAAGCTCTTTTCCCTGTTTGGGAAGCTTGTTGGCAAAGACGCTGTGTCTTACCGACTCTTCTGTGCTTCCCCTCCATGTAGGCAAGACGTTGCCAGAGGATAATCCGGAGCAGCCAGAGCCCCAAGCAGGATGGGATTCTGAGAGCACCTGGTTGCTTTCTTTGCTTGGCAGCAGCAATGTGACCACGGTAATGAGCTCCCCCCTTGCTGGGCCTCTTGTCCGTGGCATCAGCAGGAGGCTTGTGTGAGCAAAGGGACCCAGAATCAGTGGGGTTGGCATGGCCTCACTGTCCCTGGTGAAAGGGTTCCTGCCGTCCCCGAGCGGGGACTATCCGAGGGCAGCAATCCATCGTCCCAGCAGCAGCTCAGCCCTCCTGGCCACCAGCAAGCCCTGGTTCTCTGTAGGGCCATCACACGGTGCTCAGGACCCCCACCCTCTTCCCTCACCCTGTGGATCTTCTGCCCTGCAGAGACTGCAACCCCTGCTTCTGGCTTTCCTGCGGGCACTGCTGACAGCGCTGCCGGGCATCTCTCGCCAGAGCTGTTCACGCTGCTCAGCCAAGCAGCACCATCAGGGTGCTCAGCGGGACATGTCTTCCCTCCCTTCCTTCCTCCTGTAGGTGTTTAGTGAATACCTCCAGCCTTCTCAGATGACAGACATTCTCCTTGTGGCCACTGAGGCCTTGACAGCAGATGACATCTGTGATAGGCAGATGGGCAGCAACGTCCTGGACATGGCTGTGAGAGACCCTGCCTCCTGGCTGACAGATGTAAGTGCTCTGTAGCTGGACTGCCCTGCCCGTGAGGCCTGCCAGGCCTTGTTCTTCCTTTCTTCCTTAACCCAACTCTCTCGGGCACCTGAAGCCGTTTCAAGGCAGCAGAGAGGGATGGGAAGGGCAGCAACCGTTTCAGTGGCAGCTTGGGAAATGGCTGCACTCCAGTGGCAGCACCATCCTCACCTGCGTCCCCTCCAGGTGCCAAAGATCATGAGGTGCATCCACAAAAACGTGGAGTGCATCCACACGGAGCCAGCCCGTCGCAGCCTGGACTTACTCCTTCTCCTACTGATCGACCGGTGCCCCAGGGAGGTGGTCAGGAGCCTGTTGAAGATCTCTCCAACATGTGACAGGTACTGGCCCCGACAACCTTGAGGCCTTGTTCCCTGTGGGGAAAGGGGCCCAGGCACTCTCTGGCTGCCAGACCCACGGAAAACTGCAGGACATCCTCGAGGAGCAGGGCCCTCCATCCCACTGTGCTTCCCGGCCCCAGTGGGTCAGCCGTGCCCGCAGCAGCCAAAGCTGGCCAAGCCAGAGCCCTGCCACGACGCCCCTCCCTACTCCATGGGGAACACCACCTCAGCCCCCTCCTGCCTGCGCGGGGAGGGCCCCCGGGCACCCCCAGTGATGGGGGCTGGCAGGGCCAGGGCTGCAGCACCTCCTGGGTCCCGAGAGGCTGGCCCGGGCATGGTGCAGTGGCCGAGGCAGCCCTGCTGACTGAGAGCTCTGGCTCTGCAGCGCTGCCCTGACCATGTGGGAGTTGATGATGTCTGCGCCTTGGGCTTTGCGGAGTGTCTTGACAGAGCTGCTCAGTGTGCTCCAGGACCAGCGGCTGCGCAAGGTGTTCCGCTGTGCTGCAGAGGACGCCTGCATCTATCCCTTGGCTGTGAGTGACCGTGCTCAGCTTCAGGGCTGTGCCTGGCTCCCCAGGGAAATAGACACAGCCTCCTCCCCTTCTGTCTGCCTGCAAATGGCCACCTCCTCCAGTCCATACGGACACAGCCCCCTAGGGTCAGCAGGGACCTGCCCAGCACCAGACAGACCCCATGCCAGACACTTGGGGCCACCCCGTGCTGTTTCGGCCCTGGTGAAAAAACACGAAGCCTGGCTCTTCCCGGGCAACACTCCGCTTCCCCCTTGCCTGCGTCACCCTGCCCTACTCTGCAGCCTGGAAACTTAGGGCAGGAGCACAGAAAGGGGCAGTAGCTGGGCCTGGGGCACAGGCGTGGCCGCTGTGCAGGCTGAGGGGGCTTCCAGGGTGGGGATATGAGACACTTGCATCGTGCCTCCTTTGTGCCAGCGCGGTGGCGGGAGCCCTGTGGGCTCTGCTGGTCTCTCACTGCTGTCTTCGTTTTAGCTGCTGGTCTGCGCTGACATTGAAACAGAGGAGTTTGCTGCCCTGTACAAGGCCCAGAGGTACCTGAGGCATCCACGCCCGGTGATGCTCTCGCTGGTGCTCAGGGGCCTCATCACGCTCTCAGAGACACCTGAGACGGTGAGCAGGGTGTAGTCAAGCAGAGCCAAGTTATCAGCCGGGGCCTGGGACAGCGGGTAACGCGGTGGCTTGGCCTTGGCTGGGTCAGAATGTGGGGTGACGGCTCCAGTCACCCTCCCTGCTATGGAGGGGCCTGGTGGATGCCTGCGGAGCCCTCCAGGCACGGAGGTTTAGCAATCCATCTGCCCCTTGAGGCCGTTTGGAAAAGGGGGTGGCTGAGCAAGGGACACTGCTCTCCTGCGCTCCCTTCCCTTCCTCGCGCTCCCCCTGCATCCCCATCAGTGGCCACTGCCTGCCAGGAGGCTGCTGCAGCAACTCCTGTGCCACCTGCTGGGAAGCCGGGCGGGAGGCTCATGCTCAGCGGCCAGTGCATTTTTGCCAGGGTGGTCTTTCAGCACTTCACAATGAGGAAACTTTGTGTTTCATACAGGCAAGAAAAATCCCGGTCCTGCTGCCCGACATCATGGAGACCCTGCAGGATGCCAACACTGATGGCAAGATGAAGGCCCTGGTATTCCTCAGGAACATGATTGGTCACCTGAAGGGGGAGGAGGCCAGCCTCATCGCTCTGCAGCTGGCAGAGAAGATTCTGCCCCTCTTTGATGATGTAAGGCTGCCGTGGGAGCCTGAGCCCTACAGTTGGGTGCTCTGCAGGGACAGCTGCCCTTCAGCCCAGCCCTGTGGGCAGCACTCTGGCAGGGCTCCCCTCCTCGCTCTTCTTGCGGGGCCTTTCAGGGCTCTGGGGCCGTTCAGCTGCAGCTAGGGATCTGGCCCACAGCTCCTCTGTTTAGGAGCCGACCCCAGAGCACCTCCCCTCATGCCAGCCACGCTAACGCCCTTGCTCACCGTGGGCAAGGAGCGGCTGTTGCTGACGTCCCCCTGTCCGCCTCCCTACCAGGAGTCCAGCCAGGTGCGGGAGCTCTCCATCAGCCTCTTCAAAGACCTGATGAAGACTGTGGTGGGGAGAAAGAAGAAGATGATGAAGAAGAAAGTGCAGGAGGTCCTGATCTCCCTGTTCCTCCACATGAATGACCAGGTCGAAAGCATGGCCAAGGTGCAGTGACCAGCGACCACTGTGGTGGGGAAGGGTGTGCTGACACCACGGGGGTGGACCTGGGCATAGGGGGCAAGAGCTGCTGGACGTCAGAGTCTGGGAAAGTGTGTCACCTCAGCGTCCCACTGCTCCCCTCCTTCCCTGCACCGGTCCCACCACTGCCTTCCTCTTTCTGCCCTGCTGCCTGCTGCAGAGGTGGATGGGGAGCTGGGGTCCCTTCCCAGCCCCGCTCTCCCCATTCAGCCCTCCTCCAGTGCAGCCCGTCAGAAGGGTCCCTGCAGACCCAGCACGAGCTGGGACGGAGAACCTGGCACAGACCTTCCCCAGACCTGCCCTGCCTGACCTGCCAGACCTGTCCAGCAGGGCTCGGCCGTGCTGGCCCACGGCCACCGAACACACGAGTCCCTACAGACTTCCCAGCTATCCCTGCAGGTGTGGGAGGCCAGGGCTTTGAGCCCCAATCCCTGTGCAGGACTCCTGGGGGTCTCTGCAGGCAGTGGGGGTTCACGTCCGCTCTGATTCCTTCTCTTGCAGCCCTCCTGCCCTTGAGGAAAGACACTCAACTCTCGGGCAGCTCCCTGGCAGCTCAGACCGTCTTTGTCCTGACAGGAGCCATACCAACATCCAAATGTTTGGGCCAGGGCACGTCCCAGCTCCCAGAGAGCAGGATGGCCCCAGGAACAAAGCCCTGCTCACCCAGCTCCCTCTGCATTGGGCCAGTGAACTTGGTCTGTGCAGAGGGGGGCAGCACTTACAAGGGGTGGAGAGCCAGCTAGCTTGTTCCCCAGCCTGGGGCAGGGACAATGGTGGGAAGGGAGATGCAGCCAGTGGCGGACTGGCCCTGCATCCTGGGATCAAAGCTCTGCCCACCCGGAGCCTGGGTGTGAAGGATCTGGGGCAGCCCCGGCTGGGGAGCCAAGCGTGCTGCTGGGGGATGTCCATGGGAGGTGCTGCTGGCTCCATCCTGCCCCGGCGTCTCTGGGACTCTGGCCCTCGCTGCCTACAGCTCTGGGCCCACAGCTCCTTTGCCCTTCGGTCTGCCCCATCCCTGGCGGCAGCTCAGCAGCTCTTGAGGATCTCTGTTCTGCTGGCCGGCAGCACAAGATACCTGAGGTGGTGGCTGCCTCGTGTCCCTGCCCCGGGCACTGAGCCCAGTTCAGACTCTGTCCCCCGCTGCTTCTTCCCGTAAGGGGCTGGGAATGGCTTGGAGCCTGGCCAAGAGGAGGAGGATGCCAGGTCTCCTTCCCTGGGCTGCGGTGCCATCTCCCAGCCTCTGCTCCTCTGCAGGCCTCTAGGGACACCCTCCTCGCCTGTGCAGAGTTCCTGGGGCGGAGGAAGCTCAGCTACCTGGCCGAGACAGGTCAGACAGAACTGATTGGAGAGTGCTTGGTAAGGACGACCCCCAAGCCCCAGGGCTGGGGCTGGACGAGGGCTGCCCCATGTGCCCATGGGGAGGGCTGTGCAGCTGTGCAGCTGTGCCTCGCCTGCCCTGCTCCAGCCCAGAGCCCACAGCCTGGAGCTGCATCCTTCTTCCCTGCCTTCAAGCACGGAGCCCCCAAGGGCTCTTCTCCACGCCCCTCTCCCTTCCCTGCCCCCAGGGTGCTGAAGGAGACCATGGCACTTGTAAGCCCTGGTAGTGGGACAGAGGGGTTTCGGCACCCCCGGGGCCTCCTGTGCCTGCAGCTGTCTCTGAACCTCAGCCCCACAGGGCTCCTGACTGGGAGATGGGAATCACGGGGAGGGAAGGGGGGTGCTGGTAGGAGGGAGTACTCTGGGCGTGCGGTGAGGGTCTGTACCAGCCCTGTGCCCTTGTGCTCTCTCCAGCTACTGCACAACAGGAGCAGGGTGGAAGAATGTGTGCGTCAGAGCCTGCAGTACCTGAAGAACACTCAGGCCACCTTGCGAGAGGCAGCCGTCAGGTTCATCAGTGAGTTACAGCCCCTGGGGACCCACTTCTGGCAGCCTGGCCCCAGTCCCTGCCACAGCACTGGCAGCACTTGGCAGCAAGGGGCAGCCCTGTGGCTCCCAGAGCCCCGGCTGCCCCGTGCAGAGCCCACCACACAGGTGGGTTTGCTGGGAGCCTTGTCCAGTCCCACCGCCCTCGGGTGGGGTCAGCCCTGCTGGGGGAGGGGAGGGTGCGCAGCCAAGCTGGCAGGGCCAGGGGCTGTGCTGCTGGTTGTGCGCGAGGGAGCAGAGGTCTGACAGGAGCTCTGTGCTTAGGGCTTGCTGCACGGCACTGGAGGAACCTGAGCAAGAAGGGTCTGTTGGATACCTGCAACGGTGAGTAGGGGCAGCGCTGTGCTGGCCGGGGCTAGTGGGCAGCGGACAGAGCCTGGGCAAGGTGCTGCCATGCCTGGCCCTGCTCCAGGAAAATGCTTCACCAGGCAGAGGAATGTGCCAGGGGCACAAGGGGCATTCCTGTGCAGCAGCTTCCAGCTGGTCTGTTTGTCTCACCTGCTCCTCCTGGCCAGGGGACGAGATGGGTGGGGCTGGCATGGTCTGGAGGGGACTCCTGGGGGTCTCTGCAGGCAGTGGGGGTTCACGTCCGCTCTGATTCCTTCTCTTGCAGCCCTCCTGCCCTTGAGGAAAGACGCTGAACGCTCGGTCAGCTCCCTGGCAGCTCAGACTGTCTTTGACCTGACAGAACCGATACCAACGTCAAGATGGAGCCTGCGGTCGCTGTGCTGCTGGCCCTGCTGAGCCTTTGAGAGAGTAAATTCTCCTCTCGAAAATGGCCGTATTTGAATAATGTTGTTTGGTTTGTTTTTAATAAAGCTGGAACAAAAAGCCCAGTCCCATGGTGTCCTTCTCATGGGGACCACCCTGAGTGTGCTGAGCAGACAGTGTCATTCCTGGCCTCTGGTGGTGCCTGCAGGACAGCACACCCGGACCCAGGGTGTCCTTGCAGCAAAGCCCCAGCTGCCCCGCTAGACCGTAACACGCGGAGGGGAGGAGGAGAGAAGCTTTAGCCCAGCCTGCCCCTCCTGAGACATCTCGGGGCACGAAAAGGCACCCGTGCTCTGCCAAGCTGGCGAGTCGTCATTTGTGCCACCGTCAAAGTCCTTCTCTTGTACTGGGGAGCTGTGCTGGGTTTGCTTGACAGAGAGTTAATTTTCTTCATAGGAGCTAGTATGGGGCTCTGGTTTGGGTTTGTGCTGAAAACCGCGTTGATAACACAGGGATGTTTTTGTTATTGCTGAGCAGTGCTTACACAGAGTCACGGCCTTTTCTGCTTCTCGCACCACCCTGCCAGCAAGTAAGCGTCAGAACAAGAGGTGCCCCTTGTTTTCAGGGTCCAAAGCGTCATTTTTAGCGCGTAGCCCACCCTTTCGATGCCCAAAGCCTCCTTTTTCGGGCTGAAATCCTCATTTTTCAGGGGCCCAACCTGTCTTTTATGACCCACAGCCTTTCCTTAGCGCCCACAGTTCATTCTGAAGGCCTAAACCCTAAAGGCGCAGCCAGCCGCCTGGCAACGTCTGCCCACAAGTCTGCGGGGAGCCAGTGGAGCCAGGACAGCCAATCGCATTTGAGGAGGCGGGGGCAAGGCAGGTGATTGATGTGTAAGCAGGCAGCCAACCAGAGGAAACATCCCCGCAGGGTAGGGGTGGGCCCCAAATGAGGGCAGAGTGCCAGCCCAGGTGTCCAATCAGAGGTCAGACCTCAGCTGAAGGGCAGGCACCGCGGCCCAGCAGCCTGAGCACCTGGGCCCAATCAGAGGCAGCATCACCTCAGGGGAGGAGGCTGACAGCCCTCCCAGCCAATGCCGGCGAAGACCGAGCTGAGGCGGCGGCCACCTCTGCCCCTGTCTGCCCCCTGCTGTCACCAGCGCCCAGCCCTGCCAGAGGGCCGCTGTCCTCGCCTGCGAGTCCCTGCGTGGCCAAGGCAGGGGAGAGTGGTGGCACTTTGTCCCCCAGCCTCATGTGTAGAGTCCAGAGGTTTTATTGGAGAGTCGAGAGCCTTACCTTCAGGTCCCAGCGCCTCATTTGCAGGCTACAAACCCTCATTTGTGAGTTCCGCCCCCGCCTTTTCAGGTTCAACGAGTCATTTTAAGGTCCCAGAGCATCGTTTTGAAGGCCCCCAAGTCTGATTTTGAAGGTCCAAAGCCTCAGTTGTAGAGGCCAAAGCCTTATTTGTAGGCTCAGAGGGGTTATTTTTAGCTCCCAAAAGCTCCTTTTCAGGGACCAAAGCCTCATTTTTAGGATTCAGTCCACAATATGGAGGGCCCAAAGCCTCATTTGGAGCCTGCAAAGACCGATTTTTTGGCGGGCAAAGCCTTAGTGTTTGGTACCAAAGCAGCATTTTAGGGCACAAAGCCTGATTTCCTTTCCAAAGCCCCATTTTTAAGGCCCAAACCCCCCTTCTGAGGGTCCAAACCCTTCTTTTACAAACCCCTCTAAGCCTCCACTGGGGTGCCCAAAGCCCTATTGTAGGTAGGGACCGAAGCTTCATTTCTTGGGGCCTTAGAGGAACCAAGAGGTTCCCCTCCTTTGCAGGTCGAAAGCCTCCTTTGTAGCACCTGCCCATCCTTTTCAGTGCCCAAAGTGTCATGTTTAAGGCCCAAATCCTCATTTTTAGGGTCCCGACCTGTCTTTTATTACCCAGAGCCTTTTTTTAAGGCCCACAGTTTCATTTTGAGAGTCTAACCCCTCAGTTGTCGGGCAGAAAGCCTCTTTTTAGGCTCCAAAGCTACATCTACAGTGTACAAAGCATCATGCTTAGTTTCCAAAGTCTTAGTTTTGGCTTGCAAAGCCTCATTTTAGGCTCCAAAGCCTCATTTTTATTGTCCAAACTGTTATGGGTTTTCACACGCAGGCCACTGTAGCGGGGTCCAACCCTAGGATCCTGCTGAAAATGCAAGGTCTGAGTGAAGGCTTCCAGTTACTCTTTTGCTAGTTCTCAGGTTATAGCTCCATGCGCTCTGGCTTGAAAATTGGAAAAGGGGCTTCTTGCTCACCAGCACCATCATATGCCCGTTCCTTCCTCAGTCAGTGGGGGGCCGGCAGCAAGCAGGCGGGTTCTGTGGGAGCACAGGGTCTGCCTCGTGGGTCTAAGGTAACTCTGGGGAGGTGTGTCAGGGCACCACATGGGCAGTGGATTTCTTTCTTTCTGGGATCTTGGCATTGCTGTCTTTTCCCTCCCACGCTGCAACTTTCTTCACAGCCGCAACACTGCTCCCTCTCAAAGCATCCCACCTGGACCCATCCCATTTGTCCGCCTTTGGCCCTTCTGCCTTTGCAGCCCTCCAGGAGAGCCAGCCTTTGGGAGGCCCTTAGCTGTCCCCTCACAGAGCAGAAGGGGGGTTCACCACTGTTCTGGTCCTTTCAGGAGGAAAGGGCAGGACCTTTTCACAGCTCTCTTTGCAGCACGTGGCGGTGGGCATGGAGGACTCTCCAGAGGACAGCAGCTCCTCTGCAACAGCCGGCACCAGCCAGCTAACCTGGGCAGGTGCATGGGAGGCATCTGCAGGCTGGCCATGCCCCATCTGGCCAGGCAGGCTCAACATCGCATCCTACGTGGGCTTCTGCGGCTGTGTAAGGCTGGTGTCCATAAAGAAAGCTGCATGCCCGGTCTGCTGTCAGCCATTTGACTGTGTGCTGCACACCCTGCCGGAAGAAAAGAAGAAAGAGGAGCATGGATTCAAGCCCTTCTTCCCGCTGCCAGAGGAATGGTGCCGGGGAGAGGGCCCAGAGCAGATCCCTGTAACGGGGCAATGATTTCCACAGCGGGTTTGTGGACACTACGGACTATGGCCACTCAGCAGGGAGGAGGAGAAGAACTGGTCCTCCAAGTTGTGCCTGCGCTCCCAGGGATGCCACAGCTCCCGGGCTCTCCAGCAACAGCTCCCAGTCATCTCCCACACCCGGGGCTGCTTGGGAGCAAACCCTGCTGAGGCAGAGAGCACAGAGCAGATCCTTGTGGTGGGGCTATGATCTCCACAGCCAGTTTGTGGACACCATGGACTATGACTCCTCAGCAGGCAGGAGGAGGAAGAGTGTTTCAGCACTCCAGAGGTGCGTGTCAGAAAAACACTCAGGGCACTTGGGTGGTGATGGGGGCAGATTGCAACCCTGGATGAGGGGGGGGCACATCATCTGACTCCTGCAATGCTGGAGAGGAAGAAGCCAGGAAACACCAAAACTGCCCCCAGCAGGGACCAGGGTGCACAAAGGGCTCCAGCAGCCCACCCTGTCCCTCCTCCCAGTGCTGCCTCTGGCCAGTAGGAGCTCAGAGAGAACTTAACAGTCAGAAAAGCCAGAGCCAGAATTAAAACCACTTCGCCTTCCATGTGTGATTTATGTGGTGTTTTCTTCTCTGTAGGTTTTGGGGCAATTGGTGGAAATACCCAGTGTGGGAGATTTATGCTGTGGGAGCTGAGCTCAGCCTTGGTATTGAGGGTGGAGAGTGGGTGCTCTGCAGACAGCTAAAGGCAGGCCTGGCTGTGCATCTGCTTTGCTGCTCCCCAGGTCCTCGTGAGTCTGGGGAGCCCTCAAAGACCAGGAATGAGAAGTGTGCAGCTCCAGCATATGCCACCTGTGGATGTCCCAAGGCAGTCACGGAGATCATGCCTGCACCAAGTGAGTAACAGCTCTCCAGCTGTTTGTTCAGACAAGGAGAGCATGCTTTCATTTTGCCCTGTGTTAGTGGGTGTCGTGGTTTAGCCCCAGGCAGCAGCTCAGCACCACGCAGCCGCTCGCTCACTCCCCCTGCCCCGATGGGATGGGGGAGAGAATCGGAGGAGTAAGAGTGAGAAACACTCCTGGGTTGAGATAAGAACAGTTTAATAATTGAAATAAAGTAAAATAATAATGATAATAATAACAATATAATAATGATAATAACAATATACAAAGCAAGTGATGCACAATGCAATTGCTCACCACCCGCCGACCGATGCCCAGACAGTTCCTGACAGCGATTGCTGCTCCCCAGCCAACCCCCCCCAGTTTCTATACTGAGCATGACATCATATGGTATGGAATAGCCCTTTGGTCAGTTTGGATCAACTATTCTGGCTGTGCCCCCTCCCAGTTTCTTGTGTGCCTGGCAGAGCACGGGAAGCTGAAAAGTCCTTGACTAGCATAAGCAGTACTTAGCAACAACTAAACCATCAGTGTGTTATCAGCATTCTTCTCCTACTAAATCCAAAACACAGCACTATGCCTGCTACTAGGAAGAAAATTAACTCTATCCCAGCTGAAACCAGGACAGTGATGCAGGGGACCATGTCAGGGGAGAGGACAGCTGCTGCTGCGGCAGGAGAAGGCCAGAGCAGCCCAGCTGCCCAAAGGGCTGCGAGCCCGGCCCCAGCAGCCCAGAGGAGGTGGGGCAGGGTGCTCCTGGGGGCACAGCTCCTCCCTGTCCCCAGGGAAATTTCTGCCCTGGCTCCTGGGCAAACATGTGCAAGGCCAGGGCATGCCAGAGGTGGCCATGTCTGAAGAGCAGGAGGAAATCTCCTGCTTTTGCAGTCCAGCAGGGCAGCTGGGGCTTTGTTGCAAGGACAGCCTGGGTCAGTGTGTGCTGTGCTGCCACGGGCTGCTGCAAAGCCTGGGCGTGAGGCAGCTCTCGGGGCAATCCTGGTTCCTTCCGGGGCCTGCTTTTGCCCTCTGCCTCCCGAGAGAAAAGACTTCCAGAGGAGGTGAACAAACATGGCTTCTTTTGGGGGAAAGCCTAAGACAAGGGTGAAATTCTGAACCACTAATGGGGCCAGGGTGTGCTGAGGGGTGAGCTGCCCTGCGCACAGCGGTAGAGGCCAGGAACAGCGCTGTCCGCTCAGCACGCTCAGGGTGGTTCCCGTGTGAAGGAAGGACGCCATGGCCTTTGGCTTGTGCTTCCAGCTTTAATCCAAAAGAGCCGTTGTCTTGAGGAGAGCTTCACTTCTGCCTGGCTGTGCAGGGCCAGCAGCACAGCGCCCACAGGCTCCGCCCCGCTGTTGGCTGCTCCCTTGGAGCTCTCAGGATCAGCAGGGTCTGAGCTGCCAGGGATGAGAGCGAGGGCTCGGCATCTTTCTCCAAAAGCTGGAGGGCTGCAACAGAAGGAAAGAGAACAGAGCTGAAACCCACCTATCTGCAGAGACCCCGCGGCATCCCCTCCAGACCATGCCAGCCCCAGCCATGCATTTCCCTGGCCAGGAGGAGCAGGTGGGACACATGGATGAGCTGGAAGCTGCTGCTCAGGAATGCCCCGGAGGTGTTCCTCTGCACTGAAAGCGTTTCCCTGGAGCAGGGCGAGGCATAGCAGCAGCACACTGCCCAGGCCCTGTGGCCTGCCCCACCAGCCCCAGCACACACAGCACTGCCCCTGCTCACCGCTGCAGATCTCAGACAGCTTCTCCTCGCTGTTGTCCCTCAGGTGCTGCGCGGCAAGCCCTAGGCACAGAGCTGCGTCAGACCTCCCGCTCCCCAGCATGCTCCCAGCAGCGCAGCTCCCGGCTCTGCCGGTTTGGCTGCACACCCTCCTCCCCCTCAGCAGGGTGAGCCCAGGGAAGGACAGTAGGCGAGGGCGGGTGGGACTGAGCAAGGCTGCCAGCAAGCCCACCTGCGTGGGCAGGGCTGGGAGAGGGAGGCACAGAGCCCCTGGCTGCCCAGGCCCTGCACAGGGCAGTCGGGGCTGTGGCAGCCGCAGGGCTGCCCCTTGCTGCCAGTGCAGCGGCTGGGGCTGGGGCCAGGCTGCCAAAAGAGGGACCCCATGGGGCACAGGGGCTGTGGCTCACCAATGAAGCTCACGGCCGCCTCTCGCAAGGTGACCTGAGCATCGGTCAGGTATGGCAGGCTCTGACTCAGGTATTCTTCAACTCTGCTCCTGTCCTGCAGCAGCTGGAGAGAGCACAAGGGCATGGGGCTGAGGTTGAGAGGCAGGCGCAGGCAGAGTGGGCTCTGCAGGTCCTGAGAGCCTCTGAGCCAGGGCGCAGCCGGGCTTGCAACATGCTGAGGGTGGGGAGGGGAGAGGGGCGTGGAGAAGAGCCCTTGGGGGGCTCTGTGCCTGAGGGCAGGGAAGGAGGATGCAGCTCCGGGCTGTGGGCTCTGGGCTGGAGCAGGGCAGGCGAGGCAGAGCTGCACAGGGGGCAGCCCTCGTCCAGCGCGGGCCCTGGGGCTTGGGGGTTGTCCTCACCAAGCACTCCCCAATTCTGCATGCCTGCTGGGTCTTGGTCAGGTGCTTGAGCTGTTTCCACTTGAGCAGCTTTGCAGCGACGAGGAGGGCTTCCCGAGAGGCCTGCAGAGGGGGACAGGGATTGGGGGGCTTGTGGAGAGGGACTGGGGGGCTTGTGGAGACAGATTGGGGCTCAAAGGCCTGGCCTCCAAGACCTGCAGGGGCAGCTGGGAAGCCTCTAGGGCCTCTCATGTTCAGGCCTTGGTGGCCATGGGCTGCTGCTGAGCCTGGCTTGACCAGGTAGGGCAGGTGTGGGAAATGTCCGTGCCAGCTTCTGCGCCCCTCCTCACGCTGGGGATGGCGGGAGCCTTCCTCTGGGGTGTGCTGGAGGAGGGCGGATTGGGGGGGGTGGGGATGGGAGGGGACCCCACCTCCCCGTCCTCCTCTGCAGCAGGAGGCACAGAGGGAGGAGGAAGGCAGTGGGGGGAGCGGTGCAGGCAAGGAGGGGAGCTCTGCCCAGAGTCCAACTGCCAGCAGCCCTTGCCCCTCCCTGATGCCCAGGCCACCCCTGTGGTGTCAGCACGCCCTTCTCCGCATGACCGCTGGGGCCTGAAATCTGTACCTCGGCCACGCTCTCGGTCCGGTCACTCATGCGGAAGAGCAGTGGGAGCAGGCTTCTCTGCACGCTCTTCTTCAGCTGCCGCTTGTCGTTCCCCACCGCCATCTGCATGACATCTTTGAAGAGGCAGATGGAGAGCTCTCGCAGCTGGCTGGACTCCTGCTAGGGAGGAGGACAGGAGGACTTTAGCAACAGGCGCTCCCTGAGCAAGGGCGTGAGCGTGGCTGATGTGAGGGGGGCTGCTTTGGAGTCGGGTTCTGCACACAGGAGCTGTGGGCCAGATCTGCAGCCGCGGCTGAATGGCCCCGGGGGGCTCAGGTTGCCCGGAGGCATCAAGCTGTGAGGGAGAAGGCGTGCGGGGCTGCAGAGCCCAGAAGCCATCCCCACGAGAGCGCAGGGGCGTGAGGAGGGGAAGAGCCCTGGCCAAGGGCTGCCGCAGGGCTGGGCTGCTGGGAAGTTGTCCTTGCGGAGGGCCCATCAGTGGGGCTCAGGCTCCCACAGCAGCCTTACGTCATCAAAGAGCGGCAGGAGCTTCTCCGCCAGCTGCAGAGCGGTGAGGCTGGCCTCCTTCCTCTTCATATGGCCCATGACGTTTCTGAGGACAAGCAGGGCCTTCCTCTTGTTGTCAGTGCTGGCATTCTGCTGGCTCTCCAGGATGTCCGGCAGCAGGACCAGCATCTTTCTTGCCTGTGTGAAGCACAGAATTTCCTGGTTGCGAAGCGGTGAAAGACCACCCTGGCAAAAGTGCTCTGGCCACTAAGCAGCAGCCTCCCGTCAGGCTTCCTGGCAGGGCAGGCGGCACAGGAATCCCTGCAGCAGCCTCCTGGCAGGCGGTGGCCATGGGCGCGCTGATGGGGACACGGGGATAGCAGTGGGGAGGGAAGTTAGGGCAGGAGAAGAAAGGCTGCGTGTCCCCTGCTCAGCCACCCCCTTTCCCAACTGGCCCAAACGGGCACAGGGGTTGGTAACCCTCCGGGCCTGGAAAGCTCCCCAGGCAGCCACCAGGCCCCTCCATGGCAGCGCTCTGCGGACCCCCACGGCTTGTGCACCGCATGGTGCGGGGAAGGGCAGCGATCTCCAAGCTGGCAACGAGCGGGCTGTGACCCCTTCGTGACAGAGGCCCGCTGCCCCAGGCCCCAGAGGCAGCCCGTAGCATCGGCTGTACCTCATCATCCCCCTCTCAGCAGGACGCTTCTTCTGGGGACAGCGCTCCCGCCACTGAGGCACTTTGGCACTGGCTGCCTCGGTGCGCAGCAGAAACTCCTGCCCAACAGCGCAGGGATGCGCCAGGAGCGAGAGCTCCTGCAGCTGGCTGAGGGAGCCTTGCTCCTTGCGCTGCAGCGGCAAGGTGCGAGCCTGAAGGACACTGTGGCCCGGGAAGGGGACAGCGAGGGCATTTGGAGCCGTCACCCCACCTCCTGACTGCCAGCCCAGGCCAAGCCCCCGTGCGTGTTACCCGCTGCCCCAGCCCCACGCTGCCAACGTGGGGCTTCACTTGACTCTGCCCTGCTCACCGTCTCAGGTCTCTGCGACAGCGTGAGGAGGCCTCTGAGCACCAGCGAGAGCAGCACCAGGCTTGGCCGCCTCAGGTACCTGTGGACTTTGTACAGGCCAGCAAAGTCCCCTGATTTAATGTCGCTGGAGGCCAGCAGCTGAAACAAAGGCAGCAGTGAGAGACTGGCAGAGCCCGCAGGGCTCCCCGCACTGTGTGGCTCCTGGTTCCCCCTGGCAGCTCAGGGCAAGGGCAGCGGGGCCAGACAGCCTGTCCTGGGGGCAGCTCTGCCCGCGGAGG
Organism: Pelecanus crispus; assembly: GCF_030463565.1. Lineage (NCBI taxonomy): Eukaryota > Metazoa > Chordata > Aves > Pelecaniformes > Pelecanidae > Pelecanus > Pelecanus crispus. Next base: position 2,049,413 of record NC_134671.1, on the reverse strand, counting down.
GCCGCTTGGCACCCCCGTGCCCTGCGCCTCGCCGCACACCACGTGGTCATCTGTGCCGGCTCCTCCTGTCCTCTGAGCATCGGCAGCCTCTTGCTCTGACGCCTCTGAGGAGCGCTCGAAGAGCAAGAGCTGCCACAAAGGAGGCACGAGATGCCAGTGGTGAGGAGTGTCTCCTGTCCCCAACCTTACAGCCCGCTCAGCCTGTGCAGAGGCCATGGCCACATCTCTGCCCCTGCCCCGAGGCAGCCCTTGCCCTTGCCCTTGCCCTGGCCCTGCCCCAGGTTTCCAGTGTGCAGAGCGGGGCGGGGGGATGCAGGGAGCGGGGAAGCAGAGCGCTGCTTGGGCAGGCAGGGGCTGCCTGGGCTTTGTGCCTGTGCACCAGGCCCCAAGCAGTTTGGGGTGGCCCTGCGTGGCTCGCCCAGGGGAACCTGGCGCTGGGCAGGTCCCCGCTGGCCCTAAGGGGCTGTGCCCGTATGTCCTGGAGGAGGTGACCATTTGCGGGCAGATGGGAGGGGAGAGGGCCGTGCCTGTTTTCCTGGAGAGGCAGGCACAGCCCTGAGGCAGAGCAAGGACTGGTCTGGTCACTCACAGCCAAGTGCGGGATGCAGGCGTCCTCTGTGTTGCAGCCGAACATCCTGCGCAGCCGCTGGTCCTCGAGCCTGTTGAGCAGCTCCCTCAAGACCTTCACCAGCGTGTGGGGCTGGGAAAGCATCACATCCCACATGGCCAGAGCAGCACTGCGGGCCCAGAGCGCTCTGTCAGCAGGGCTGCCTCGGCCACCACACTGTGCCCAGGCCAGCCCCGCCGGACCCAGGCTGTGCTGCAGCTGCGGCCCTTCCCGCCCCCTGGCTTGGAGTGCCCGGGTCCCTGCCTGGGCAAGGAGGAGGGGGCTGAGAGAGTGTTCCCCATGGGGCAGGGAGGAACCTCGTGGCGGGGCTCTGGGCTGGCTTGGCCAGCTTTGGCTACTGCGGGCCTGGCTGCCCCGCCAGGGCTGGAAAGCGTGGTGGCGTGGAGGGCCCTGCTCCTCGGGGATGCCCTGCACTTTTCCGTGGGTCTGGCAGGCAGAAAGTCTTTTGGGGTCAGCACCTGTCGCATGACGACGGAGAGAGCTTCAGGAGGCTTGTGACCACTTCCCTGGGGCACTGGTCGGTCATCAGGAGAAGCAGCAAGTCCAAGCTGTGCCGGGCTGACGCTGTGCGCATGCACTCCATGTTTTCATAGATGCCCCTCACGATGTTTGGCACCTGGAGGGCACACAGGTGAGGATGGTGCTGCCACTGGAGCGCAGCCATTTCCTCAGCTGCCTCTGAAAGTGCTGGCCTTGCCATCCTACTCTGCTGGCTTAAAATGGCTTCAAGGTGCCTGAGGCGCCTGGGTTAGGGAGGGAGGGATGGAGGGAGAAACAACGCCTGAAAGGGCTCAAGGGCAGGGGCAGGGCAGCCACAGGCCGCTTACCTCCGTCAGCCAGGAGGCAGGTTCTCTCATGGCCACAGCCAGGATGCTGCTCGCTTCCTCCTCGTCGTAGATGCTTGAGTCTCTCATGGCCTCAATGGCCATGAGGACGATGCCTGTCCTCTCCGAAGGCTGGAGGTACTTTCCAAACGCCTGCGGGAGGGAGGGAGGAAGGAAGGCAGGGAAGAGCTGTCACACCGAGTGCCCTGATGGCGCTGCTTAGCTGAGCAGTGAGAGCAGCTCTGGCCAGAGATGGCCCGGCAGTGCTGGCAGCAGTGCCCGCAGCAAAGCTGGAAGCAGGGGCTGCAGTCAGTGCGTGGTGGAGGAAGAGAAGAAAGGGCCCTCAGGGGGAGGCAGGAGGGTTGGGGTGGTGGGCACAGCGTGCTGGCCCTACAGAGGAGCAGGGCTTGCTGGCAGCCAGGAGGGCTGGAGCTGCTGCTGGGGCACTGCAGTGCAGCCCTTTGTAGTCCCTGCTCAGGGACAGCAGCAACCCTCTCCCCAGGGACACTGGGGCCATGCCAAGCCCGCTGATTCTGGATGCCTTTGCTCACACAAGGCTCCTGCTGATGCCACGGACAAGAGGCCCAGCAAGGGAGTGGCTCATTACCATTGTAATGTTGCTGGTGCTGGGCAAAGCAAGCCAGGAGGTGTTCTCAGCTTCCCATTCCCTTTGACGCTGTGGATGCTCCGGGTTATCCTTGGGCAGCGTCGCGCCTAAACAGGAGGGGATGACAGAAGAGTCGGTAGGACACAGCGTCTTTGCCAACAAGCTTACCAAATGGTGAGAAGAGCTTTGAACTAGGAATGGCTGAGGAGGGAGGTTACGACCCACAGTCAGGGGAGGTGCTGGTGGACAGGGCTACAAAGCAAAGGGTGACAGGCAAAGGGAAAAAGAGGGACCTCAGGGATGATGCAGAAGGATCTCTGTCTCTACACCTGCCTCAAGTGCAAACGGCCTGGGAACCTCAAAGGACCTAGAGCTCTGCATGCAGTCACACACCTAAAACATTGTTGGAATAACTGAGGTGCGGGGCACGGCTTGCACGGCTGGAGTGCTGCGGTGCAGGGATGCAAGCTCTCTGGGGGAGATGGGGAAGAGGAGGAGCGGGGCTGCCTCGTATTTGAAGGAGCAGCTCAGATATACGGGACGGTCGAGACCCTGAGAGAGAGCACGTGGCTCAGAAGCAGAGGAGAGGCAGTGCTGGTGACATCGTGGTGGCAGCGTGTTGCAGACCCCCCGGGTCGGGGAGAGCATGTGGGTGAAGTGTTCCTGAAAGTGCGTGGGGAAGTGTCACACACCCGGATCCTCATGGGGAACTCGAACGTCCCTGAGACCTGCTTGCAAGATGGCAGGACACAAGCAGTCAGGGAGGTTTCTGGAGGGCGTCAGGGTCAGCTTCTTGCTGCAGGCACTGGAGGGACCAGCCGGGGCGGGGTGATGCTGTTCTCCAATAGGGAAGAATTCTTTCTGGGACGTGGCAATCAATGGTAGCTTTGGCTGTGGGGCCCACGAAGCAGCCAGGTTGTGAGAGGTGCTGAGGGGAGTGGGGAAGGAGAGCGGCAAAGAACAGGTGCTGGACTTCTGGTGAGCATTCAGCTGCTGCGGCAAAACAATAGCTGGGATGCTACGAGAAGTGTCTGTGAGGGGCAAAGGGGGTCAGAGAAGCTGGCCGACTTTCATGGACAGCCTCCAGCACGCACAAGAAGGGTCCGTTGCAATCCTCAGGGAAACAAGCAGGCACGTGAGGAGCTGGCTGTGTGTGGAGGGACGCAGCCCGCCACAGCTGCTTCTCTTACGTTTTTGCTGCAGGATGAATCTGAAGAGGTGATGAAGAGCATCCAAAGCCCCCCAGCTGATCTCCCACTCCTTGCAAGTGCGGCAAAGGATGAGGCGTCCCAGCAGCTGTCCCAGGATGGGGATATGGATCTCTGTGTGGCAGGCAGGGCTGTCATCATCTCCGCCAAAGATGCTGAAAACCTGGGTGAAGGAGGCAGGACAGGTAGAAGGGCTGAGGGGCAGCAGCTGCGACCAAAGGCCTGAAGCCCCTAGTGTGCCCTGGGAAGGATCCCCGGAGAGTGAGAGCTTTGGAGGGCCCTCCCAAAGCAGCTAGCTGGGCAGCAGGGCACGGAGAGCTGCCAGGCTTGGGCTCCCGCCAAGCTCCTTGGGCAGTCCTGTCCTGCACAGGACTGGGGCCGAGATGGCTCCTGGCAGCGAGGGAGCTGGGGAGAGAAGACCATGGGAAAAAGAAAGAAACCCAGACCCTCGCTCCAGGGCAGAGCCTTGTTGAATGCCTCAAGCGGTGCCCAGGCTTGCCTGGCAGGCGTCTCTGAGCTGCAGGCTGCTCCGGTGTGCAGGGAAGGGGAGACAGCCTGGCTGCAGGGTGCCTGGCTCCTTACCTCCACTGAGGAACAGCTGGCCAGCAAATCGCTCAGCTTCCCAATCCTCCCCACGGCCCTCTCACACACAGCTGCGCTCTGGCACTGGGCGAAGGTCAGCAGCATCTGGGAGGAGAGAAAGTGCTGATGTGCCCTGGGAGCTGGCGCCCGCGGCAGCAGAAGCAGCACTGCTGAGGGTCCTGGCTGGACTCGTGCAGTCCTTGAGGCCAGGCAGGTAGGCAGATGCCACCCCCAGGGCAGAGTCTGCTCCTTTCTGTGCCCTCCCCCAGAGCACAGCCCTGTGTCCCCTCTCCGTCAAGGCTGGGCTTTTGGGCAGGAGCCTGCCTGTGGGGTCTGCAGTGGGGGAATGGGGCTACAGCCCCCTGGGGAGCCGGGCGTACAGAGCTGCAGGGCTGGGCTCCCTGTGCAGGACACGCAGGTCCCAGTGGGCGTCTGCCGCGTCAGCTCTGGGGAGGAAAGCACGGGGCACCGCGAGGCAGGGGCAGAGCAGCACCAGCTGCCACTGCTGCGGTGCTGAAGCAGAGGGGTCAAATGCCTCCCCCAGCTCTGGTGCAAGGAAAGGTCTGGGGACAGAGCTGGCCCACAATTGCAATGGGCAAGGCTTTGCCGTGACACAGGAGCAGGCTGCAGAGGGGAAGGCCCATGGACTGCAGCCAGGGGACAGCGGGCTCCCAGCAGAGCATGGTGGGCCAGCCCTGGCTCCCCCAAGGGAGCTGGGCACCCTCCCTGCAGTGTGCTCTGTGCGTGGCACTGGGCTGGGGAGCCTCCACTCAAGAGTGGACACTCCCTTCCCTCCAGGGTGAGGAACAGCCCCTGCCACCTGCACTCATTGCCAAAGCCAGACCTGCAAGATTTTCTGCAGCTCCGTGAAGCCGGAGGCAGGAGAGCTGAGCACCAACGTGCGCAGCATGGTGTCCATGGCATCCAGGGTCTGCAAGGAGGACAAAGGGTTGTGGCAGTCTTTCTGCGGTCCCTCTCAGCCCCGGAGACGCATGTGAACTCCCCACGCCAAGGGAGGACAGCCGTGCTGCCTGGCGGTGCCCAGGGGAGGCCTCGGGGCAGACAAGCTGCTGTGGGCAGAGCAGCCTGCGGCACTGGACGTGGCCAGGCCCCCAGGAAGGGGCCGAAGGGCTGAGGGTGGGAAAGCAAAGCTGAGCCCCTGCCCTGCCTTGGATCTCCGCTTGTCTCTCAGCACGCGGCGGCCAGGGAGCAGCCCAGAGGGACCGGGGGCTCCTGGAGCACGGCCAGCACTTACGTCCAAGTAGAGAGTAGCGTCCAGGCCCTGCATGTCCGCCTTTGCAGGAAGCGAGAAGACGCTGCGGAAGCAGGCCTGTAAGAGGCTTTTCTTTTTGCCCTCCAGCACCGTCCCCGCTTTGCTGCCAAGAGAGAGAGCTCTGTCGGACACCGGCGCTGGGAGCGGTGCCTGGATGCCTTGGGCAGGTGGACACGGACCTCTGGAGCAGGGGTCCCCAAGAGGGATGGAGGGTGTGCAGGGAGCCCTGCCAGGAGGCACCTCCTCCCTCCCCGCCATGGCCTGGGCCAAAGGACAGTCCTGGCAGGCAAGCCTCCCGCCTCCCGCTTTGGGGAAGAGCCGAGGCATGGCGGGGAGCTGCAGGAGCCCTCGGCCCTCCCCTGCACCCTCCCAAGGAGCCGCGAGCAGGGCAGGGCAGGGCAGGGCAGAGCAGAGCAGAGCAGAGGCCCTCTGACGGCACCACTGCACTCTGCCTGCATGGGGGATGCCCCCGGCCAGGCCCAGGGCCACGGGCTGTGGAGAGGTGCCAGCCAAGCCAGGGGCTGGGCAGGTACCTCAAGGCGGCGATGGCAAGCATGGCTTGCTGCCGCACCGCTGTGTGCAGCTGGTCCCTGGGCTCCTCTTCCAGCAGCACCTGCAGAGCACAAGCGGCATGTGACCTGGCAGCCGCCAGCAGCCAGTGCCAGCAGACCCAGCACCAGGCGGCAGGGCTGGCAGACACGCTCTGCCCTCGCCCCAGCACCGGTCCCCAGAGTGCCCCCTGACACCCCCGGCGCTGGCGTCTCTGCTGGCAGGGCTTCTCAGCGGCACCCGAGTCCCCTCGCGGCAGCTCAGTGGCCACGCACGCTTGTCCCTGCCCTCCCCCTGCCCATGCGCTGTCCTCACAGCGTGCCGCCGGTGCCTGGGGACCTTGCCCCGCTCCCCATGCCTGCCGGCTGTCCCCTCACCTTGATATTCTCTGCCAGCTCAAATCTCTGGCAGAAGGCATTCAGGCTCCGTGACAAGCCCTTGCGCCTGGCAGCTTTGCACAGGGTGCAGACGCTCTCTAGGAACCGCATCTTCTGGGCCTCCTCCTGGCAGCCGGGCGACAGAGAGACAAACGGGGAGCGTGAGAAGGTAGGCACAGGGCCAGCAGGACTGGAGCACTGGTGCTGCAGTGCTGTGGAGGAGACCCTGGGGGGGAGCAGCTCTGCCCAGCCAGCAGCCCCCCAGCAGCCCCAGCAGCAGGCAGCAGAGCCGGCGGCCCCGTCAGGAGGCGCAGGCACAGCTACCATGGGAATGGCCGCGGTTACCTTTGCTGAGCTCTTCAGGAAAGCCCGGATGAACTGCATCGATTGCTTTGCAAGTCTGTAGAGAGCCCGCCAGCTGGGCTCACACCAGGAGGCACCTAGGAAAGGAGGAGAGCGCGGAAGGCTGTAGAGAGGGGCTGAAGGCAAACGCGAAGAGACGAAGGAGCTCTGCCCTCCGTCCAGCCCCGTGCCGGCTCCCCTGGCGCAGTCTCCCCGTGGGTGCCCGGGCTGTAGGGTGCCCGGCAGACGGGCTGCAATGCTGGAGCACAGCACGGCGTGGAAAGCCACGAGTGCAGCGGGCTTAGGATCTCGCTTGCAGACAGGCTGGAAAGGTCCCCGTCGCCCAGCACCGCTGCCTCCTGCCAGGCCAGCTGCCTCTTGCTGCCCGTATCGTATCGCGGAGCAGGAGCTGGGTCCCCTCTGCTCTCTCCCGCCCTGGGGGAGGCTGTGCGGGGGCGGCTCCCAGCCCTGAGCAGCATTCCGGCAGCGCCCTGCTCCCTGCCCGTGGGACCCCCAGTGCCCGTGTGCCAGGGAGACAGGACCCTGGCCCACGTGGATGAGGGTGCGGTCACTGGCCCCAGCCCTGCCCAGCCCGCCGGGGCCCCTCACTTACTGCTCTGCAGCGGCCTGGGCACGCACAGCTCGTAGGGCTGCGGTGGAGAGCTGCTCTCCTGGGGAGCCCCCTTCTGCTCCCAGGCCAGCCTGGGGCGGCTGGGGGGTCTCTGCGCCATCCCGCGGGACGGAGGAAAGGGGTGAGGGTGGGGAAGGGGGAAGCTTTGGCGAAATGCCTCAGCACCGCGGGGCTGCCGGGGAAAGACGTGGGCTGTGCTCGGGAGCTCCTCGCCAGCTCCACGCTCCCGCCCTGTCCCGTCACTGTCCTGCCGGACACTGTGGGGTGGGGGCCGCGGCCACGTTGACCATATGCAGCGCCACAGGGTGTCACAGAGGCGCGTCACAAAGGGCACCACTGTGACCCGCCACCCAGGCCGGGAGGGGCAGGGTATCCCCTGTGGGTGGCACGAGGCCCGCTCGGCCCTGGGCACTTGCGTCCTCCTGGGCTGCCCCAAGCCCCACATTTGCCCTCCTGTTCCCTGTTGCTCTCCAGCTGTCCCAGAGCCCTGTGTGCTCACGTCCCAGCGGACCCCTAGGACCTTCCGTTCCCTTCAGTGCACTCCAGAGCCCTGCCTCTCTCCCTCAGCAATGTTAGATGCCCGAGATTTATTCAGGCTTAACACAAGTCATATCTTTTGTTGCTTCATCGCTTCTCTTCCTCCTACCACACTGGAAGAGCTCATGCAGAAAAGAAGGAAAAGAAAATGAAGCGTCTTCCGCTGAGTTTGCCCTTTTGGGGTTTGGGAACCTTCCAGAAGTGGAGATTGCTGTCTTGCTGGCCTGTTCTCGGTCTGTGTTTTGACCGTGATCAAAAACGCCTCATCACTGCGCTGGTGCTGGCTGACCACCATCTCCAACCCTCCATGGACATCTTCGGGGCCGCTTCTCCTGCCTGATGGCCTGCTCCCCATCCCAGCTTTCAGAATGGCGGGAAGCCCAATTCTGCAGGGGCTGCACAGAAGTTTTACAGTTTGAGTGTTTTGGCGTGTGGAGAATGTTATCTCCAGGCAGGGGTGCCTTAGGCTTGGTTTTTAGCAACATGGAAACTTCTGCCCTGTAGCACAGTAGGAAATACCCGTCTCTGCATTAAGCTCGGAGCCAGGTAAGAAAATGGAAGGCTAGTATCCTTACCGAGTGTTTCTATGGCAACTGACTTTTGATGTTGCTAATGAAATTTACCAATTCTTTGGCAATTGGACAGGTGCTCCAGGCCCCTCACCATCTTTATGGCCCTTTGATGGACTCTCTCGAGTATGTCCATGGCTCTCTGGTACTGGGGAGCCCAGTACTGGACACAGTGTTCCACGTGTGGCCTCACCAGTGCTGACTATGGGGGAAAGATCACCTCCCTCGACCTACTGGCAACAGCCTCACTGCTTACAGAAGCTCTCATTCACTTCTGACTTCCCTGGAAAAGAACTCTTATGTGTTTGTAGCTCCGTCCACTGATATGTATGTGTGTGTATCTATCTATGTTTGTTTATTTCTTTATTATTGTCCAGAGCTATGCCAAAGGGAAGAAAAATGAGCTATCACATGCCTCTGGGTTGTCTCCCTTGTTACAATATGTTAGGATGTGCAAGCAAGTTTAAGCTTGAGGTTAAACTTATAGTGTAACCAAGTGAGAAAATGTTGGAGATGGCAGAGCACGAAAGGAGACAATAAAGCTGCTGCGTTGACTGTACCGCTTGTGTTTGACTTGCTTCTGTATTCAGGCAGACCTGGAGTGCTCCCCAGCATCAGCGAAGGGGCACGCCGCAGAGGACAGAGGAGGGATGAAGCCTCCCTAAGCAAGGGTTTTGTTGGTCTTGGCTTCTTCAATGATTCAGACCTTAACATCTGGCAGGGAAAGGCCGGTCTTGTTGGACTTGTTTTCTGTTGTCTTGTAGATATTAAAAATGCCCAAAGGATCAATAAATGAGTTCATTAGAAGAAATGAGTCACGGGAATGTGTCCTTGTTTTACATCTCTTTGTCTTCCAAACAGTTTCAAATGACACTGAAGTTGTAAAGGGATTGGTCTGGAGTCGTCCTCTTTGTACTGATGGGCTGAGAGTGCCCCTGCTAAGACAGCAGGTGGAAACTGGCTGTGTCTATACTCCCATACGGCAAATGCCTCAGGCCTCATGTTGGGCGCCACGTTGCTCCGGGGCTGACACAGGCTTGTCGGCAACAGCAGGGGAACTTGGTGTACTGGCTCTAAGAGAAACTGCCCGGAGTGCAGGTTTTAGTTGTGTTGCTGCATGCAGAGCTCCAGTTCCTTTGAGGTTCCCCCCCACCTCTCTGGCAAAAACCTGAACTGATTGCAAAGACACCTGAGCTAACATGAGAGGCAAAACTTTCTGCAAGGTTAGATGCTCTGAGGACTGCCAGTTAATGCCTGTAAGTATTTGTACGTGTCTAGGGAAGGTGCATTTTAGTAAGTAATGCCTCGGCTATGCCTCGGTAATGTTAATAACCTCTATGTCATTCCTCTGCTTCTTTAGAAACCATGGCTGGTGACAGTCAAACATTTAGTGTTAAAATACTAAGCCATTGTCTTAAGGGCAAATACAGGAGCAGTAAAATAAAGTCCCGTTCTGCTTGGGAAGCCATTTATGCCTAAGGAGAGATTACATGTGAGGTTTAAGATGGTTGAATACTAAAATGTAGCATAGGACTTGGTTTCTTCTGACATTCCCCACCACCGTGGGGTGGGTTTTTTTCCTTTTTCTGTTTTAAGGATCTCTACAGAGACAGGTTTGTTGCATCTAGACATTCAGAGAGTTCACCCTATGGCTTTGAGCCTGTCTTTGAATGGGCATCCAGCTGCAGCTTGGTTCACAAATGAGCACACCTATGCAGTGGTTCAGAAAACAGGAATGAGGTGAGGAAAAGCACTGGTTTCAGTGTTTAACAAAGGCAGGTATCCGTCCCTGGGAGGGAGGGCCTCCTTACGCAGCTTGCTAACTGCCACAACTCTAAGAAGGAATCAAAGAGTCAAGAGAGGTGGCTCTTGGTGGAGCCTGTAGGAGTGGCGCGCCCGGTATTACCTTAGCTCAGAGGTGGGCAGTTGGAAACAATCCCAGACTGCTAGCTTCTAGGCCAAAGCAATGTTCTTGCAGGTAGGGTGAACTTCTTAGCCTGAGCTCTCAATTCTGAAATGTTTGTAATCTTACCAGCACAATGGAAAGAGTGAGTGAACTTCTCTCCCATTCCATTGTCAAGGTGGGCTCTTGAGGAAGCGGGCTCAGAAGGAGAGGTATCCATCAGAGGTGCTTGTGAAGGGTCTAGAGCACAAGTCCTGTGAGGAGTGGCTGAGGGAAGTGGGGCTGTTTAGCGTGGAGAAAAGGAGGCTCAGGGGAGACCACAGCTCTCCACAGCTACCTGAAAGGAGGTTGTAGTGAGGTGGGTGTCGGTCTCCTTTCCCAAGTAACAAGTGATAGGAACCATTTCTTCACTGAAAGGCTTATGGAGCATTGGAGCAGGCTGCCCAGGGAAGTGGTTGAGTCACCAACCCTGGAGGTATTTAAAAGAGGTCTAGATGTGGCACTTAGGGCCATGGTTTAGTGGTGGACGCGGCAGCGTTGGGTTTACGGTTGGACTCGATGATCTTAAAGGTCTTTTCCAACCTAGATGATTCTATGATTCTATGGTCTTCAGCCCCAGAAAATTGATGTAGTTCCATTTGTGTTTTAGCACAACCCAACCAAACGGTGACAGATGTTAATGTTGCAGGGAGCTATGCAAACTTTCAATTTACACTGGAAGGAAAATTCCATTTAAAATCTTCTTTTCATCCCTAATCAGCATGAGGAGTCAAAACAGCATTCTTTTTTCCTGAAATGAAAATCTCTGAGAAAAATGAATTTTAAAATGTGGACATGTTTCATTCCATCTTGGTCAGACAGTTTCTCCTCTTGGGCACGTCACAGTTAGAGCCCTTGGCATCCTAGTCTTCCGTATGGAACAGCTCTTGTGAGTTTTTCTTCCATGTTGTTTTAACAAGAAGAGAGATGCAGCCAGCGCAGCTAAGACCATACCACACCTAGACCACAAAGGCCAACAGAAGCATGCGAACCCAGGCCTGCCTTTCACGAGGCATTTCATCAGGTCACGCAAAATGGATCATTGGAAACTGCCTAAGAAGCCACAGTGCCTTAACTCAGGCTGTTCTAATCCAGCATTAAATATTTTCTGGAGAGACAGTTTAAAAATGGAAGAAAAATTAAAATGTTCCTTAAGGAAAGCCTCAATGGGTGAAAAGTGCCCTGCCCATTTTTTCACAACAATGACAGGAAATTCCTAAAGACATCAATTATAGAAGATGATTGTCACCAATATGCAGCTAACTGTACTTTACAAAGGCTGGGAGATGCTGTGAGCACCAGTGTTTAGGTTTATTTTAACAAACGTGCATGAATAATTCCTGTTCATACTGCTGTACTAACATAAAAGAAGAAATTGAGACACTATGGCATGCTGAGAGGAAAGGTTTAATCCTTGGGTTTATAACATGTCCTCGGTTTTGAGGGAAAATTAGACTGGTAGGGCTTGTTCAAATGGCTTAAACTACCATTTTTATTTGCATCTAATCACGTTGGGTTTATGTGGTATGTTTAATGAAAGAATACCTGTTTGGGTAAGTCAGAAACGATATAGCATGCGATAGCTCAGTCGAGCCATAGCTCCATCTAGCTCAGCTTCTTACCGTTGATGCCTATTATGCGTCCAAGTGTGTTCATATGAGTCGAGTCCCTTAATATTTCAGGTACCCTTTGAACCACCTCCTCCTCACCTGCACTCCGACATACGGAAAACACCTCCATCTGTTCATGAGATTCTCTGTTGACAGTAGAAAATTGTGATTTGGCCTTCAGCTCGGGCTGACAGCACAGACGTGGTAGAAGGGATCTGAAACAAACCAGCATTTTTTAGTAATTATTTTCTCACTGTGACTTGCTTAACCTGTGGTGCCTGGGGCCATCCTAGAGGACACTATGGTGGCTGTACGCTTTGTTTTCATTTAAATAATATGCCAGTCCCTCACTCGGTTTCCCTTGCTGTTTACACTACATTGACACAGAGGCACCGAAGTGACACAATTCATTTCTTAGGTACATGCCCGTTGCTCATATTTGATTTTGTAGGTGCTGACACAGAAATTTCATGCTGGCAAGCATTACTGGACATTTTACAGCCAAACATCTACCTTATTGACCTATGGGTTCAGTCACCTTGTAGTAATAGATTTCTTTTTTCTAGTATCCTGTACCCAAGCAAAACCTGCGCCGGGGAGGTTTAGGTTGGATATTAGGAAAAATTTCTTCACAGAAAGGGTAGTCAAGCATTGGAAGAGGCTGCCCAGAGAGGTGGTGGAGTCACCATCCCTGGAAGTGTTGAAAAAATGGGTAGATGTGGCACTTGGGGACATGGTTTAGTCTAGTCTACCCTTGTTTGGTTTAGTGTGGACTTGGTAGTGTAGGTTAATGGTTGGACTGGATGATCTTAAAGGTCTTTTCCAACCTAAATGATTCTATGATTCTATGATCTTTAAGAAGTTTGCCTGTGCACTGGAAGAAAAGCAGCAAGAGACATGTTGAACTGGTTTTTTTGACTGGTAATGATTGGCCGGGACCCCCAAATCACTGCCAAGCAATGAGAGAGCACATATGTGCCATGCTTGGAGTGATATTTCTCCGAAATATCTCGAGCGTAACTGGAGAAGTACCGAGGCCTTTTAATGAGCCCTCAAGGATGTCACACATTGTTTGTCCAGTTCTCAAGGGCACACTCTGAGCTGTCTGAAAGCTGGTATTTTTGTCAAAGCAGCCAGCTAAAGTCCCCAAGGGCCTTTCGTATCACAGTGTCAGTGCTTAGCTCCAAGGATGCAGGAGCTGCCATAACACATTGAACACAGGGCCCGTCTGGTCCAACAGCCTGTCCCTGGCACTACCTGGCACCAGAGGCCTCAGAGGAGTCTCTGTAGTGGACAGGTATCAGTAACCTCTCCAGCAGGGCCCTTCAGGCATTTCGTGGCTCTTTGTGCATGAGTGACTATTTGGGGGTGAGCCTGTATGTCCCCCACACAGAAGGAGTTTGAGGTTTGCTTGTTCTTTTAATCTCCTTTCATGCAACCTGTGGATCTCTTTGTTCTTCTTATAACAGAAATCTTTGGTTTCATCTCTTGTTTTTAAATAAGCTGTGTAAGTGCCTGAACATTTGGCAAAGGGTTCCACAGGAAAACTGTGAGCGCGCCCGCATGTGTCTGCGTGTGTATTCAGCTTGCCAGTTTTAAACGATCACGTTCTATTTTAGGGGAGGGCCAACATCTATATCCTTTCTATATCCTGTATGCCATCTTTTATTATACAGTATGCCTTTGTTCAGCCTTCTCCCGTTTGCTGTATAGCGTGAAGCATTCTGACCTACTCATTCTCTCCCTGTAAAAATTAGGTCTTGAAGTCATTAAGTGTCTTGATCAAGTTTGCTGCATTTCTCAATATTGTTTTAATTTGAATATTTTATTTGCTATTTTGGTTTGGATTTTGACAATGTGACTACAAGTCAGCAGAATACTGGGGATGGCTTCAGCAGAAATGATGAAGCCCCTGGAGCTATACATAGAGCTGACTTATGGAGATAGATTTCATAATTTAGCTGATGTGAAAGCCAAAAAGGAATGGCCCGGTCTGTCTTCACTGATGCTCTTCTTCCGCAAACTGATGGCCATTCTTTCTTGCTTGTTATTCCTCATTCTTTCTGCTTCAGAGGGAAGTTCTCAGCCCTGTGAAAAGCAAGGGAATTCTGCAATTCAGCAGAGCCAGGATTTCACACCTGAGGTGAAGATGCCCAAGAAACTGGAACATCCCCTGTGGTTCAAGAGATGATGCAAGTCGGTGTGTTGGCACCTACGCGGAATATTACATACGGATAAAATTGACATTCTCTGCTCAATAGCCTTGTGAAGCACCAGGGTACCTGGTTCCAAAGGCACCTAAACCATACCTGTGCCTGCAGCAGCCGCAGCTTGGACAGTACTGTGCAAATAAGCATCCCAGACTAAATGTGAGCCCGGGACCTGGCTTTTCACGCCTTCCCTCGGCTGCACTGCCAGATGGAAAGTGGCAACCTCACAGCATACCTACCACAGCACTTTCAGGCACTGTTTCAGGTACACTGTGTACAGTTTATATTAAACAGGTATCACACAGGATATTGAAGGACAGAAATCCAGGTCTTTTTTCCCATGCAGGGAAGTGTTCTCATACCAAACTGTGCCCTTCTATTGGCACAAATGCATTTGTTATCATTGCCTGCAAATTGAAGCCTTTTCAAGGAGAGGCAGGAAGGGTCCTCCCTTCTGAATTCCTGTGGTGGTTAGAGTGTTTGCAAGAGGTGAGGGATACCGATTTACAACCTCTCAGGCAAAGGAAGAAAATTATCCTAGTTTTGTGGTATCTTGGTGAGAATTTTCAATACTGAGCTACTAGATAAAAGAAAGTTACTCTCTCTCTCTCTCCTTCCATGCACTTCATGGAAATAGTCTCTTCTCCTGACAGTGGAGACTTGGAGACTTCCTCCTTGCCGAGGAGGAAGGAGACCTGTGAAACCCAGGATAAATTGTTTAAGGCCAAGTCAAGAGCAGACCAACTTGTTTCTCATTGTTTCCTGGGGCTGATTCCTGCTCTGCACGCATGGGCATCATCTTGGGTATCTAATTCTTCTTGTGCAGCACAGAGGAAGCCTAGGCTCCCAGCTCAGGGCTGTGATTTTTCTGGGAGAGACCAGGTGCCCTCAAGGTTACATGTTGCGCTACTAAGTGTTGTACAGCCAGATGCGCTTTAATCTTTCTAGCTTTGAACTTGTTTGCGGTAGTGCTACTAATAAGAACAACAACAATGACAACAACAACAACAACAAAACTAATAATAATACAAAGAGGAAGCCATGTATTATTAGCTGGACTGATATAGCTAGAAAAAGAAACACCAAAATCCCAGAGCACTAAGCTCTCCCAGTCGAATGCGTTCCTTTTCCTTCCAAACCTTGCCGACTCTATTCATGGCAATGGTGCAGTCTCCCCGGCACATTTGGAGTGGATCCAAAAAAACCAGTTATCATTCTTTTTGAAGTAAAATGGGCACAGAGAGGCTCTCCCTTAGCAACTAGGTTTGTCACAGCTGTTGGCCATTCCTGTGTGCCATAAGACACAGGTAATGCCCCTCTGGCAATGCCTGATGAGGTGGTGGGATGCCCAGACAGTCAAGGAGTGACCTGTGTTGGAGAGGAATATGCTGGGAAAGAGAGGTGAGATCAGCATGGTGGATGAGGCTGGCAGTGCAATAGTGGGACCAACCCTGGAGAAAGTGCCCAGGGCGCTGATGAACTTCAGGGCTGTGATGACACTGAGCCCCTTAGCTGGGTTTGCAGGGGAGGATCTCAACAATATATGTGCCCCACTGTTAGGAGTAACCCCTGTGGGTCTGCTCTGAGGGCAGAAGGGTGCAGTTCATTTCCACTGTGAGGGCGCTAAAGGCAGAGTTTCTAAGAGATGCGTGTCCCAAGGCTCCTTAAAAACGTGTTTTGCAGGGGCAAGGCTGCTCTGTGCTGGGCGTGGGAGGCAAGGGGTGAGCAGCGGGAGCTGCAGCGGGACCCGCGTGGGAGCAGGTCAGGTGCTGCTGGGCCGGTGGGAGAAAGTTCCAGCCAGCTGTGAAACAGGCGTGAGCAGCCATCGCCTGCCAAAGCTCCGCCAGCCAGGGGAGCCCACCGCTCCTCGCTGCAGACCCGTTGGGTAAGACAGGCAGGAAGAAGCAGTGAAGGGTAGAAGGAAGCCCATAAGCACTTACAGCCCATGTCCCCCTGTGGGGACATGGCAGGGCCGAGCCCCAGCCTGGGGAAAGCCCTCCTGGTCAGGAGACAGTGAGGTGAGGGCAGCTCCCTGAAGCCCCTCCCCACTGCAGAGCCCCCCTGGCAGGGCCTGGGTGGGTGGGGGCGGGGGGCAGGTGTGTGCAGCCCCTCTGTGACACGGTCTGCGGTCACAGTGGGACAGCCCCACATCACAGTGGGGACAGCCCCCCTTTCCCCATCGTGACCAGCATCTGCCACACACACCCCGGCGAGGCTGAGGGGACTCCAGGCGCTGGGGGCTGCTCACGCCACCGCTCTGCTCTGGAGGAGCTGCTCTGCAGCGAGGAGCAGAAGGCAGAGAGAGGCAGCACAACAGCACTGGGGGTGGTGAAGGGCAGAGGAGGAGGAGGAGGAGAGCAAGGAGGAGGAGGCTTTTTGCAGCGAGAAAGAAAGCCATCAGCCAGCCACCTGCTGCAGTGGTTGACCCCGAGCAAGGGTGGAAGTAAGATGGCAAAAGACCTCTTCTTGCAGCCTCACTTGTCTCCAACAACTGAGAAGCTCAAGAGTTCTGGTAAGGCCTTGAGACCCAATTTCATGAGCGTTCTTGGCTCAAGGACATCTCTGAAAACAGGCGTGGAAACCCTGAGGGCTGTGGAGGTGGTGGCTCAGGACTGGTGACTGAGGGAGGGAGGTGACTGAGGACTGAAGGAGGGACCTGCTTGACCATCCCTAAGGGCTGAGGGGCTGATTTGGCAGCCAGGGCTCCTGGTTGTCTTCCTGACACAGCCCCTGCCTTCCTGGGGCACCCCAAGCAGAAGTCCCTGGCCCCAAAGGGCTGCTCCTTGCCTGCTGGTGGGCATTGCCCACCCTCAGCTCATGTCTGAGTGGAAGAGCTGAAGGTGCTCATGGGCTGTGCGGAGTCAGTGTGTTTGGAGCTGCCCCTGCTGGGGAGCCACCAGGGCCTGCCCTGAGCCTCCGAGACTTCCGTGGAGCACAGCACCATGCCCTTGCTGGCATGGCAATCCACTGCTGGTTTCCCATGGGAGTGGGTCACACCCTGGAGAGCTGCACCTGAAAGGAAAGGAGCCGTCCCGGAGGCAGGCTGAGGTGTCCTTGATTCTTGCCAGGCTCTAGGGAGACCATGTGAAATGCTTGTGTTAGAAAGACATCGGTCCTTGGACAGGAGTGGGCTGAATGGTTTTGAGGTTGCTGCCTCAGAGCATGACACCTCTTTCCCTTGTTTTTGCAGAGTTTGCAAAGATTTGGGCCAGCGCATCATGGTACCTCAGCCAAAAGCTGGCTCTCCACCAGGTGGGACTTACCTCCTTCTCCTCCCCTCACATCCTGAGGAAGCTGATGAAGTCCTGACAGCCTTTTGCCATGGAGTGCAATTGTTCTTCCCCTCCTTTGAAAGCACAAACAATGCCCCAGCACGACACTACAATGCACAGATGTGCGACGGACCACCTCCTCTGTCCATTCAGATGTACCATAAGGTCCAGGCCTAGTGTCAGAAAAGGGGTTGGACTTTTTCTGGGGCTTCTGGAGTCGCCACGGTCAGAGTTGCATGACAAACCTTGGAAGCCTGTGACACTTCAGGGTTTCTTCCAAGTGTGGGATCCCCCCTGCCTTTTATCTGCTTGAGCCAAAGGGTGTTTGGCAGCTTTTCCTGAACTACCTGGTTCTTCATGAAGGTGAAGGTGGAAGGGAGTGAGAGGGAAAGGCACAGACCCTGTTTGTCTTCTCCCAAGGTTTCCAAAGAGCCCATCTTGCTCCTTTGTACCTCAGGCAGGGCACTGAGCACCATCACCTTTCTCTGACAAGTCATCTGTCTGTCCCTCCAAGACTTCTTCTGATCTGCCATCTCATCTCTTTCAGGCTGTCCGCATTCCTGGACTTGGGACTTTTGCGGTTGTCAGAGAACAAGTAGCCAGCCAGGAGAAGGATCTGGTGGTTGTGGAGAGACCTGTGTTTCATCTTGCAAACGCTATCGCACGGGAACATGACCTCCGATATGGTTGCATAGACATTCCTGGTAAGCAGACAGACTGAAAGCGGCACTTGCCCTTGAGCAGAGTGGGGAGGTGTGCTCTGGTGTGCAGAGGTGACTGAGCCTCTGGAGTACCAAGCTCCCGCCACAGTCCTGACAACAGCTTCAGCTCTAGACCTCCTAAAGGCAAATGCCAGGGCTCTTCCCAGCTCTCACAGCCTCTTTGCAAAGGCAAAAGATGGTTTGTTCCAAGCCCCAGTGACCATGATGCCTGTGCTTTCTAGTCGCTGCTGCCATTGCAGCAGTAGGACCCTGGGGGACACCAAGAGCTGGCATCTATATTTGGGGTGCGTTTCTCTCTAATGACAAAGAGAGCACCGAATGTGGGCACGGCTCCAATGGCCTGGCACCCTCCAGCTTGCCGTGAGGCCTGGCGCCTATCTCCACACCACATCCTGCAGTCATGGCTCTTCTTGCTGCCAAGCACCTAAGACTCTTTCTTTCCCTTTCTGTATCCGAGAAATCAGAGCTGTCCGCTCCGCACCTCACTTTCCACTTCTAACGGGAAGGGGCGACAGACCCGAGCTTCTCCTCACAGGCGCTGTACCAGCTAGACAGCTCGGTAGCAATGTATTGCCTGAGGGCCTGGACGCTGCAGACCTTTGATTGTAGCCTGCTTAGCAGCTCTGCAAGTCCACGTGTTCCTCTTCTCTTCTTTTTCAGGTCATCAACATTTTGAGCCGCTGCCGTATGCTCAGATAGCCTCAGACAATGCCGTCTCTGAGGGCACAGTGCAGCTTTGCTTGGAAAGGACCACGCGTCTTTTCCTTGTCTGTGTAGAGAACAGGAAGAACGTTGCCCTGGTTTGGAGGGACGTGGGCATGCTGATCATCCAGGGAAAAGACGTAAAAATGAAATTTTACACAGACTTTTTGAAAAGGCTGAATGGGACTGACAAGATGTTGCAAGCGGTTCTCATGGTAGGATTTTTGTTTCCCAGCAGCACTCCTGGTTCTTCTGAGATGCGTTGTGGGGGTTGGGGGCTGCTTTCTCCTGGCCTGCTGTGCCTTGTTCAGCCACTTGGGCTCCTCGTGGTCTACAGTAGAGCAGGCTCTCTGTAGAGCACTTCCCTTGCGTGCAATGGTCTGGCTTTGCAAGAGATACCCCCAGAGGGGCCTGACTTTGTGACAGAAGGCCAGCATTGATGGTGGGGAGCGCTGCTTGCCCCACCCTCGGGGTAAGGAGCAGAGGCACAGGTAGAGCAAGGCTTGCTGAGGCCAGAGCCCTTTGGCTGCTCTGGCTCTTTGCTTGCGTTGCTCTAAGGCGGACTGAGCAGCCAGCCCCTCCCAGTGTCCCCATCTCCCGTCATCTGCCTCCGTCCTCCTTGCAGATGCCAGCGATGAGGGACTCGGTCATCTCAGGCCATGACACTGCTGCTTCCCAGACCTCTTCTGGACGTGTTATCATCCTGCCAAGGTGTGTTTGCTCTGGCAGCTCTTGGCTGAGAGAGCGAGCAGCTTCTCAAGCTCATGCATGGGAGGGCTGCCTTGCCAGGCGCTCAGAACTGTACTCGTGATGGCACTGGGGACTGTTTCAGAGGCCTTGTTGGCAGGGAACTCCCTGCTTGCTCTTGTTCAGTTTGCCTTCATCTGGAGGAACATGGCAGAGCAACAATGCTGTCAAGGCTCTACAAGAAACTTGGAGGACAAGATCAGAATTCAGAAGGGTGTTGGATAATCAGAGCCCTAGAGATTAGTCTGCTCTCCATGTGCGCTATGAGGAAGAGAGGAATCATTTTCCCCGGAAGCAGCAAGGGGGTTTGTGGGAGGACGGCCATTCTCACGGGAAGGATGGAAAAACACTGGCACAGGCTTACGGGGCCTCGCCTGCCCCTCCAGTCACTGGCATTCCTACTATGGTCCTCCAGGATGGGCTGCCTTGGGAAACAATGCAATGTCCTTTGTTCAGCCTGGTGCCTTCTTCCTCTTTCCAGGTACAAGCTTGAGACTGTGCCTAAAATGCCAACAGTGAAAGCAGACCTGACAGGACATGTGAAGGCCGCCCCAGAGCAGGGCTGGGGAAAAGGTGGTGACAGTGGAAAGAAAGGTAAGGGACCAGCGGGTTGCTGGCACAGGGCTGTAGGTTTTCCTTCCTCCACAAGTGGAGGGGATTAGAGCTGAGGTTATCCCAGGATGCCTGGAAGAGGGAGAGGCACCTCCTGTGACTGTACCCATCATGGTAAAGCTCCAGTGACCCACTGTGCAACAAGGTCTCAGAACAGCCCTGCACCACAAATGGCCGCTGGGACTGCTGAAGGACACCTTCCCAGTGGCCTCCACTCCCCAGCCTGGGCTGCAAACTGTGCAAAGCACTAACCCTGCTTCTACCCAGCATGTTCTCAGATGTCTCAGAAGCAATTCCTTTGGTGCAAACCTGCCCCAGCAGCAAATCTGTGTGCACGGGACCAATCCAGAAATGCAAGAGCCGCCTCCTCTTGTGCTAAATGATTCCCCTCCCCAGAATGAGTCCTGCAGACCACGAGTATCTCCCAGGGAACCCCCCATTTCAGCACAGGGAATCCTGGTGCACTGTAGGCATGAGGAGCTGGAGAAAAAAACTGTGTCGAAAAGGCCTGAGACCTCCCAGGAAGCATGGCTTTCATCCAAAGGGATGAAAAGGACCACCTTCATCAGTGTTACCACAGGCTTGAGCACACCTGCACGTCACTCTCGCTGGAACTGGGACACAATAGGTACCTCGTTCCCAGAACACCACCAAGATGCTGTTCTGAAGACTTGTCTCATTTCCTGTTTCTAGAGAATCTTGCCGAGAAGTGTCTCCTTCATCAAGCAAGGCTTTCTCCGAAGCAGTTACCTGCAATGACTGTAAGGCCAGAGCAGGGCCAGAAAGCTGAGAGGAGTGAGCCTCGTGCCAGGTGAGACGCTTGCATAAACGGATGAGGGTGACCCTGTGATCTTGCCTCTGTCTTTCGGACCACTGGGCAGACTCCAGTGCACTGACCTGCAGGGCGTAGCAGTATGTCCGGGCATCAGACCCTGTTCCTCTTGTTGCTCCAGCAAGAGAGGGCCTAGACCTGGGCATCCTGAGTTTTAGTGGAGCTGTTGGGCACATCTGGGTCTGACAGCTTGGGGTCTTCTCCGTCTCTGTGGACTTGATCACAAGGAGGCCAGCAGAGTGCATTCTGCTGCAGAAGCAGGTGCGCCACTTGGAAGCACAAGATGTGGAACGAGCCCCTCGCGCACTCCTGCCAACGCACGCTGTTGTGTCTTTGCAGGCGGCTACCGCCCATCCAGGGGAGCTCCTTGAAGGAAAAGGAAGAGGAAAAGAAACTAATTCCCCTGGTCAAGCCCAGAACAATAGACTTCATTGCCAGAGCTCTTGAGAGGAGAGGAAAGGTACCTGACATGGGCTGCTGCAGTGAGCATGTCATACTGGATGGTAGAGACGCGTTGCTCCATGCATGCTGCTTCTCACAAGATTCTTCACCGTGTGTTCACGGGACCACTGAGCAGTTGCTTTCGTGCTTACTTGAAGCGAGGCGGGTTACTCTGCCATTTGAGAATATACTTTTCACTTCCATTGCTCTCCTGGAACACACCCAAAGACCTTACTTGTGGACGTTTCTGTCAGCAGCGTAACTGCAAGGCTTGTCTGGCATAGCCAGCTGCCAGGTGGTTTTTAGCCTGGTGGTCTCTCGCTTAGCTCCCTGGTCATTACAGACGGGCTCTTTGGTGGAGCCTGCAGGAACCTGGGAGCAAACCAATGTGGACAGAAAGGCAGAAGAGAAGAGGCAGAAGGGAGGGTAGGAATGAAAAGAGCTCCGGCCTCTGCAGGCCAGACTAATGCTGCCTGCTGTTGCATTTCAGTCACCCTCCAGAAAAAAACGCTCAAAGAAGGAGACGCTTCCAGAACACATCCAGAAATACTTGGACAAAGAGGAAAAGAAGAAAATAGACAAAAGAAGTAAAGGGCAAACCCCGCCAGGGACCAAAGCAAAGGCTAAGAGAGAGGAGGAGACGCCCAAAGCGAACACTGAGACACAAGAGGAGATGCAGGGGACCCAGGTACTTTGAATTCCTGCAGAAAAAGAGCACCCTCTGGGTGTGGGGCTGTTGTATGAGAGTCTCTTCCTATGCAGGAGTCCAAGTCCTCTGAGGAATTATTGGTCAGCCCTCCGACTAGCACGGAGTCGGGGGAGTCCAGCCCCGACCTCCTAGAGATGATGATGGAGGAGTGGCAAGAGGCCAGAGAAGAGCCACCCACGGTCGACGGGGACGATGCTGTCCCACCTAAGCGGTAAGAGTGCGGCGGCTGCAGCCAAGGCCTGGGAGAGTGGGGTGGTGCTGAGCCACCGGTGGTGGGTCAAGGAAGCCAACCCCTGAGGCATGGGGCCGCATAGAGCAGCCAGGGATTTCTCCTGCCATGGGAATGAGCAGGGTTAGAGCCCGATGGCAGGGGCCAGAGCAGGTGCTTGAAACTCCTCCTGCCTCGAAGGGGCTGTGGGGCCGAATGGGGCCATGTACGTGTGGGGCTGGGTGCGGGAAGAGGCAGGAGGGTGAGAGCTGAAGGGTCAGAGAGACGTTGTCCTTGCTGTTGCAGGAGCCTTTCCCCACAGACACACCAGGCCCTGCGGGAGGTGGTGACGTGCGTCCTGGGGCAGGTCGCCCGCAAGCGCAGGGGGCAGAGGGATGACCAGATGGATCTGCAGGACAAGCTCAAGTGGTAAATCTCTGCAGACACGGGCAGTTCTTCCTCTCGCACAGTGCCCTTCCTCCCGCTCCCCGCAGCTCTGGGAAAGAGAGGCGCTTTGCCTGGCACTGGCCTCTCAGCAGAGCCGCCTTCTGCAGCCACAGCAGCCCCGGCTGCAGAGCGGTCTCCCTGTGCTCACACCACTCCTTCCCGCTGTGTGTCTGCAGCGAGCTGGCAGTGCTGCAGTGGCGGCGGTCGGGGAAAGAGGCACGCAGCAGGCAACGACTGCGGGAAGCTGGACCCCAAGTTGCACCCCCTGCTGGTCCGGGGAAAAGGAGGGCAGGAGCGGTACGTGGCATGGGCTCCTGGAGGGACTGTGTCGTATCTGCCTGTAGAAAACACAGTTATACGGATGACATGCCTTACAAGACCCCTTACCGTGTGCTTAGCTGAAGGCTGAAGCACTTTTCCTGGGCTTTCTCGAGAGGCAGCAGATTGTTCTGTCCGTTTGGCAGACAGCCTTTGCTTCTGCCATCTCCAGAAACAGCCAAGGACTTGATTTGGTGGTGTTTGTAATGGCTACGGCACTGCCAGGCTTGTCTGGGATAGCAAGCAGCTGGGTTGCTTTCAGCCCCATGGCTGCTTGGCTCAGGGGTCATTGCAGAAAGGCTGTGCAGTGGGGCCTGTGAGGACTGTGAGCAAAGCAGGGCTGATGGAGGGGCTGAAAAGAAGAGGCAGGAGGGAAGGGGAGAGCTAAAATGCCCCAGCCCTGCGCCGGGGAGACTGACGCTGCCTGCTGCTGCATTGCCGTGGCCCTGCAGGGAGGAGTGCACGGAGGAGGAAGGACGCAAGCTCTGGGACTCCTTGCGCAAGAAGTGCCAGCAGAAGGCAAGGGCAAAAGCAGCACCCCTGAAGGCTTTGGCAGAAGAGTGAGAGCTATGGGTGGCCCAGGTACTGCAGGCAGTGAAAAACAATTAGGAAAAGAGCGTTCCTCTTCTGCTGGGAAGCCAAGGTGGGAAGGTCCCTAAGCCCTAGGAGCATGGGGGCTGACCGTCCTGTGTGGGGCTGTACCTGCTCGAGGTGCCTTCCCTGCTGCCCAGCGACATCTCCTGTGCTCACCCCTCTCTCTCTGTGCAGGACTCCTGCATTCGGGGCACTCCAGAGTGGTGGGGAGAAGGCAGAACAGAGCCCTCCATGGAGGATGGGGAGAGCCCAGAGGACAAGTTGAGTCCTTGCCTGTCCGAGTGCTCACCTCTGAAAAGGTGAGTGTGGGCCAGCTTCAGGCCAGACCTGGGCCAGCTGGGAGCTGGTGACCCAGCTGTGGGTGGAGGAAGCAAATCTCAGCGCCACGGGGCTGGACATGGACAGCATCCTTTCCTTTCTCATGCCATGGGAATGGCACGGGTCAGTCCCTGATGCCAGGTGCCCTCTGCAGCCCCAAGCACAGCTGGCACTGAGGGGGCTGTGGGGCTGAATGGGACCATGGATGTGGGGGTCACTGGGAGAGGCAGGAGGGTCTCGGTCGAGATGTGAGACTTTGTCCTTGCTGCGGTAGGAGCCTTTCCCCATGGACCGACCAGGCTTTGCGAGGAGCAGTGACCTGCCTCCTCGAGAAGGTGGAGGGAAGAGACCATTGCCGTTGGTGGTGAGGAGTCGTCCCTGAGGTAAGAATCTCCAAACATGCCCGCTGTTTGCCCCTGCGCGGCAGTCCCCTTCGTTCCTTTGCCTTCCCGCAGTCCCTGGGCGAAGAGGGCCTTTTCCTGACAGCCCTCCTGGCGTGGAGCAGGCTGGATTGCATTACAGGGACCATGGGCCTGCTCGCTCCAGACAGAAGCAGATGCCACCACATGTGTCCTGACTAGACTTGTAGTGTTGCTCTGCTCCTTCTTCATGCACACAAGACTACAGAGCTTTGTATTCAACTCCTCAGCTCTGGGAGCAGACCTAGCCCACATCAGCGAGTGCCAGGAGAGCCTCTCAGGCACAGAGGCTCCCGAGAGAGATGTCCATCCAGCAAGAGCCTCCTGCAGCAGGATGAGTGCCAGTATCGGCCGGCTAGGCTGTTAACAGCAACGCTTCCATCTGTTCAGTAAAGCCCCATCTTCTTCCCTGCAGTCGACGTGCGCTGTGCTTCCAAATGTCCTGCAGGCTGGCGCTGTGCAAGGGAGCAGTGGTGGTTGGTGGGGTTTTGGGAACAGTCCTGTCCCAAGCAGAAGAGGTGTGCGTTGAAAGTGGGTAAGGGGAAAAGCCCCTGAAAAGCTGAGGCTGGGTGACCTCAGTCAGGGTGACCTCAGACGAGTGCTCGTGCACTCCTGTGGGGAGGCCAGGATCTCCAGGCATGCAGTTCTTGAGCCTGGACAGATTTTGGTCTTTTCTTCTTCTCTCTCTGTGAGTGGGGAGGAGATTGGCCCACCACACCTGGCTTTTTGGAGGGGAAGCAGACTTGTGAGGGGAAGGAATTGGGCCTTCTGTGGGGATGGGCCCACCAGTGCCTGTGCTCTTACTGACTCGCATGGGCTTTCTGACTGTGGTGGTGTGATACAGCAGGCACTTGGGCCCTGCAAGAGGCAGGCAGCTGCTGGCAGCAGCCACCTCGCAGCCAGGAGAGAGACTTAGAGCCTGAGCCCTGTCAGCTGAGCAAAGGTCTTCCACACACATGGCCCTTTGGGACACTGGCTGAGCCTGCAGCCGTCTCTCTGCACATGAGGATGTTCACCCATCGTGTGCTATCACTTGTGCTGCAGGAACTCATTTTGTCATCTGCATATAAGACCCAACTTAGCAGTCTTCTGCTTGAGCCTCTCCACTTCCTCCCACACTTCAGGAGAGCTTGCCTTCCTCAGAAGACAGTTCTCTTGAAGGACACTGCATTGCCTCTCGGGCTCCTTCAGGACACTCTGCAGGTGGGCGTTCTGCTCCAGCAGCCTGATGTAAGTGCTACCAGGCAGCCAGTCGTCCTGCTGCCCTACTGTTGGAACACCCCGCTCTGCCACAGACCGCCCGCTGCAGGTCCTTCCTTGTGGCGGGGATTCCAAGCAGTGCGGCGCCAAGTCTTGCCCCACAGTATCTAGCAAAACTCTTCCCTTCCTCCTGGAGGTGAGCATCTTTGAAGTTCTTGTGGGTTTTCCGCTGTCCTTCTCCATCGTGGGAGTAAGGTGCCAGGAGGCTCTCCAAAGAGCAGGGCCCAATGGACCCAGTGCTCAGGAGGGTCTGCAGACCTGGCCTCCTTGCAGGAAGTGGGCTGCTTGCCCTCAAACCACGCCGAGATGTACTTTAGGAAGAGTCTCCTCTGCAGCAGCAGTTCGTTTTGGAGGCAGAGATGCGGGCGGCCTGGTCACCGTCGGTATTCAACTCTTGCACGTCCTGGGCCTCATACCTCTTCTGCTGTTTTGCCACTGCTTCTTCCAGGTTTCTGTGCTGCCTGAGATTTTCCCCCAGCTCTGTCTCCAAATGCTCTCTCTCTCCTGCTTGTTAACGTGCTCTTTCTGTTGTAGTTGTTGCTGGGTTTTGGAGCTTTTGTGGTCTTTGTTAGTGTACGGTGTCAGCTAACCGTCCAATCTGATAGAGAAAATGCAGAGGAGAGAGAGTGTAGTCAGTCTAGTACTATTACTAGTAAGACTTCCAGCAAAGACATGGCGAGAGGCTTGCATGAGTGAACTCTCCCTGAGCTTGGGCTGAAAGGAACCCAAGCAAAAACTGTGCAAGAGCATTGAGATTTGGCTAAGTATGAAAAAACCACTTGGCATTTTCTCCACCTTGAAAAAAATCACTTTAGCTACCTGATGTCACTTGCCCTTCCTGGGTGCCTTTGATGCATCTCGTGCCATGTGCAGAGGCTTTGCAAGCAGGATCTACGCAATTTAATCAAAGAAACTGCTTTACACTTTGAGTGAACACAAAAGATAGGACAGAGTAGCAAGGCATTATGCGAGGTGTTAGCATGCTCCCAGAAGGAGAGCCTTCAGAGTCTTTGCTGGCCAGGCAGGCTTCAGGCAGGAGGTGAAGGATGGGGGTCCGCTGCTCCGTGCACTGGGCTGATCTGAAGTCTTGCCGGGTCACTGTCTTCCAACTCATTGTTTTTTCCATTGATTTTCTCCTCTTGAAGCCTTGAGTTCCTCACCATGGCAGTTACAACAATCCAACCTTTCTGACCTTGCCACTTTTGCCCTTCCTGTCTTCTCTGGATGACTGGATGATCTTAAAGGTCTTTTCCAACCTAAATGATTCTATGATTCTGTGATTCTCCCCCATCCCACTGGGAGCAGGGGAGGGAGCAAGTGTGTGACTACAGGGGATAAGCCACAAGACTAACAAAGACCATAAGCCACAAGACTAACAAAGACCAAAACTCTTTGGCCATTAATTGGCTGAGGAGCTGTTAAGGACCTACAGGCACAGCCTTGAGGAGGGTCAGCCTGGTCTTTGTAGCTGGAACAAGAGGACGAGAGGAAATGGCCTCAAGTCGCGCCAGGGGAGATTTAGATTGGATATTAGGACAAATTTCTTCACTGAAAGGCTTATGGAGCATTGGAGCAGGCTGCCCAGGGAAGTGGTTGAGTCACCATCCCTGGAGGTATTTAAAAGAGGTCTGGATGTGGCACTTAGGGCCATGGTTTAGTGGTGGCCTTGGCAGTGTTGAGTTAGCGGTTGGATTCGATGGTCTTAAAGGTCTTTTGCAACCTAAATGATTGTATTCTATTCTGTTCTGTGAGGATTACGGAGAGTTGGGGGTGGCCTGTGAGACCATGCACAATACGCTAACACATGGCTAGGGGAAGGGTCGAAGGTGGGCAGAGCGGAGGGGAGGGGAGGAACATGGCATGGAAAATGGAGAGGAGGATGAATAGAGTCTCATGTGGCCAGTCAGTATTTCTGTCCGACAGCCCTGTGCCTGCTCACTGCAGTGTGTATCCTAGCTTATGACGTCCTTTCTTAACTGTCTGTCTGTGTAATTTCACTCTCTGTCCCAGCTGTGCGTGCTGCTAGGCCCAAACGCCAGCAAGTGGAGAAGCGGCCACAGGTCCCAGGGCTCACAGCTCTGTGTGTCAGCAGCTGGAGAGACCGGTGCATGCGTGTATGTGTGCCAGGTCCAAGGACCAGTCATGGGAAGGACTTGGCTGAGTTTATATTTTTCCTTAGCACGTTTAACCTTATGTGTGTGGGGGTGTATGCACAGATCACTCGCAAATTCATAGTGGATTAGACTGCGAGCAGGGGGGAAATCTGTATCTGGAAAGCCTCAAAGCCTGAGCCTGATGTGGGTAGGGGAGCCCGGGGTCTGGGAATGGGTATTAGGCTGGCTGAGAGCCTGGACTAATCCTCCAGGGATCCAGGAGTGTGCGGGTGCTTGGGAGACAAGCTGGTGACTGCATGCACCCATTTGCTGGCAACCATGGTCAAACTGGACTAGCTGGCAAGGAGGAGGAGACGCACACGCCAAGTGAGAGGGCCCAGCATCTGGGCTGGGATGTTGGATGGACGGAGGGCCCACGCTGACATTTGAGGGATCCGTGAAGGTGGGCGTGCTTGTGAATCCGGAGAGCGATACCATGGGCAGAGCCATCTTTCCTAACTTTTGCCATCTGAAAGTTTGCTTTTGAGGTTAGATATCACTTTTTTCCCAGTCAATGGAGGTAGACTTCTCCTGCACTAATGAGAAAGAACTAGGCACTTCATGTCAAATTTCTGATTCTTAGCTGAACGTACAGTCATGTAACATCTTTTTCTAGAGCCTTCCCCTGTAGTCGCATCATGCTATAAAAATAGCAATAAACATATAAAAATAGCAATAGGGTGGGTGATGAGTCACCCCTCTCATTATCCTGGGAATGTTAGCTAGAAATAGGTCTCCCTAAGGAATATCTAAAAAAATACTGACATGTCTCACAAGCAAAGAACGAAACAGAATCCAGAGAAGATCTGGTATCTTCTACCAGTCTACCTCAAGCTGTCCACACTTGGAGGGAGACAGAGGATTGTGTTTGCAACTGCAATCATCCTTCTGCACGGTGATGGCAAACTGATGTCACGCTCAGATTTCTGTGTAGATCTCGGCAAGGATGTTCAGAAGGAAAAGAAACAGAGCAAGAAGAAAGAGAAACCAAAGGATGCGCGACCTGTGCTCAGGTCTGTGATCTGCAGTGAGGGCCATTCGTAAGTGGACAGCAAGCTGACATCTAACACAGTAAATACACGTGTTGGTCAGCAGACAGTAAAGGAGAGTCCCTATGGGAGTACAGACACAGCCAGTTTCCACCTGCTGTCTTAGCAGGGGCACTCTCAGCCCATCAGTACAAAGAGGATGACTCCAGACCAATCCCTTTACAACTTCAGTGTCATTTGAAACCATTTTGAAGACAAAGAGATGTAAAACAAGGACACATTCCTGTGACTCATTTCTTCTAATGAACTCATTTATTTTTCCTTTGGGCATTTTTAATATCTACAAGACAACAGAAAACAAGGAAGACAACCCAGAGGCATGTGATATCTCATTTTTCTTCCCTTTGGCATAGCTCTGGACAATAATAAATAATAAGAGTTCTTTTCCAGGGAAGTCAGAAGTGAATGAGAGCTTCTGTAAGCAGTGAGGCTGTTGCCAGTAGGTCGAGGGAGGTGATCTTTCCCCCATAGTCAGCACTGGTGAGGCCACACGTGGAACACTGTGTCCAGTACTGGGCTCCCCAGTACCAGAGAGCCATGGACATACTCGAGAGAGTCCATCAAAGGGCCACGAAGATGGTGAGGGGCCTGGAGCACCTGTCCTGTGAGGAAAGGCTGAGAGAGCTGGGGCTGCTCAGCCTGGAGAAGAGAAGGCTCAGGGGGCACCTCATCAATGTGTATCAATACCCAAAGGGAGTGTGAAAAGAGGGTGGAGACAGGCTCTTTCCAGTGGCCCCCAGTGCAGGACCAGAGGCAATGGGCACAAAGTGAAACACAGGAGGTTCCCTTGGAACATCAGAAAACACTTTTTTACTGCGTGGGTGACTGAGCCCTGGTAGAGGTTGCCCAGGGAGGTTGTGGAGTCTCCACCTTTGGAGATAGTCAAAAGCCGTCTGGACATGGTCCTGGGCAACCGGCTCTGGGAGTGCCTGCCTGAACAGGGGGTTGGACCAAGTGACCTCCAAAGGGCCCTTCCAACCTCAACCGGTCTGTCATTCTGTGACTGCAGACATCATCAAATACTGTTTGTCCTCTCTGCTGCCCACCTTAGAAATGTCTAGAAATCTCTACAGGCACAAATAAGGAGCAGCTTAGATGCTGTTCAAATCAGCCAACTTTGATTTGGATCCCAGTGAGACCCGTGTGTTTAAAGCAGACATTTCTGAACCACCCTTCAAGCTCTCTGTCTCTTGGACGGTAGATGAGGGGACTGATTCAAAATGTTAAGACAGTTTAGAAAAGTTCAGGTGCCTATTTGCTTCAGGTTTCCTCTTCTGAAAGCATCTGGTGATCAGTACACCATGTTGACGTTTCGTTGACATTGTAACAGCAATCAGTGATCAGATGAGAGGAGCAGTTGTAAACATCTTTTTGCTAAAAGAGATTTTCAGAACGGAGGAAAGGATATGAATTGCAAGATGCCAGACATTGTAGCATTGTGGAAAGCATCTCATAACCTCTGTGGTGAACTCTGCACTGTGGCCAGTGTAGCATCATCACAGGAATGATTAAAGTTTAGCATGAGATTGCCAAAGAATCGATAAATTTCATTAGCAACATCAAAAGTCAGTTGCCATAGAAACACTCGGTAAGGATACTAGCCTTCCATTTTCTTACCCGGCTCCGAGCTTAATGCAGAGACGGGTATTTCCTACTGTGCTACAGGGCAGAAGTTTCCATGTTGCTAAAACCCAAGCCTAAGGCACCCCTGCCTGGAGATAACATTCTCCACACGCCAAAACACTCAAACTGTAAAACTTCTGTGCAGCCCCTGCAGAATTGGGCTTCCCGCCGTTCTGAAAGCCGGGATGGGGAGCAGGCCATCAGGCAGGAGAAGCGGCCCCGAAGATGTCCATGGAGGGTTGGAGATGGTGGTCAGCCAGCACCAGCGCAGTGATGAGGCGTTTTTGATCACGGTCAAAACACAGACCGAGAACAGGCCAGCAAGACAGCAATCTCCACTTCTGGAAGGTTCCCAAACCCCAAAAGGGCAAACTCAGCGGAAGACGCTTCATTTTCTTTTCCTTCTTTTCTGCATGAGCTCTTCCAGTGTGGTAGGAGGAAGAGAAGCAATGAAGCAACAAAAAATATGACTTGTGTTAAGCCTGAATAAATCTCGGGCATCTAACATTGCTGAGGGAGAGAGGCAGGGCTCTGGAGTGCGCTGAAGGGAACGGAAGGTCCTGGGGGTCCGCTGGGACGTGAGCACAGAGGGCTCTGGGACAGCTGGAGAGCAACAGGGAACAGGAGGGCAAATGTGGGGCTTGGGGCAGCCCAGGAAGACGCAAGTGCCCAGGGCCGAGCGGGCCTCGTGCCACCCACAGGGGATACCCTGCCCCTCCCGGCCTGGGTGGCGGGTCACAGTGGTGGCCTTTGTGACGTGCCTCTGTGACACCCTGTGGCGCTGCATGTGGTCAACGTGGCCGCGGCCCCCACCCCACAGTGTCCGGCAGGACAGTGACAGGACAGGGCGGGAGCGTGGAGCTGGCGAGGAGCCCCCGAGCACAGCCCACATCTTTCCCCGGCAGCCCCGCGGTGCTGAGGCATTTCGCCAAAGCTCCCCCTTCCCCACACTCACCCCTTTCCTCCGTCCCGCGGGATGGCGCAGAGACCCCCCAGCCGCCCCAGGCTGGCCTGGGAGCAGAAGGGGGCTCCCCAGGAGAGCAGCTCTCCACCGCAGCCCTACGAGCTGTGCATGCCCAGGCCGCTGCAGAGCAGTAAGTGAGGGGCCCCGGCGGGCTGGGCAGGGCTGGGGCCAGTGACCGCACCCTCATCCACGTGGGCCAGGGTCCTGTCTCCCTGGCACACGGGCACTGGGGGTCCCACGGGCAGGGAGCAGGGCGCTGCTGGAATGCTGCTCACGGCTGGGAGCCGCCCCCGCACAGCCTCCCCCAGGGCGGGAGAGAGCAGAGGGGACCCAGCTCCTGCTCCGCGATACGATACGGGCAGCAAGAGGCAGCTGGCCTGGCAGGAGGCAGCGGTGCTGGGCGACGGGGACCTTTCCAGCCTGTCTGCAAGCGAGATCCTAAGCCCGCTGCACTCGTGGCTTTCCACGCCGCGCTGCACTCCAGCATTGCAGCCCATCTGCCGGGCACCCTGCAGCCCGGGCACCCACGGGGAGACTGCGCCAGGGGAGCCGGCACGGGGCTGGACGGAGGGCAGAGCTCCTTCGTCTCCTCACATTTGCCTTCGGCCCCTCTCTACAGCCTTCCGCACTCTCCTCCTTTCCTAGGTGCCTCCTGGTGTGAGCCCAGCTGGCGGGCTCTCTACAGACAGGCAAAGCAATCGATGCAGTTCATCCGGGCTTTCCTGAAGAGCTCAGCAAAGGTAACCGCGGCCATTCCCATGGTAGCTGTGCCTGCGCCTCCTGACGGGGCCGCCGGCTCTGCTGCCTGCTGCTGGGGCTGCTGGGGGGCTGCTGGCTGGGCAGAGCTGCTCCCCCCCAGGGTCTCCTCCACAGCACTGCAGCACCAGTGCTCCAGTCCTGCTGGCCCTGTGCCTACCTTCTCACGCTCCCCGTTTGTCTCTCTGTCGCCCGGCTGCCAGGAGGAGGCCCAGAAGATGCGGTTCCTAGAGAGCGTCTGCACCCTGTGCAAAGCTGCCAGGCGCAAGGGCTTGTCACGGAGCCTGAATGCCTTCTGCCAGAGATTTGAGCTGGCAGAGAATATCAAGGTGAGGGGACAGCCGGCAGGCATGGGGAGCGGGGCAAGGTCCCCAGGCACCGGCGGCACGCTGTGAGGACAGCGCATGGGCAGGGGGAGGGCAGGGACAAGCGTGCGTGGCCACTGAGCTGCCGCGAGGGGACTCGGGTGCCGCCGAGAAGCCCTGCCAGCAGAGACACCAGCACCGGGGGTGGCAGGGGGCACTCTGGGGACCGGTGCTGGGGCAGGGGCAGAGGGTGTCCGCCAGCCTGGTGCTGGGTCTGCTGGCACTGGCTGCTGGCGGCTGCCAGGTCCCATGCCGCTTGTGCTCTGCAGGTGCTGCTGGAAGAGGAGCCCAGGGACCAGCTGCACACAGCGGTGCGGCAGCAAGCCATGCTTGCCATCGCCGCCTTGAGGTACCTGCCCAGCCCCTGGCTTGGCTGGCACCTCTCCACAGCCCGTGGCCCTGGGCCTGGCCGGGGGCATCCCCCATGCAGGCAGAGTGCAGTGGTGCCGTCAGAGGGCCTCTGCTCTGCTCTGCTCTGCCCTGCCCTGCCCTGCCCTGCCCTGCCCTGCTCGCAGCTCCTTGGGAGGGCGCAGGGGAGGGCCGAGGGCTCCTGCAGCTCCCCGCCATGCCTCGGCTCTTCCCCAAAGCGGGAGGCGGGAGGCTTGCCTGCCAGGACTGTCCTTTGGCCCAGGCCATGGCGGGGAGGGAGGAGGTGCCTCCTGGCAGGGCTCCCTGCACACCCTCCATCCCTCTTGGGGACCCCTGCTCCAGAGGTCCGTGTCCACCTGCCCAAGGCATCCAGGCACCGCTCCCAGCGCCGGTGTCCGACAGAGCTCTCTCTCTCTTGGCAGCAAAGCGGGGACGGTGCTGGAGGGCAAAAAGAAAAGCCTCTTACAGGCCTGCTTCCGCAGCGTCTTCTCGCTTCCTGCAAAGGCGGACATGCAGGGCCTGGACGCTACTCTCTACTTGGACGTAAGTGCTGGCCGTGCTCCAGGAGCCCCCGGTCCCTCTGGGCTGCTCCCTGGCCGCCGCGTGCTGAGAGACAAGCGGAGATCCAAGGCAGGGCAGGAGCTCAGCTTTGCTTTCCCACCCTCAGCCCTTCGGCCCCTTCCTGGGGGCCTGGCCACGTCCAGTGCCGCAGGCTGCTCTGCCCACAGCAGCTTGTCTGCCCCGAGGCCTCCCCTGGGCACCGCCAGGCAGCACGGCTGTCCTCCCTTGGCGTGGGGAGTTCATATGCGTCTCCGGGGCTGAGAGGGACCGCAGAAAGACTGCCACAACCCTTTGTCCTCCTTGCAGACCCTGGATGCCATGGACACCATGCTGCGCACGTTGGTGCTCAGCTCTCCTGCCTCCGGCTTCATGGAGCTGCAGAAAATCTTACAGGTCTGGCTTTGGCAAAGAGTGCAGGTGGCAGGGGCTGTTCCTCACCCTGGAGGGAAGGGAGTGTCCACTCTTGAGTGGAGGCTCCCCAGCCCAGTGCCACGCACAGAGCACACTGCAGGGAGGGTGCCCGGCTCCCTTGGGGGAGCCAGGGCTGGCCCACCATGCTCTGCTGGGAGCCCGCTGTCCCCTGGCTGCAGTCCATGGGCCTTCCCCTCTGCAGCCTGCTCCAAAGCCTTGCCCATGGCACTTGCTTAATGCAGAGAGTGGTATTTCCTACTGTGCTACAGGGCAGAAGTTTCCATGTTGCTAAAAACCAAGTGGCCGTAGCCCCATTCCCCCACTGCAGACCCCACAGGCAGGCTCCTGCCCAAAAGCCCAGCCTTGACGGAGAGGGGACACAGGGCTGTGCTCTGGGGGAGGGCACAGAAAGGAGCAGACTCTGCCCTGGGGGTGGCATCTGCCTACCTGCCTGGCCTCAAGGACTGCACGAGTCCAGCCAGGACCTCAGCAGTGCTGCTTCTGCTGCCGCGGGCGCCAGCTCCCAGGGCACATCAGCACTTTCTCTCCTCCCAGATGCTGCTGACCTTCGCCCAGTGCCAGAGCGCAGCTGTGTGTGAGAGGGCCGTGGGGAGGATTGGGAAGCTGAGCGATTTGCTGGCCAGCTGTTCCTCAGTGGAGGTAAGGAGCCAGGCACCCTGCAGCCTCCCCTTCCCTGCACACCGGAGCAGCCTGCAGCTCAGAGACGCCTGCCAGGCAAGCCTGGGCACCGCTTGAGGCATTCAACAAGGCTCTGCCCTGGAGCGAGGGTCTGGGTTTCTTTCTTTTTCCCATGGTCTTCTCTCCCCAGCTCCCTCGCTGCCAGGAGCCATCTCGGCCCCAGTCCTGTGCAGGACAGGACTGCCCAAGGAGCTTGGCGGGAGCCCAAGCCTGGCAGCTCTCCGTGCCCTGCTGCCCAGCTAGCTGCTTTGGGAGGGCCCTCCAAAGCTCTCACTCTCCGGGGATCCTTCCCAGGGCACACTAGGGGCTTCAGGCCTTTGGTCGCAGCTGCTGCCCCTCAGCCCTTCTACCTGTCCTGCCTCCTTCACCCAGGTTTTCAGCATCTTTGGCGGAGATGATGACAGCCCTGCCTGCCACACAGAGATCCATATCCCCATCCTGGGACAGCTGCTGGGACGCCTCATCCTTTGCCGCACTTGCAAGGAGTGGGAGATCAGCTGGGGGGCTTTGGATGCTCTTCATCACCTCTTCAGATTCATCCTGCAGCAAAAACGTAAGAGAAGCAGCTGTGGCGGGCTGCGTCCCTCCACACACAGCCAGCTCCTCACGTGCCTGCTTGTTTCCCTGAGGATTGCAACGGACCCTTCTTGTGCGTGCTGGAGGCTGTCCATGAAAGTCGGCCAGCTTCTCTGACCCCCTTTGCCCCTCACAGACACTTCTCGTAGCATCCCAGCTATTGTTTTGCCGCAGCAGCTGAATGCTCACCAGAAGTCCAGCACCTGTTCTTTGCCGCTCTCCTTCCCCACTCCCCTCAGCACCTCTCACAACCTGGCTGCTTCGTGGGCCCCACAGCCAAAGCTACCATTGATTGCCACGTCCCAGAAAGAATTCTTCCCTATTGGAGAACAGCATCACCCCGCCCCGGCTGGTCCCTCCAGTGCCTGCAGCAAGAAGCTGACCCTGACGCCCTCCAGAAACCTCCCTGACTGCTTGTGTCCTGCCATCTTGCAAGCAGGTCTCAGGGACGTTCGAGTTCCCCATGAGGATCCGGGTGTGTGACACTTCCCCACGCACTTTCAGGAACACTTCACCCACATGCTCTCCCCGACCCGGGGGGTCTGCAACACGCTGCCACCACGATGTCACCAGCACTGCCTCTCCTCTGCTTCTGAGCCACGTGCTCTCTCTCAGGGTCTCGACCGTCCCGTATATCTGAGCTGCTCCTTCAAATACGAGGCAGCCCCGCTCCTCCTCTTCCCCATCTCCCCCAGAGAGCTTGCATCCCTGCACCGCAGCACTCCAGCCGTGCAAGCCGTGCCCCGCACCTCAGTTATTCCAACAATGTTTTAGGTGTGTGACTGCATGCAGAGCTCTAGGTCCTTTGAGGTTCCCAGGCCGTTTGCACTTGAGGCAGGTGTAGAGACAGAGATCCTTCTGCATCATCCCTGAGGTCCCTCTTTTTCCCTTTGCCTGTCACCCTTTGCTTTGTAGCCCTGTCCACCAGCACCTCCCCTGACTGTGGGTCGTAACCTCCCTCCTCAGCCATTCCTAGTTCAAAGCTCTTCTCACCATTTGGTAAGCTTGTTGGCAAAGACGCTGTGTCCTACCGACTCTTCTGTCATCCCCTCCTGTTTAGGCGCGACGCTGCCCAAGGATAACCCGGAGCATCCACAGCGTCAAAGGGAATGGGAAGCTGAGAACACCTCCTGGCTTGCTTTGCCCAGCACCAGCAACATTACAATGGTAATGAGCCACTCCCTTGCTGGGCCTCTTGTCCGTGGCATCAGCAGGAGCCTTGTGTGAGCAAAGGCATCCAGAATCAGCGGGCTTGGCATGGCCCCAGTGTCCCTGGGGAGAGGGTTGCTGCTGTCCCTGAGCAGGGACTACAAAGGGCTGCACTGCAGTGCCCCAGCAGCAGCTCCAGCCCTCCTGGCTGCCAGCAAGCCCTGCTCCTCTGTAGGGCCAGCACGCTGTGCCCACCACCCCAACCCTCCTGCCTCCCCCTGAGGGCCCTTTCTTCTCTTCCTCCACCACGCACTGACTGCAGCCCCTGCTTCCAGCTTTGCTGCGGGCACTGCTGCCAGCACTGCCGGGCCATCTCTGGCCAGAGCTGCGCTCACTGCTCAGCTAAGCAGCGCCATCAGAGCACTCGGTGTGACAGCTCTTCCCTGCCTTCCTTCCTCCCTCCCTCCCGCAGGTGTTTGGAAAGTACCTCCAGCCTTCGGAGAGGACAGGCATCGTCCTCATGGCCATTGAGGCCATGAGAGACTCAAGCATCTATGACGAGGAGGAGGCGAGCAGCATCCTGGCTGTGGCCATGAGAGAACCTGCCTCCTGGCTGACGGAGGTAAGCGGCCTGTGGCTGCCCTGCCTCCCTAACCCAGGCGCCTCAGGCACCTTGAAGCCATTTTAAGCCAGCAGAGTAGGATGGCAAGGCCAGCACTTTCAGAGGCAGCTGAGGAAATGGCTGCGCTCCAGTGGCAGCACCATCCTCACCTGTGTGCCCTCCAGGTGCCAAACATCGTGAGGGGCATCTATGAAAACATGGAGTGCATGCGCACAGCGTCAGCCCGGCACAGCTTGGACTTGCTGCTTCTCCTGATGACCGACCAGTGCCCCAGGGAAGTGGTCACAAGCCTCCTGAAGCTCTCTCCGTCGTCATGCGACAGGTGCTGACCCCAAAAGACTTTCTGCCTGCCAGACCCACGGAAAAGTGCAGGGCATCCCCGAGGAGCAGGGCCCTCCACGCCACCATGCTTTCCAGCCCTGGCGGGGCAGCCAGGCCCGCAGTAGCCAAAGCTGGCCAAGCCAGCCCAGAGCCCCGCCACGAGGTTCCTCCCTGCCCCATGGGGAACACTCTCTCAGCCCCCTCCTCCTTGCCCAGGCAGGGACCCGGGCACTCCAAGCCAGGGGGCGGGAAGGGCCGCGGCTGCAGCACAGCCTGGGTCCGGCGGGGCTGGCCTGGGCACAGTGTGGTGGCCGAGGCAGCCCTGCTGACAGAGCGCTCTGGGCCCGCAGTGCTGCTCTGGCCATGTGGGATGTGATGCTTTCCCAGCCCCACATGCTGGTGAAGGTCTTGAGGGAGCTGCTCAACAGGCTCGAGGACCAGCGGCTGCGCAGGATGTTCGGCTGCAACACAGAGGACGCCTGCATCCCGCACTTGGCTGTGAGTGACCAGACCAGTCCTTGCTCAGCCTCAGGGCTGTGCCTGCCTCTCCAGGAAAACAGGCACGGCCCTCTCCCCTCCCATCTGCCCGCAAATGGTCACCTCCTCCAGGACATCCAGCTTCCCCGCTGCCTGCATCCCCCCACCCCGCTCTGCACACTGGGAACCTGGGGCAGGGCCAGGGCAAGGGCAAGGGCAAGGGCTGCCTCGGGGCAGGGGCAGAGACGTGGCCATGGCCTCTGCACAGGCTGAGTGGGCTGCAAGGTTGGGGACAGGAGACACTCCTCACCACTGGCGTCTCGTGCCTCCTTTGTGGCAGCTCTTGCTCTTCGAGCGCTCCTCAGAGGCGTCAGAGCAAGAGGCTGCCGATGCTCAGAGGACAGGAGGAGCTGGCACAGACGACCACGTGGTGTGCAGCGAGGCGCAGGGCACGGGGGTGCCAAGCGGCCCTCCGCAGGCAGAGCTGCCCCCAGGACAGGCTGTCTGGCCCCGCTGCCCTTGCCCTGAGCTGCCAGGGGGAACCAGGAGCCACACGGTGCGGGGAGCCCTGCGGGCTCTGCTAGTCTCTCACTGCCGCCTTTGTTTCAGCTGCTGGCCTCCGGCGACATTAAATCAGGGGACTTTGCTGGCCTGTACAAAGTCCACAGGTACCTGAGGCGGCCAAGCCTGGTGCTGCTCTCGCTGGTGCTCAGAGGCCTCCTCACGCTGTCGCAGAGACCTGAGACGGTGAGCAGGGCAGAGTCAAGTGAAGCCCCACGTTGGCAGCGTGGGGCTGGGGCAGCGGGTAACACGCACGGGGGCTTGGCCTGGGCTGGCAGTCAGGAGGTGGGGTGACGGCTCCAAATGCCCTCACTGTCCCCTTCCCGGGCCACAGTGTCCTTCAGGCTCGCACCTTGCCGCTGCAGCGCAAGGAGCAAGGCTCCCTCAGCCAGCTGCAGGAGCTCTCGCTCCTGGCGCATCCCTGCGCTGTTGGGCAGGAGTTTCTGCTGCGCACCGAGGCAGCCAGCGCCAAAGTGCCTCAGTGGCGGGAGCGCTGTCCCCAGAAGAAGCGTCCTGCTGAGAGGGGGACGATGAGGTACAGCCAATGCTACGGGCTGCCTCTGGGGCCTGGGGCAGCGGGCCTCTGTCACGAAGGGGTCACAGCCCGCTCGTTGCCAGCTTGGAGATCGCTGCCCTTCCCCGCACCATGCGGTGCACAAGCCGTGGGGGTCCGCAGAGCGCTGCCATGGAGGGGCCTGGTGGCTGCCTGGGGAGCTTTCCAGGCCCGGAGGGTTACCAACCCCTGTGCCCGTTTGGGCCAGTCAGGAAAGGGGGTGGCTGAGCAGGGGACACGCAGCCTTTCTTCTCCTGCCCTAACTTCCCTCCCCACTGCTATCCCCGTGTCCCCATCAGCGCGCCCATGGCCACCGCCTGCCAGGAGGCTGCTGCAGGGATTCCTGTGCCGCCTGCCCTGCCAGGAAGCCCGACGGGAGGCTGCTGCTTAGTGGCCAGAGCACTTTTGCCAGGGTGGTCTTTCACCGCTTCGCAACCAGGAAATTCTGTGCTTCACACAGGCAAGAAAGATGCTGGTCCTGCTGCCGGACATCCTGGAGAGCCAGCAGAATGCCAGCACTGACAACAAGAGGAAGGCCCTGCTTGTCCTCAGAAACGTCATGGGCCATATGAAGAGGAAGGAGGCCAGCCTCACCGCTCTGCAGCTGGCGGAGAAGCTCCTGCCGCTCTTTGATGACGTAAGGCTGCTGTGGGAGCCTGAGCCCCACTGATGGGCCCTCCGCAAGGACAACTTCCCAGCAGCCCAGCCCTGCGGCAGCCCTTGGCCAGGGCTCTTCCCCTCCTCACGCCCCTGCGCTCTCGTGGGGATGGCTTCTGGGCTCTGCAGCCCCGCACGCCTTCTCCCTCACAGCTTGATGCCTCCGGGCAACCTGAGCCCCCCGGGGCCATTCAGCCGCGGCTGCAGATCTGGCCCACAGCTCCTGTGTGCAGAACCCGACTCCAAAGCAGCCCCCCTCACATCAGCCACGCTC
This sequence comes from Pelecanus crispus, assembly GCF_030463565.1. Lineage (NCBI taxonomy): Eukaryota > Metazoa > Chordata > Aves > Pelecaniformes > Pelecanidae > Pelecanus > Pelecanus crispus. Next base: position 2,009,783 of record NC_134671.1, on the reverse strand, counting down.
ACGCCCTTGCTCAGGGAGCGCCTGTTGCTAAAGTCCTCCTGTCCTCCTCCCTAGCAGGAGTCCAGCCAGCTGCGAGAGCTCTCCATCTGCCTCTTCAAAGATGTCATGCAGATGGCGGTGGGGAACGACAAGCAGCAGCTGAAGAAGAGCGTGCAGAGAAGCCTGCTCCCACTGCTCTTCCGCATGAGTGACCGGACCGAGAGCGTGGCCGAGGTACAGATTTCAGGCCCCAGCGGTCATGCGGAGAAGGGCGTGCTGACACCACAGGGGTGGCCTGGGCATCAGGGAGGGGCAAGGGCTGCTGGCAGTTGGACTCTGGGCAGAGCTCCCCTCCTTGCCTGCACCGCTCCCCCCACTGCCTTCCTCCTCCCTCTGTGCCTCCTGCTGCAGAGGAGGACGGGGAGGTGGGGTCCCCTCCCATCCCCACCCCCCCCATTCCGCCCTCCTCCAGCACACCCCAGAGGAAGGCTCCCGCCATCCCCAGCGTGAGGAAGGGCGCAGAAGCTGGCACGGACATTTCCCACACCTGCCCTACCTGGTCAAGCCGGGCTCAGCAGCAGCCCATGGCCACCAAGGCCTGAACATGAGAGGCCCTAGAGGCCTCCCAGCTGCCCCTGCAGGTCTTGGAGGCCAGGCCTTTGAGCCCCAATCCCTCTCCACAAGCACCCCAATCCGTCTCCACAAGCCCCCCAGTCCCTCTCCACAAGCCCCCCAATCCCTGTCCCCCTCTGCAGGCCTCTCGGGAAGCCCTCCTCGTCGCTGCAAAGCTGCTCAAGTGGAAACAGCTCAAGCACCTGACCAAGACCCAGCAGGCATGCAGAATTGGGGAGTGCTTGGTGAGGACAACCCCCAAGCCCCAGGGCCCGCGCTGGACGAGGGCTGCCCCCTGTGCAGCTCTGCCTCGCCTGCCCTGCTCCAGCCCAGAGCCCACAGCCCGGAGCTGCATCCTCCTTCCCTGCCCTCAGGCACAGAGCCCCCCAAGGGCTCTTCTCCACGCCCCTCTCCCCTCCCCACCCTCAGCATGTTGCAAGCCCGGCTGCGCCCTGGCTCAGAGGCTCTCAGGACCTGCAGAGCCCACTCTGCCTGCGCCTGCCTCTCAACCTCAGCCCCATGCCCCATGCAGGACAGGAGCAGAGTTGAAGAATACCTGAGTCAGAGCCTGCCATACCTGACCGATGCTCAGGTCACCTTGCGAGAGGCGGCCGTGAGCTTCATTGGTGAGCCACAGCCCCTGTGCCCCATGGGGTCCCTCTTTTGGCAGCCTGGCCCCAGCCCCAGCCGCTGCACTGGCAGCAAGGGGCAGCCCTGCGGCTGCCACAGCCCCGACTGCCCTGTGCAGGGCCTGGGCAGCCAGGGGCTCTGTGCCTCCCTCTCCCAGCCCTGCCCACGCAGGTGGGCTTGCTGGCAGCCTTGCTCAGTCCCACCCGCCCTCGCCTACTGTCCTTCCCTGGGCTCACCCTGCTGAGGGGGAGGAGGGTGTGCAGCCAAACCGGCAGAGCCGGGAGCTGCGCTGCTGGGAGCATGCTGGGGAGCGGGAGGTCTGACGCAGCTCTGTGCCTAGGGCTTGCCGCGCAGCACCTGAGGGACAACAGCGAGGAGAAGCTGTCTGAGATCTGCAGCGGTGAGCAGGGGCAGTGCTGTGTGTGCCGGGGCTGGTGGGGCAGGCCCACAGGGCCTGGGCAGTGTGCTGCTGCTATGCCTCGCCCTGCTCCAGGGAAACACTTTCAGGGCAGAGGAACACCTCCGGGGCATTCCTGAGCAGCAGCTTCCAGCTCATCCATGTGTCCCACCTGCTCCTCCTGGCCAGGGAAATGCATGGCTGGGGCTGGCATGGTCTGGAGGGGATGCCGCGGGGTCTCTGCAGATAGGTGGGTTTCAGCTCTGTTCTCTTTCCTTCTGTTGCAGCCCTCCAGCTTTTGGAGAAAGACGCCGAGCCCTCACTCTCGTCCCTGGCAGCCCAGACCCTGCTGATCCTGAGAGCTCCAAGGGAGCAGCCAACAGCAGGGCGGAGCCTGTGGGCGCTGTGCTGCTGGCCCTGCACAGCCAGGCAGAAGTGAAGCTCTCCTCAAGACAACGGCTCTTTTGGATTAAAGCTGGAAGCACAAGCCCAAGGCCATGGCGTCCTTCCTTCACACGGGAACCACCCTGAGCGTGCCGAGCGGACAGCGCTGTTCCGGGCCTCTACCGCTGTGCGCAGGGCAGCTCACCCCTCAGCACACCACTGACATCACAAGCAGCTGTGCAACACAACTTCCTGCTCCTGCTCTGCCAACTCCTCAGACATCTCTGACATCATAATGACCGGTACCCGGAACGTTCCTGCTCCAGCCATACCACCTACACAGCTCCACATGACATCACAAGCACCGCCAATATACAGCTGCATGCTCTGCCCTACTACATACACTGCCACCACAGGCATCACATGTAGATGTACACGCCACGAGACACCTCTGTCTTGCGAACATCCGGGGATTTCTCCCACGCCAAAGGTGCCAGCCCCCAAAGCTCTTGCCGGCCCTCACTCTGGCCATCTGCCCTTGCCTTGCCTCAAAGCATTCCCAATACACACACATTCTCAGGCTCACTCTCACTCCAGGCACAGACCACCTCCCAAGGTACAATCATCCACCAATTTCTCCCATACTATAGGCCTAAGTGCTTAGAGCTGTTGCTGGTCCTCACCTTCCCTTGCAAGCGCTTTCACAGCAAACACACTCTGGCCATCTGCCCTTGCCTTGCCTCCCAGCACTCCCATTACAGATTCACAACCTCACTCTCACTTTCGGCACAGACCACCTCCCAAAGTGCAAATTTCCAGCGATTTTTCCTACACCGCAGGCCAAAGGGCTAAGAGATGTTGCTGGTCCTCACCTTCCCTTGACAGCGCTTTCACAGCCAAAATCACTCTGGCCATCTGCCCTTGCCTTGCCTCCCAGCACTCCCAACACACATTCTCAGGCTCACTCTCACTCTTGGCACAGACCAGCTCCCAAACTACAGTCATCCACCAATTTCTCCTATACCATAGGCTTAAGGGCTAAGAGTTGTTGCTGGTCCTCACCTCCCTTGACAGTGCTTTCACAGCCAAACACACTCTGGCCATCTGCCCTTGCCTTGCCTCCCAGCACTCCCAATACACATTCCCATACTGTGTGTTTGAAATCGCTGGGCGTTTGCACTTTGGGAGCTGGTCTGTGCCAGGAGTGAGAGTGAGCTTGACAATGTGTATTTGGAGTTGTTGGTGGAAAGGCAAGTGCAAATCAGCATTGTGTGTTTCGCTGTGAAGGCGGTGGCCGGGAAAGGTAAGGAGGAGCGAGAGCTTTCTGTGCTGGCACCTTTGCTGTGAGAGAAATCACTTGACTTTTGCAGTATCGGAGCGGGGTTCTGCCTGTCATGACAGTGACACGGAGGGTTGGCAGTGTAAGGAGCTAAGCAAGCATGGAGCGCCACTGTGTGCGCTTGGCAGAGCCCTGCTCCACCACTGCAAACTTCCAATGCTTTCTGCCACAGCAAAGCTGCCAGCACTCAAAGCTCTTGCTGTTCATCAGCTTTCTTTGTGTGTTGTTTCACAGCCAAACACAGAGTGGCGCTCCATACTTGCTTATTTCCTTACACTGCCAGCTCTGTCTTACTGTCATGATCAGCAGAGCCCTGCTCGACACTGCAAACATCCAGTGATTTCTCCCACAGCAAAGATGAGAGCACTGAATGCTCTTGTTGCTCCCCACCTTCCCGTGCCACCGCTTTCACAGCACTAAGGCCTTCAACTATTGCGGTGGGAGGAATCTCTGAACATTTGCACTTTGGGAGCTGGTCTCTGCCGAGAGTGAGAGTGAGCTTGAGAACATGTCTTCGGAGTGCCTGGCACAGAGGCAAGGATACATCACCATTGTGTGTTTCCCTGTGAAGGCGGTGGCTAGGAAAGGTAAGGAGGAGCGAGAACTGTCCGTGCTGGCACCTTTGCTGTGGGAGAAATCGCTGGATGTTTGCAGTCTCGGAGCAGGGCTCTGCTGATCGGACACAGTGGTGCCTGTGTTTGCTTCGCTCCTTACAGCTCCAAATTCACTCTAGAGCATCAGCACATCAAAGTTCTTGGATGGAGCACCTGCTGCATCCATTTGTCCACAGGGATCCACTAAATCCAAGCTTACTGGTGAAGCCACTACTCACAGGACTCATTCCGCATCGTGACCATCACTCCTCTCAGGAACAGATGGGAAAGCTCTGCATGACAAAGGCTGTCAGGACGTGCTCCAGAAGACCAGTACAAGAAGACCCCCGTCACCTAATCGCACAGAAATAATTCTAGCTCAGTGAAACAATTATTGAAAATGAAACACACAGAACAGCATCCACCATCAAAACTCTTTCAGTCATAGTTTTAACTGCCACAGAGCTGCAGGCTGACAACCTTACCATCACCGTCACAGGACCCCAAAAGAAATGGTAACTGGCAAACAGTAACTCTGCCCATAGCCAGTATCTCTCCAGCCTTCAGAGGTAGAAAAGCTCAGCCTACAGCTCTGCAGGTACAGACCAGCCCAGGCTTACAGCCTGTGTCTGCCTACTCCATCATCTGCCCAGAAAGTCAAATCAGCAGCTCCCGTCACGCAGCTCCCCCTGCCCAGGGCTGTGGCTGGCAGCACAGACAGACCTGCATTTTGGGAAAGCCTTGGGGCCCAGAGCAATTCCAGGCAGCTCCCTCCTGGCAGCTCCCTCCTGGCAGCTCCCCTCCCCTCCCCTCCCCTCCCCTCCCCTCCCCTCCCCTCCCCTCCCTCCGTGAAGCAGGCCCAGACCCCTACACTGTGGCCCTAAACCCCTAATTCCTTGTGTTTGGGGGGACTTATTGGTCATATTGGGGCCACTCACTTTTTTTTGGTGGTGTTTCCGGTAGTAATGTGTGACTTTCGGTAATGCTGGAGGCCTTCCGGACCATAGAGAGGAACTTCTGGATCGTAGAGTTGGAAACCAAAAGCTCCTCTCTATGACCTGCACCATCGAGTTCGATCCTGGAGGTCCAACTCCATGGTACGGCCTATAGAGTCGGCCCTGTGCAGCACAGAGCGGCGCGCCAGAAGCCCCTCTCGTACCCGGAGGTGCAGCTCCATGGTCTGGCTCCCAGGGATGGCCCGCAGCGATCGTGGCGGTTTGCCGGTAGCGTTTGGAAGGCGCTGTCTGTGGTTTGGGAGTCCTGCACGGGCAGAGCGTGGTGTTGGTTTTTTAGGTTGTTCGCTCCTTTTGTTGAGCCTTTGTGTGCTGGATGTGCCTTTTGTTTCGCAGTGGGTGTTTTTACTTGGGTTTATGGGTGTAGATGTTATTTTGTTTGTGTGTAGGAGTGCTGGTGTGCAGGTCGGTTAACAGATTTGTTGACTCTTGTTTGCATATTTGATGGGTGAAGTTTCCTAATGGTGATGTAGTTTGCATTCCCGCTGGGATTAATCAGTGGTGATGGTAATCTGTGGGGGACAGTGGTGGGTGTGATGTCAGTAGTCCTGGCTGGAACGCTAATGATTGTGTAGATTAAGGTATAAAAAAAATTAAAAATAATCAGTCTGGTGCAGCAGTAGAAAATGCCATGCTCCCTGGGAGTAAAATTAATTTATTTTTTTTTTAATGCTTACTCGCAGGTAGTATGTAACTTTCTCCTGCTGCTTTTTTTCTTTTTATAAAAGTGATTTTTCTTTTAGGGTTTTTTTTGTTGTCTCGACTGAGCATGCGAGCGATGTCAGGGCCGTAGGGAGGCAAGGCAAAGCCAGAGCCCCCGTGTTTGTGGTGCTGTGGAAGCGGCGCCAAGGGAGGGTGAGGGCTGGGCAGAGCTTTGGGTGCTGGCACCTTTGGCGTGGGAGAAACCCCTGGACGTTGGCAATTTGGGAGGTGGGCTGGAGAGCCCTGAGGGAGGGCAGGGCTGTGCACAGCCCTTGCGCTGCTGAGAGAACAGCCCCAGGGCCATGGCCCTTCTCGCAGGCCGTCTCTCCGCAGGCCCAGTGTCCCGGCGGGCTGAGGAGCCGCTGCGGGCTGGGGGGCAGCGGGCGCAGGGCAGCCCTGGGAGGAGAGGCGCGGGCTGCCTGTGCCCGCCTGGCAACAGCCCCGCCATTGGCCACAGCTGAGCCAATGAGCGGAGCCGGAGGCGGCCTGTCAGTCCCAGGCAGCCTGGGGCGGGGCCGGAGGGGGCAGAGGCCGAGCAGCCTGAGGAGAAATGGGGGAGGGGGGGAGCGGGGCGGGGCCGGGGAGCTGCGGTGGCGGGAGGAGGAGGAGAAGAAGAAGGAGAAGGAGGAGAAGGAGAAGGAGAAGGAGAAGGAGAAGGAGAAGGAGAAGGAGAAGGAGGAGCAGGTATCTCCCCGTGTGGGTGGGCCTGGGGGCAGGGACCTGGAGACCTCAGTGCCCTGGGCCCCAGCATGGCCCAGCTCCCCAGCCCAGCCCCGAGTGCTCAGCCCCAGGGCCAAGGCCACAGGCAGGGTCCGAGCGGTTCCTGCTGCTGCCCCGAGGGTCGCCAGCCCGAGCCCTGAGAGCTGGAGGTGGGTGTCTGATGTGCGCAGGGCAGGGGAAGGCGGAGTGGCCTCCTCTTCAAGAGATGGCTGCAGGCTGTGGAGCGGGCGTGCTGTGGTGGGGACAGAGCAGGTGCCTTTGCTGTCCCCAGGCCTTCACGTGGGTCTCGTGCTCATGGACGGCCCCATCTCTGTTGACAGCCTTTCATAAAGAAATGTGCTGCCTGCAAAAGCAGCCCCGGGGCCAAGGCTCAAGGAGCCAGGCATTTCTGTGGGTGCTGCACCCTGCCGGGCCCCAGCGCCGTCTGCCCTGGGCTTCCCCCGCTGTTCTCTCCAGCTCTGCTTTCTGCCAGGGCCGGGGCACCGCAGAATGTCTTGCCCGCTCCCCACAGCCGTCCTGACCCACGCCTGCAGCTTGTCCTGTTGTGTCCGCAGCATCCAGCGTGTGATTTGGGGGTGGCAGGTCTCTCTTGTGGCACCCTGGGAATGGGGACAAAGCAAACACCATCGCTCTCTTTTGCTCTTTGTCCCCAGGGTGAGCAAGCGGAGACGTCCCGTGTGCTGGAGAGCGTCCTGCAGGGAGGCGACAGCGGATTGCAGAGCAGCGCTGAGACCCGCCTGACAGCCAAGGCGCGCGGTGGCCGCAGAGCAGCCCAGGTGAGCTGTTCTCTTGGAGGCCCCCAGAGCAGCCACGGCTGCCCCGAGGGGTCTTGCGGGGAGGACGGGGTCATCTGCCTGGTGGCTGTGGCACAGAAACGATGAGCTGAAGCCCCGTGGTCATGGCTGGCCGGATCAAAGTCTCCGAGTGTCTCAGCCATTCTCCCCAGGGGCGTTTAAGCTGGGCACTTTTCCAGGATGTGAAGATGGATGGTGGTGACGTCCTGGTGGCTCCGTCTCACTCCCACTTCAAAGTTGTGATGTCCAAGATCCGGGGCCACGTGAAGGCCCTGGCAGAGATCTCCAGGGAGTTTGTGATCCATTTTCTGGTATTGTAGGGCTACAATGTGCTAGGGTTATGGGGTGACAGGGTTGTAGTATGCCGGAGTTTAAGCAAGTTACAGGTAAAGCGTGTTACTTTTATGGAGAGAATCTGTGTTTGTTGGCCCTGGGTTCCTGGGGTTAGGTTGTTTTTGCCTTATCCTGTGTTCTGCGTGGTCTTTTTTTGTGGAGAGTCCTTTTTTTCAGCTTGTTTGCCTTTTTAGGGTTTGGAAAGGAGCCTTTGGTTTGTGTGCGAAGTTTCTTCTGGTTGTTTTTTGCTGTTCTGGTGGATTGTGCTGTGTTTTCTGTCTTGAAAGCATCATTTCTGGTCTAATATGTCTACTTCATGTCAGGCAGTGTCCCTTCTGGTGCAGTCTGACTCATTTCTGGTGAGTCGGTAGCTGTGTTGGTAGGTAGGTGGGTAGGGAGGTCCATGTGGTCCATGGAGAATGACTGCCAGCGACTAACGGGCAGTTCTGGGGAGGGGTGAGAGGACTTCTGGCCCATGGGTAATGACGGCCAGAGGACTAAGTGTGCTTCGAGCTTGTGTGGACTTCCAAATGCATGGTCATTTCTCGTGCCTTGAGGAAGAGCCCTGGGAAGACACCAGCCGCACAGAAGGACAAGGGTTTCCCCAAGGGTACGTGGCTTTCTGGTTTTTGCTTTTGAGTGAGCAACCTGCAAAGAGGCTGCTGTCATTAATTTTAGTGACATTTTGTCAAGTCCTGGACTGAGTTTCGTGTGACTTGAAGCATTGCTGACAAAATGGTGGAGGTTTGGGTGTTGTGGATGCTTCGGGTTTGAACTTCTGCTCGTGGTGGTGACTGCATGCAGTCTTAGCTCCTGTCTCAAGGCACAACATGTGCTTAGGACGAGGTTCATCATCCATGCTAGTGGATGTGAATCTGTATTTCAGATAGATTTCTTGATCGTTTTGGGTAGTGGGGGGTGAACTTCTTGTCAGATCTGATTCCATCATCCTTGGTCTTGCATCTTCATGTGGCTGGCGAAGAGCTCGTAGGAGGAGCGGGAGAAGGGTCAGTGCTGCCGTTTCCACATTGACCGCTTGTGCTGGAGTTATCAGGATTCTCTTCCATCGGTGGTTTCTTTGCAGGCATCTCTTGAAGCCACTTGTCTGTTTTGTGAGGGGTAGTGGACTTAACGGGAGACCTGCTTTAGCTTTTTTTGGTTGTTCTTGCATTCTTTGGCAATATCTACTTAAAAGTCTACTTCAGCAAAAGAAGAGGAAATCACTTTGGATTTCTGTGTCTGCCTGAAAGGACTAAGCTGATGATAGAGAGAACTGATGTGAAGAGCCATTTTTTGGCGATATTGGGTGCCCCATCTGACTTGTCTGTCTTTCCCTGTGCGTAGGGTGGTGGTTTGCGCATGGCACTGCTCTGTGCTGCTGGGTCCACGTCCCTGTTGGTTGCCAGATGCAAGGCAAAGGGCTTATCCTCATTAAAAATGACTTGTCTAATTTCAGAAATTGTCTGCATAACTATGCATGTCTGCATAGTTAAAGATGAAGTCTTCCTCATCTCTTTGTGCACTAGTAGAGAAGCGGTGGGGGGTTTCAGGGCAGTGCCTGTGAACGAGCCTTTAGGAGATGCTGTCCCTTGACCCTCAGATGGGGCAATGAAGAGTTTGAGAAAGTCACAGGTGTTTTGGTGTTCACCAAAGCAGTTTTTTTTTCTTTTGTAGCTTTTGTAGCTTATGTTTCTTATGTAGGAGAGCTGTGAGGCTGGGAGGACAGGCTGTGGGTAGGAGGGAATGTGCTTAGTTGCATATCAAAGGAAGATAAATATCTGAGTAAGGTCAGCGTTCAGAGTTCTGGCTGTTTACATGTGGACCTGAACTTTTACCACAATGGATTTGCTTGCACTTCTCTTCTAGTTCATGTGTGGGTACAGGAAAGAAGGCAGCAAACGTATACACTAGGTCAAATCCCTTTTTATTGCCGGCCATAAAGGTGCCTCTTGGCTGGGAGCCTGAGAAGGACGCCGTGTTACAATTGATTCCTTATATGCAGTCTTAAGGCTACTCACGTATTCATTTTGACAGTCTAAAAAACTCTCTTGGATTTGACCATCAGGTGGCCTGTTAGCATTCACTTTTGAGTATTTTTTCACATGAAGCCCTGTGCAAGAATGCTTAATGCATATTTCCTAGCTGAGTTGGCACTCTTTTGGTGCAACTTTGCTGCTTTCAGCTGGTTTCCGTCTGGTTTCTTCTAACAGTAGAGCCACTTGTATAGGCGAGGTCACAGTCGGTCAAGTTCTCTTGCGCATGTCTTTGAAGCCATCTTTACATAGGAGCTTTTCTTATGTACTGCAATGTGCTGGTCAGTTTTTTCACCCGGGCTAGTTCAAAGCCTGCACAGCAGGACGTAACCACTGCCTGACAAGCTTTCTTTATATCCCACGGGAGCTCGATGGTGATAATGCCATTTCTAGCTTTCCCTAGGAGACAGGGAGGAGCAAAGCTCCTGTATCACAGCTTGGCTTGGTCTGGGAAGGCAAACTGAAAAGCACGTGGCAGTCACAGACACTTCTGTCCTGGGCCGTGAGCTGTGCAAATGCCAGCAGAAAGCTCTGGGAACACTTTGCACACAGGCCAAGGTGTTCCTGCTGCTACCCCAAGTGTCGCCAGCCCGAGCCCTGACATCTGGAGACCGATGTTTGACAGCAGCGGGGCAGGGGAAGGCAGAGTTGCCTCCTCTGCGACAGGAGGCTGCCAGCTTTGGAGCAGGCATGCTGTGGTGGGGTCAGACCAGGTGCCTTTGCTGTCTTCTGTCCTTCCTGTGGGTCTCGTGCTCATGGACAGCCCCATCTCCGTTGACAGCCTTTGATAAATGGGGATTTGGAGAAGTGGAAGTTGTTTCTCCTCCTGGTGGGAGCACGCATGGGCCTTTGTTGTCAGAGGAGCAAGTGGGGAATGGTCCACACCACCAATCAGGTGGCAGTGTGCGGTTGGAACCCTCTTGGTTGCTTACCCTTTGATTTCAGTGCTGTCCTCTAGTCTGAATCTTGCAGTGGTTTTGCTGAGGCATAAAAATTAAAGGGCTAAAGCAGATCATCCTCACCCATGCACACACCTTCCCCCCAGCTCCAGGTGAACAGCCAAAATCTCTGGGGGGACGTTGTTTTATGAAACGTGTATCAGATATCCAGCATCAGGGGAGCTGTGTACAGCGAATGGCTGCAGGTGCCTGGGGCTTGGCTGGTGTCACCTGGAAGGGAAAGGGAACAAAGGTGACCATGGGGACTTGTTACCAAGTACATTTATTTGTAATTTCTCATTGTACGTTGCTGTATGTGTGCCGTGCAACATTTAGCTCGCAGTACTTCCTCCTCTCCTCCCCCTCTTCCTCCTCCCGATCGTCTTCCTCCACCTGCTGTTCCTACTCCTCTTCACTGTCATCCTTTTACCCTTCTTCTCCTCCTTCTCTCTGTCCTCCTGTTTGTCATTGCTGTAGTTGTCCTCATCCTCCTCCTCTTCCTCCCCCTTCCTCCCACTTCTCTCCACAACTTCATCCTAATCCTCCTTCTCCTGTTAGTTGTCCTTATTCTCTTGTTAATCCCCTTGCTCATCTTCTTGTTTCTCCTCCACCGCCTTCTGTTTCTCCCTCACCTCCTCCACTGCCTCTTCTTCGTTCTGTTCGTCTGTTCATCCTGTATGTCATCCTCCTCTTCCTTCTCTTCATCTTCCTCCTCCTCATCGTCCCATTCCTCTTAATTCTCCTTCTCCTTTTCCTTCCTCTTCCTCCTCTTCCTGCCCCTCTACCTCCTCCTTGTCCTTCTCCTCTTCCTCCTCTTTTTTCCTCTTCTTTCTCATGTTTGTCCTCCTCCTCCTGTTCTGTGTCTTGTTCCCCTATCTTCTGCTCCTCCTCCTGCTCCTCCTTCTTCTCTTCCTATTCTTCCTCCTGCTCCTGGTGCCACCTGTTCCTCTTCTGGCTCGTGTTCGTCTTCCACCTCTTCTTTCTCCTCCTCTCGCTCCTCATGTTTGTCCTCCTCCTCCTGTTCTGTGTCTTGTTCCTCCTTGTTCTCATTCTCTTTCTATGTTCCTTGTCTGCTTCGTCCCCTTCCTCCTCCTCCTGCCGTCCATCAGTTCATCCTGTTTGTCTTCCTTCTTGTTCTCCTCCTCCTGTTTGTCCTCCTGTTAATTCTCTGTGATGGGGTCATCACAACCCGGTTTGTTGGGTTCCTGGAGCTGGTGATAGATGAAGGGATTCCCCATTTAGAAGCGGCTTTCCATATGCCCTTTTCTTGTGTCAACATGAGAACAACGACAGGCTGACAGTGGGGGTTTTAAAGGGTTTGTGGGCTGGACAGGGCGGGAAAATGAGCTCATTCCACTGGGCACTCTGTCCTGTGCTGCTAAAAGGTGGTCTCGGGCTGATCGACTCTGTGTTACCATTTGTGGTGGTAAGTTGATTTCTTCCTGTAGGGCTGTAATAATCTCTGCGGTTTCATTAATGGCTTTTTCTAATTCTCTTGACACATTTGCAGTAGCTTGCTCTAGTTTTGCAACCCCTAAGCATGGGATAAAAGCTGTTACAGACAGGGGGAACGTAGTGCCACATGTCATCAGAGGGCTGTAACACTTCTTCCCATAGCTATCAGTAGCTCGGAGCTCCAGAGGCAGAAGAGATAGTGGTTCTAACCTGTGCGGAAGGTATTAATGCACTTAGAATCCCCTTTTCAGCTCAGGTGGAGGGTAAATCCTGGAAAGCCCTTTCTTCACCTATCCCATATTGCCCTGGTAGTTGTGCAAATAGGGCAGTCTGATCTTCAGGTAAGTCTGAATGATGCAAATGATTTCCTGTGCAAGGGTTAGCATGTGCCGGATTGGGTTGTTCAGGTAAACGAGTGAGGCTGGGACCCAGAGGAGATGACTCAGAACATCAGGATCCTCTGGGCCCGTAGTGGCAGCCAAACTCTTACCATTACCTTTAGTTCGATTGTGGCTTCCTGCAGAACAGCAAGTGAATCTCTCTGTGAACATCCACGTTGTCTGGCAGTGTGCAGGGCCGGATGAACTCCCTCCAGGAAGAAATGGCCAGCGTGATGGCTTATTCGAATGGGTTTCACGTAAGGGCTTCTGGAGAATCTCCCTTGCCCGCTCAGTGGATGTGGTAGATGGGAAGGTTTGGAGGAATGTGTGGAGGAATGGCGATTGCCTTTAGGGAGAGCTCAGGGTTAGGAGGAAGAGGGTGGGGCTGCCGTGCCCCCATGACGCGGGCCTTTTGTCATAATGCGCTGGGTGAGGTGAGGCACTGGCGGCAGCCTATGCACTTGTCATCCAGGAAAGCCCTGGGTGGAATGCTGAGGCCGGGCGCCCGAGTAGCCGTAGCGAGCGGTCGGGCCTGGGAGCGCTGCATGTGAGAGAGTGAGCGGAGGAGGAGCCGGGGCCACGGGGGCCACTCCCCATCGTGTGGCCGCCCGCTGGGCTGTGAGGAGGAGCATGCCGTGCGTCCACTACAAGTTCTCCTCCCAGCTGAGCTATGATGCGGTCACCTTCAGTGGCCTCCACATCCCCCTGTGTGACCTCAAGCGCCAGATCATGGGCCGCGAGAAGCTGAAGGCGACCAACTGCGACCTGCAGATCAGCAACGCCCAGACCAACAAAGGTGCATGGGGGTGGCGGGCGCGGGGCCTTGGGCACCTAAAGCTCCCTGTTTATCTGCAGATGTGTCCTGGTTTTGTCTGGGACAGAGTTGGTTTTCTCCCTAGTAGCTGGTGTGGTGCTGTGGTTTGGATTGAGAATGAGAGCATGAGAATAATGTTGATAGCACACTGATGTTGTAGTTGTTGCTCAGGAGTGTTTGTGGCAGTCAAGGACTTTTCCGCTTCCCATGCTCTGCCAGGTGCAGAAGAAGCTGTGAGGGGGCAGAGCCAGGAGAGCTGACCCAAACTGGCCAGAGGGCTGTTCCATACCATAGGGCGTCATGCTCAGTATAGAAAGTGGGGGGAGTTGGCTGGGGCTCAGCGATTGCTGCTCGGGGACGGGCTGGGCATTGGTCGTTGGGTGGTGAGCAGCTGCATTGTGCATCACTTTGTGCTTTGTATGTTCTTTTATCATTAGTAGAAGCAGTATTACTATTTCTGTTCCTCTGCTGTCCTATTAAACTGCCGTTATCTCAACCCATGGGTTTTAACTTTTTCCCCCCCAATTCTCTCCCCCATCCCTCTGGGGTGTGGGGGGAGGGTGAGCAAGCGGCTGTGTGGTGCTTAGTTGCCGACTGGGGTTAAACCACAACAAGATATTTAAACTATGTTCAGGAGAATGTCTGTGAAGAGACTTAAGAGCACAATGTTAGGGGTCCTAGGGATGCCATTGGATTGCATGACACGCGTAGGTAGAGATCCATTTCAGAAGTCTTGTATTTTTCTACTACTGTTGAATGAAATTGTCAAGAGCTTTTGAAAAATGGTTAATTTGCCTGAAGGGCTTTTCTGCAGAAGGGTCTCTGAATTTTGTCTTCAATTGCTAAGGTACTGTCAGCTTCACACATGCCAGCAGGCTGAGTGGCCAACTGGCTGGCGTCACTACTGGAATAGTTGGGTCTGTGTCAAACAGAGCCTTAAAACCAGACTGATGGATGGTACTAAATGTGATGGAGCCCAATTCTTATCCCCAGGAGAAAAAATGTTTTGAGATAGGGCAAACATGTATTCTATTATAGCAGGGGAGGAACGGAAAGCAAAGTTTTAGAAGAGAAAATGATGCTCATAAAGATTTTACCCCATAAAGTGTTACTGCAATATACATCATACCAGTTTTACAAAGTGTGTTGCTTTGTTTTCATCCGTACTCAGAATGCGGTGAAGAAAAAGTGTCTGCTTCCCTAGGTTCTGTTAAGCATGGTGTTCCCTAAAGGTGAGGCTAAAGAAGGAGTATCTGTCATGCTTTAAAGAGCATCCCTCTTGTTCACCAGTGACCAGATCCTCCTCTAGGTCGGTTGTGTTGCCCTTTGACCTTTGTAAAAGGAGTCTAAAATTTTAAACTTGGTCTATTAGTGACACAGGTGCTTCCTGAAGCTTTCCTAAGGGTGTTTTCCATGTGAAAATGCAAAAATCCCCCCATGGTTTTCAGAGCAAAGCTAGAGAATACATTTCAGTGTAATGTATACGTATACCAAATTTTTGCTTGAAATGCATAACCATGAATTTCAGTTTTTATTCATCAGATGTAGATGCGTAAACTCACTAGAAGTAAACAGGGTTTTAAATATGACTGTGTCCTGGTTTCGGCTGGGATAGAGTTAATTTTCTTCCTAGTAGCAGGCACAGTGCTGTGTTTTGGATTTAGTAGGAGAAGAATGTTGATAACACGCTGATGTTTTTAGTTGTTGCTGAGTACTGCTTATGCTAGTCAAGGACTTTTCAGCTTCCCATGCTCTGCCAGGTGAACAAGAAACTGGGAGGGGGCACAGCCAGAATAGTTGATCCAAACTGACCAAAGAGCTATTCCATACCATAGCACATGACGTCATGCTCAGTATAGAAACTGGGGGGGGTTGGCTGGGGAGCAGCGATCGCTGCTTGGGAACTGTCTGGGTATCGGTCGGCGGGTGGTGAGCAATTGCATTGTGCATCACTTGCTTTGTATATTATTATTACTATTATTATTATATTGTTATTATTATTATTTTACTTTATTTTATTTCAATTATTAAACTGTTCTTATCTCAACCCAGGAGTGTTTCTCACTCTTACTCCTCCGATTCTCTCCCCCATCCCATCGGGGTAGGGGGAGTGAGCGAGCGGCTGCGTGGTGCTTAGTTGCTGGCTGGGGCTAAACCACGGCAGACTGGAATAAAATGATATGATGGACTCTTTTAAGATGCTGGGAAGGCAGACTGGATGGTTGGGAGCTATTTTAAATGTCAGGGGGGCAGGGGTGTCCGCTTCCATGCTTACTCTAGAGGCATGTTCTATAAAGGCAGAATTCCCTTCAAAAAGCCTGCACTCAGGAATGATGCATTTCAACTTGCCGCCTCCTCTTAATTTGATCTGAACTTCTTGACCTGTCTTTTAGAATAGATGTTCTCACAATGTTGTGGAAGAACTGTGAACTCCAGAGCTCAGGATTCCTGAGTGCTCTTTCCTGCCCTGTAACATTCTGACTCAAACCCCTTGGAGCATGTGCTATTCTGCTTCTCAGGCAAGAGACAACAAACCAACAACCAAACAACAAACCCCAGCTGGGACCTGACCTGGTCTTAATGCAGATGGCAGGCTGTCTTCTGTGTTCTGTCAGTCCTGAGTGACCTTGGAGACCAGTGTGCTGTTGGCATTCAAACTGTTTTAAATGAGTGGAAAAGATTTTGCTGCTTGTGTGTGATTACCAAACCTGAAGACTTCTAGGAATGTCCCGTTAGTGTGTTGAAACGATAAAAGCGCAGTGTTACATAGAAAGCTTTGCTTTCATACCTGTGAAGGGATTGCCTGAAGTGCTATGTAATGACATCTTAATAGACATTCTTACAAACTGAATACTGTTTTGTTCTGTATTTGTGTTGTTTTCAGAATACACAGATGATAATGCCCTGATTCCAAAGAACTCATCAGTGATTGTTCGAAGAATCCCTGCTGGAGGAGTAGAAGGTACCAGCAAAACCTATGTTGTGTAAGTATCCATACAGCATTGTACCCTTTGTTAGGGCTTTCAGTGTGTTAGCTGGTTTTGTGGATATTAGTTTACAGAGGCATTCCGATTGCATCTTTGTTGTTAAAGCTGCTGTTAATTTTGGTTGTCATGGGGTAGATTGTAATGTACCTGTCCCAAAGTCGACTGGGACATGGGGTTCAAACTCCAACAGTGGTAACTTTTAAGATGATTCTCTTGGGCTTGTTCTTGGGCTTGATTTTTCTGAGACCCAAGTTGTAGATGCTGTTTCCTCTACGTGGACTGGTCTTTATCATATCTTCTTGCTTCTATTGCTTTTATAGTGAAGAGAGATAGGCATTGTAGTGTGAACTCAGAACTTGTTCCCATCTCAGAAGTGTCTGATTGTTGGGGTTTGACTCTTTCTTGCCTTTGGGGGAGAGAGGGTGGGATATGGCAGGTATTCTTATGCCCCAAGGCTGGGGGTTTTGCATCCTAGCTGTAGAGGAAAGACCAAGGGTTGCCAGCTGGCGAACCGTGCAAACAAGAAGTTCCATTCATAAGGGATTCGTATCAGTTTCCTAAAGACAACATCCATTTCAGGCAAGAGAAAAAGAACAATATCCCAAAGTGTATTGCCTTTTGTGCGAGTACGATGAAGGAATAGTTAATCCTTTCCAAACCTGAAATGCAGGAAGCAGTTTAGCACGTTGCCAACTGTTGCTAGTTCTCTTTCTAAGTCTGTTTTTACCCTAAGCTGATATCTGTGCTCCAGGTTTTAGTTCTGTATTCCTAAGATTTACGGAGGACAGAGAATCGGGTATATTGATTAAAATGACAGATACTCAAATGCAATCCTGCCTACAGCATCACTGCTATCATTTCTGTATTCACAGAGTCCAGTTGTGTATCAGCTGCATTAGCACTGTTTGAATGGTCACGTTTTCCAGCCTTCTTAAAGACAGGCCTCTCCACCACAGTTAGTATTGTTATATGGTGTTATTAGCTTGTGGTTTTGCCATGTCCTTCTGATGTGGGTTCCCCATAAATAAAGTATACTGATGAGTTACAGTGTGTCTTGAACAAACAGTACAGCAGCATCCTGGCACCCGTGAAGCACTTGCCAGCCAAAAACCCTGAATTTGTGTGACTCTGCATGTAAACTTTGGTTATATTACTGCAGCAGTTGTTGCAGTGGTTTCAGGCACTACCGCGTAATTCTGGACACCACAGCGCTGTGCTTATAAACATGGCCTTGTTTGGGGGGTTAATTTAAGTATGGATGCTCAGTGCTGCCTTGTGAATGCATCCTCCGTTTCTGGTTGGGTGGCACCCTCTCCTGGTATTGTAATGCTGCCCTAAAGTGAGAGGACAGATGCTGCTGGCATCAAAGCTCAACTAAATCCCTGTGTGTGGGGACAAGGAAAGAATGGCACTGCTGTTGTAACGTTGAAAACTAGCTGTGCAGATTAGCTTTTGATTCCTCTGTCTGGAAACATTGCAGAAACTGCTGGTAGAGTGGTTAATGTTTGGGAATGCTGACCGTATGCTGTAATGGTGGAGAGGCCTTCAAAAATGCATTACTTACCTTGCAGTTTGTTCTTGAAGGAGAATGTACGAAGAAGCCCCTGTGTGGTGGTCTCAAGCATTTCCTTGTACTTCCTCATCTTCAGGAGGTACGGGCTCTATTTTAAGTTCTGATCACCTCCATTTCTCTTCCAGAAGTCGAATGGAGCCAGTGAGTGGACCATCAAAACCAGTACGTAAAAACACAATCTCACACTTTATTCTAAACACTGCACTTAATTCTAAACAATGTAGCTTTGTATTAATTTTCCAAACAGTAAGTCACTGAATACTTTACAAAGTACACTGAAAATGATTTTCCTGTAGTGATGGTTACTTCTCAAACAAAATTAAGTATTTTTTTAAATTTTGGCACAAGGCTAGAGCCTGGTGCATTTGTGGGTGAAATCCCTGTCTTTTGTCCTAACCTCTGCCTGCAGTATGCTTTTGGAGCTCGGTGACTTCAGGGTTGGATGCTGCTTTAATTTCCCAAGAGGTTAAGCCTTTTTTTAGTGTACCACCATATGATTCTAAACATATAGAGAAGGAATGATGAACTGAAGTGAGGAATCATTTTCTGCATGCAGAGATTTTTTTCCCTAGAGTCTGCTAAAACTGCTCCCTTGAATTCTTCCACTGCGTTAGGCACTAAAGGACAAGAGCGTTTTCCACGGAAGGCTTTTAATCTCTCTTCTGATCCAGTTAGTGACCCCTTGAGGAGAGCTGTTCAGTTTACATTGTGAAATGTTATTCTACGCTTTTGAACAACTTCAGGCATAATAAGCAGTGATTCGAGTGTCTTTCTGCTAAGGTTTTAC
The DNA here is from genome assembly GCF_030463565.1 of Pelecanus crispus. Taxonomy (NCBI): domain Eukaryota; kingdom Metazoa; phylum Chordata; class Aves; order Pelecaniformes; family Pelecanidae; genus Pelecanus; species Pelecanus crispus. Next base: position 1,991,320 of record NC_134671.1, on the reverse strand, counting down.
TGGGGTGAGCTTCACTGCTGCTTGTGGCGTAATAGAATTGAGTATACTGGAAAAGGAGCAAGCGAAGAGTTCCCCTTTTTCCTTGTGGGTCCCTCTCTGAGATAGTCTGGAGCAGTAAGTTGATCTCAGGCGGGTTTGGTGAGTTTGGTTTCTTCTCATTAACCACAGAGGCACTCTGGAGCTGTCACAGGTTTGGACGCTTTTTTGAACAAAAACAGATTACACTGGGTTGGAAATGCCTCTTTCTGTGATACTCAGAGGATACAATGCAGCCTTTCAGGCTACAGTAGAGGTGAACTATTGCTGTGTTTTGATTGTAGAACTTGAATATGTATTTAATGTTTTGTGCACAGATCAATGACTCTTCTGGATCTATTTCTCTGGCCCAGCTTATTAAGGTATATCTAGATATATTCTTGTCAAATGCTTAAAACCAAAAGTGTTTGCTTTGTATTTTTAAATCTTATACTGTGATCTATAGCTGGATAACTCTTGTAATGTGAACAGAACTTTAATTTAGATTTTACTAATTTAAAAGTATTTATTTTAACTGTAAAATATGTGTGTATTTTGATACTGTCCTGTAAAGAGTAGTTGCCAGTCTGGGAAGATAGAAGGGGAGTACCTTATCAGCCTCAACGTAATGTTGCCGTATTACTCACCTTCAAGACGCAAAGAAGCAGCACTGCAGAAGCTGTTTACCGTTTTTCATACGTTTCATTCATTTTGTGTTGGAAACTAACACAACTTTCAGAGAAGAATTATATGGTCTGTAAGTTATGGACATTTCAGGGCGGGTTGCAGCAGCCAAACGAGAAGCGTTTCTGGAACATGGACGATTGCATGGCTATTTTTGAATTTCTAGTCACGATAGTTACAATTCCGTTCTGTGAATGCTGCAGAGTTTCATACATCATAGTACATCTACAGTGGACAGCACAATCTAATTTGTTTGAGCGCAGGCTGTGTCAATTGTGTAAATGTACCTGACCGTTTATAGGAATATGCCAATGTGTATGTGTGGCATATTAGCAGATGGGACCTTCTGAAACTGTTGCAATGCCGTGTTTTGCTGTGGAACTGCTTGTGTTCTGTGCTCAACAATGTGTAGCTTTGCCTGGTGATTGCACTAGTGATTGCACGTTGTGCAAAGGCGTAGTGCTAGCCAATGGAATGAGTGGTCTTTCGAGTGACAAAGATTAGAGAAGGCTGGGCCTAGTGCAGAAGAGCTGCTTCTTTCTTCTGAAAATAAAGGCTGGAGTTCATTTCCAAGAAAGAGAAATCTCTTCCCACTCGTAACTTCTTCCCTCACTCACTGCAGAAATTACACTGTGTACATTTGGCCAAAAAAAAAAAAAAAAATTAGTTTGGAAGGTATCCACCAGAAGAAATTGGACTCCATTAGTGCTGTGCCTAAATGTGTCCTTGGTTCTGTAAACTCATGTGAAGTTTTCCTCTGCAATGTGAAAAACTGTCCAAGTGGTGTAGACATTTCAGCTTTTGAGAACGTTTAAAGAAAAATACAGGAAAATAACATAAAGCAGCTCAGAACTGTTACTTGCTCTGACCTCCTGAGTGCAGACTGGCTTAGCATGGAGGCAATGTGTTGTAAAAAGTTTTCCAGTTTGTTATTCCTATGTATTAAATGCCATATTTGAGTTTTGGTCTATTCCTAGAATGTGTTTTTTGTGTTTTGGAAGTGTTCTGTAAACCGTTTGGATTCAAACAAACTAGTCAAGTATCTGTAAAGTTGTCTATAAATGTTAATGGCAGTGACTTCATAGATGTTGATCTGGATGATGTTACAGTTGAGAAAAAACTGTCTATATGAATGACTTGACAGATGTTGATGTGAATGATGTTACAGTTGAGAAAAACTGTCTATATGAAACAACCATTTAATAAAATACTGAAACTAGATGGTTGCTTTTGTGAATGAATGCATCTAAAAGCAAAAATATGCACTGTTGATCTGAAAGATAGGTGCTTGAAGGTCCAAGTCATTTACAGTCCCTCCCTTCGTCCCTGCTTATGTCTGGACTAGTGTGCAATAAAAAAATCTGACCAAATACTGGTTAAACAAAAGCAGCTGGCTTCAAGAATTTGAAGATCTCGTTGTGCGTAAGGTTTATGAAGAAGTTAGTAGGGGGGAACATGCAGTTTGGACTGCCTACAGCACATGATGGTGACATTTCTACTGAAAAGAATCCTTTGTCTTGCTGAGGGATTCTAAAAAGCTTGATTCCTTTCATGCTTCTGTGTCCGAAACTCAGTTTCAGCAAGCAGAAACAACTTCCCTTACTGCTAAGTTGAGTGTCCTTTTAATGCTGCAAAACGCAAATCATGATAGTGGCATACATCTTTCTCAGTTAAATGTACAGCGGAGATCTTCTCCTTCACATAGTCTGGAGCTTACTATCAGTTCAAAAATACTGGACAGTGTAATTGTTTCTACGCAGAGCTTGAGTCCACGTGGAAGAAAATGGGACTGGTTCCACAAGCCTTTATGTAAGGTGCAGACAGAGCCCAAGGTTTTGGGTGCCCAGGAATGCTCTTGTCAAGCAGGTTAACGGGCACCCAACCCCCACGTAAGGGCGTAAGGACTCCCCAGAACATCTTCAGCACAACTCTGTTTTATATGAGTAGCTGTTTTGGTGCAGCCTCAGCTGGCGTTGTGCTGCTCTTGACAGGACTGGGTGAGTGCTGTGGTGTTTGGCCATGTGGGCTGCATTGTGTTTCTCATGCATGTGTCAAATCCTGACCTGTTAAACAGACTGCCAATCTGGCTGAAGCCGATGCTTCCGAGGAAGATAAAATAACAGCAATGATGATACAGTCTTGCCAGGAATATGATCCATCCAAGTAAGTGTTGCTGATGTCAGATCTGTTCTTTGAAGATGATGGAAAAGCTGCAGAGATGCTTGTTGGAACAAGAGAGACGCCTTTGCATACCTTTTTCTTTCTTTCCCCAAAATCTTTCAGTTACCTGAAGAAAGCCTTGGGTCCACCTCCACCATCTTACACTTGCTTCCGTTGTGGAAAACATGGCCACTATAGGAAGAACTGCCCAACACATGGGGTAAGATTGTGGGGGACTGCTGGTGTTCGGTAGTTTGTCATTGTTTTTACCTTGGCAGTCATGTAACAATACAGAAACACTCCTATTAAGAGTTGTTTCTCTTGGGGTGAAACACAGAGGTTACCTGGCAATGTTGCAAAGCCCTTCAAGCTTCCAGGGAAACCTGCAATTACAAATGCAAAAATGTCTTTTTTCCAGGTCATAGACATTGAATATGTCCATAGACCTTTCTCTGTGGACTTTCACGCACATTTTTGTATATTTCAATATCACTGGAAATGTTTCTGGTTTTAACTCTTTTTAATGACTGGTTTTAGACAGGTTTCAGGATTCGGTCTAAACCCAAGATGTTTCTGTTGACCCCATCTTGTGACTATGTGCGTGTTTTAGGTACACAAGCCTCTGGTTGAGTATTCATGCTATTGAACGTTCGTCACTGAATGTATCTGCATGAGGTCTGAATTCAGCCTTCATCTAGAGATGGTGAACACAAGTTTCCCCAGCGAGTGATTCAGAGCAGCGAACTGAGCTCTCGCGCTGAATTGCGCTGGGGAGGAGGAGCGGGTTTGTGTCTCTTCTCTGAGTGGATGGCGAGCGCAGGGGTATTTCCCCCTTCAGGAACCTGAAGTTAAGCCAAAGAATGTCAAATGAGTTCAAAACACTGCTCAAGCCTTTTGAACGTCCTGGCTCTGTTCTTTTAGGAAAAGAAGTATTTTAGTTGAACAACCCTTACGCTAGGTACAAGGAGAGCACTACAGGCTTTTGCTGCTTCAAATAGTCCTTGAAATGTCATTTTAATTGTGGGTCCTGACATGAGATATGTCTGCATTTCTTTCCTTAACAGGACAAACAATTTGAGTCTGTTCCCAGAATTAAAAAGAGCACAGGAATTCCCAGGAGTTTCATGGTGGAGGTGAAAGATCCCAACACCAAGGGTGCTATGCTGACGAAAAGTGGAAAATATGCAATACCAGCTATTAATGCGTAAGTAGGGAATTAATTGGACTGACCACAAAGGGAACGAGAGAAACCATGTGTAAACGTCTGAGTGGCAATGCAACCAAGTTGGCTGGCATCTGGAATTACGGGGGAGGAAGCATTGTCATTGTAGCTTACCCTTAAAATCTGTGATACTTTCTACCATTAAAATAGGGCAGTCCTTCTGTTCCTGCCCCTGCAAGTTGGTGAAACTTGTGGTATGCTAAGAATCTGTATTTCTGCAAAACGTTTCAGTAGTGTTTACAGCGGAGTCGGTCTCTGTGAACGCTCATTTTGCTTCTGGGTTATGCTTCAAAGACTTCCTGCAAAATGTAACAAAGAGCTGTTGGACCGAGCTTTCCTGCCCCCCTGACTTTTATCCAATCCCATGTGTGAAACAGGCTGAAGCTTTCCTGTGGCTATAAACTAAGAAAACACTACTGTGTGCTGACAAGAGTGGCTGTTTTCAAATGCACTTGGTAGCACTTGTGTTTTTCTGTCGTGGATCTCCTTTTGTAGAAGCTGTAACACAGACTTCCTCCATTAATCAAACGTAATTACTCAGAGACTAACTTTACCCTGAGCCTGCAATTTACACTTACCCTCTGGCAAAGGAGAGGTGGGATTCATTTCACCTGATTTCTAGGTGTCAAGGAATTATTTTTCCAGTCTGAGCTGGTTTCTGAGTTGATCCAATGAATGGGAGAGTTCTGCAGAAGGAAAATTCTTCCCCCCTCCCTCTTTTAGTGCTGTGGCTACAGGAAAGTAGTTCAAACAAAATGCCTACGTGTTAGAAGGCTAATGGGGTACGAGAAGGATTCCATCTATTCTCTTCCTTTGATAAATTCAAAGTTTGGAAAAGTTTTCCTTTAGTCATCTTTAACTCCTTCCTTTTTCCTTCCCCACCCCGCCTCCAGGGAAGGTTATGCTAGAGGCAAGAAGGAAAAGCCTCCCTTCCTACCAGTGGAGCCATCCTCCTCCTCCTCAGATGATCCTGTTCCAGAGGAGTTGTTGTGTCTCATCTGTAAAGATCTCATGACGGATGCAGCTGTTATTCCCTGCTGTGGGAACAGTTACTGTGACGAATGTAAGTGTTACTGCCCTGTCTGTTCATTCAAAACATCACATCTGATCTTTGGAAAGCAGAAATAGGAGATAACGAAATTGCGTTGTTACCACTTCTACTTAATACTTCAGTATACCCTGAACAGGAAAGGACTCTTCTTGTATAAAGAAAAAAAAAAAAAGAAAAAGGAAGAAAGCTTTTGTCCCCTTTTATGTATCTAGTTAAGTCCGCTTTACATGGGAAAGGACGAGTAAGAGAAGAGTGCGTAACTCTGCAGGTGATTACAGTATTAGATATGGAATGCATTTAGTTTGTCCACAGCCCTTTCCCTCATGCAAAATTATACAGCCAGCTCTGGTGCCTGACTGTGGTCTGCAACAAAGGGAGAGTTAGGCATTTAATACACATTCTTCTCCAAGGGAGAGCTGGTTAAGGTTAAACCTTCACAACTCAAACGTACTAATGAGTTTTTGAGATGTGTTTTGTTCATTAACTTGAGGTTGGTGACTTCTTGCTGTACTAGACAGTGGAAAAAAGACTAGTGGGGACATCAAGACACAGCCTACTCTACATCTTCAGGTGTGACAGTAGTGAAATATCAAAACTGTACGGTTGTGTGCTGCATACGAGACATTTGTGACACTATTGAACTTTTATAGCTTCATGCTCTCAATTCAAGACCACATTCACCCATTAATCATAGATGTGTTTTGAGAATTGATTAGAAGCCAACAAATGTCCTCACTTTGGCTAAAACCTGTTTTGATGGTTCTAATTATTCACAGGCATTAGAACAGCGTTGCTGGAATCTGAGGAGCATACCTGCCCAACGTGCCACCAGACAGACGTTTCACCTGATTCTTTAATTGCCAACAAGTTTCTACACCAGGTACCATGATGCCTTTTACGTAAACTGTTTGTAAGAAAAGTCTATTTGTGAAAAGGTGAAAGGGAAGCAAATACTAATTTACATCTCCTTTAAGCAAGGCTAAATTGAACAACATGATCTGAAATACATGATCTGTTGTTACAGAAGCTTACAGCCTGGCACATTCAGGTCACACTTTTGTTTAAGATGATTGCCTCACTTTCTGATTTGGTGTTAACACTGAAGGACTTTAAATACAGATACTCTGAGTCACCAGTCATTAATATCAGTGTCTAATGGGATGTGTTCATATATCTGTATGGTGATTTATTTTACGGTTGATAGCATTTATAAGAACACAAAAGCAATTTTACTCTGTGGAGGCTTTTGTTCGTGTATCTCCTGAAGTTCCATATGACCTTTTTGTAAATGTTTTTCTGCCTCTAGGCTGTGAACAACTTCAAAAATGGAACTGGCTACACAAAAAGGCTCCATACCCAGATTCGGCAACAGCAGCAGCAGCCGCCACCACCACCACCACCACCACTCCTGCCCGTCACACCTCCTGCTGCTCTGGTGAGTGCCACTCAACTGTCTAAACCTTCCCCTCTGTCAATCAGCAGTCTGTTGGAAGAGAAGGTAAGTTTTGTTTCAACATATGTGCTGATTCTTGTATTTTCATAGAGCTTATTTTCCAACTGTTTGCATTTATTCACAAGGGCTACCAGGTTCCTGTACAGAGACAGCCAGCAGTAGCAAGTGTTCTGGGCCCCCAAGGACAACCAATACCCACAGCTGGTAAGTAACTATAACTTCAGGATTTCCTGAAAAGAATGATCTTCAGACCAACTGAATGGATTTTTTTCCTTTTTTGTCTCCCCACTCCACAAGATCTTCCAATGAGAGCCAGAACAATTCGCTCAGCAGGTGGCAGAGCAGGCTGGGAACTATGAGTATTCTACAGAAATTCAGTAGATGACCACTTGTAACCTGTTAAACGAGGCCGTAACACATGACTTGTACAGCAGCTGGTTTATAATGAACTGAGTATGCACAGATCGCTGTTTACATGTGATTTTGCTAAGGAACTGATGAACGATAAGAAGATTCAAGAAGAGCATAGGCATTCGTTTTCCAGATAACTGTTTTCCATGTCCGTAAAGGAGAAGCAGATTGTCTGGAAGAACCAGGAGGAGTTCCACTCCACCTCTCTCGTTAGATGGATTGGGTGACTCAAGGGATCAGCACTGATAGGAGTTGCACATGTAGGTTGCTAGCTCAACTCTGGCAGAGATTCAGGTTGACCGATAGTTGTCCTTTGGCAGCCGTTGTTAAGGAACAGGCGTCTCTTACTAAAGCTTCTCTGCAGTGACATCCTTCACCTCCTGACAGCCGTGACAGGCTGGAAACTGAGGAGGTGGAGTTGCTGGATTTTCTGTGTCTCCCTATTCTGAGTGTAACCATGACCTCAAGGCACTTTGGAGGAGGTATGTGAGAGAAATTGTCTTCCTTTCCTCTTTTGTTTATTTCTGGAGGATACATGGAGAGATTTTAACCTGGACTGCAAACTGGTGGCTTTCGCTAGTATTCTGTTGACATTGTTGAACTTTTCGTAGGAATTAAAAGATCAGGCTTGTTTAAGGAAATCTTAAATTGGTGAAGGACTTTGAGAGGAGGAATGACGCTAATGGCCATAGGTGGAATAATGTGATGTGGTTCTTTAAAAAACTAATAAAAGAAAAACTTGTGAAGAAAAAACTCAGGGTAGCTGATGTTTTCTATCCCTCAAAATCACTTGGGCAGGAGTCTGAATAACTCTGTTATTCATGCTCTCAGGATCTTTCCTGGAGTAATGGCATTGAGTCACATGAAACCAATCAACAGCTGTGGTAGTTCATGTGATAGAAGTGAGTGGAAATAGCCTTACCCTTCCTGGATGTTTTTACACTAACAAAGCAGCAGCTGTTGTGTCTTGTAAGCAGAAACTCTTACATGTTAGCAAGTTCTTCACTTTGCAGTAGCATCATGTCAGCAGCTGAAAGAAGCTTTGATGTAAGTATACGGAGAGGAAAAAGTAACCCAAACCAAATTTGGGAGGAAAAAAATTGGGGAGAGTGACTGTTTTGAACTACCTTCAGTATTTTTTTGTGTGTTCTGTTTTCACTAAGGTCCATGTCTCCTTGCAGTACTTCATCTTGCTCTAGAAGTTCATATACCGACTCCAAATCAAGATCCAATTCTTCCTGCACTCGCTCCTCCTCTCGATCATATAGACGTTCCTGTCCTCGTTCCTACTCAAGATCACCACCATATCCAAGAAGAGGCAAAGGGAAGAGTGGCAGCTCTCATTCTAGGTCAAGGGCACATGGTTATCACAGGTCAAGGTCCAGGTCACCCCCATCCAGAAGATCCCATTCATGGTCAAGATCTCCAGTATTTAGAGCCCAGTCTCCCACTAAATGGACAACACCTCAAGGGCAAGGAGAAAGGGAGTATTTTAAGAGACACAGAGAAGTTCCACCATACGATAAGAAAGCTCCCTATGGCAGATCTGCTGCCTTCCGACATCCATCTGAAAAGGAAAGATACAGCGCGTGGGAGAGGAAGGTGGACACCAATCATGAAAAATCTGCTCACATGGAACCTGCTGTGAAAAAAGTGAAGAAGGAGTAGCCAGACACAGACAGTGTTAGAACATCTTCCTCTTAAAAGGATGAGAATACTTTGATAGTATCCTGTAAAGAGTAGTTCCCATTTTGGGAAGCTAGAAGGGGAGTACCTTTTGGGGAGGGGGGTGTTGCAGAAGCCATTCTGGAACATGGACAGTTGCATGGCTATTTTTCTCTTTGTTTACTAGCTATACTTTACTAGTTATACTTTGTGTATAAACTCAAATCACACGTTCATAAGTAAAGTTAAGATTCTTTTAGCCTCGTGTATTCCCTGGCATGTCTGTATTACATTTCTAAGTAGCATCTTACCATAAGGGAACATAGAAGTCTCAAAAAAAAAATCAAACCAAAGGAAAAATCCTGGAGTGGGAGGGAAGACTTAGAGTTAGTTAGAAGTAATTCAAGTAAATGAAAGAGAAAGCAAACCCATTCCCTTCTTGTTTGCTCTGACTGTCCCTGATTTGGGCTGTGGGTGGCTGTCGCAGGGTGGAAGCCTTGCATCTCTCTTCACAAGTCCTCTCTCCCTCCCCCTGTAAAAGCTCTGCAGCCTCAGGTGCTTCTGGTCTTGGAGGCACAATGAGCTGCATTCTTAAAGCTACCTCAGGTCTTGGTCTACAGAGAGGGGTTTTGGTCTTGCTTTTGGTTTGGTTTCTCTTTTTTCATACACATATCCCTGTATGAACTTCAAAGCAGAACCTGGATCTGTGTGTGGCAGGAATAAATCACTGGAAAGCTTACCAATTCTTGTTGAACACTAAAGCAGCAAAACTAAAATTAGTGAAGTTGTTTTTGAAAAGAAGACGCACAAAATCTTATGCTTTGTGTATTTCTTCATTGTGTTGCCTTATGTTCACTGTCATTCTACACTTGCAAATTTGTCCTGCTGTTCCTGCAGCCAAAGCAAGCAAGTGGATCCTTTTTGGTTTAGTATGACTATTTCAGTAAGTGCAGGGATCTCTGGTTGGCATTTGTCCTTAGAGGCTGCAGAAGTGCAGAGTCATGCCCATTGTTTTAGCGCGGTCAAGCACAGCTGTGATCCTTCCTGGCTGAACTTTGAGTTTAGCCAAGCCATTGGGTTTTAGGAAACCACTGTAATTTACATGCAGCACTGCAGCAGTGAGATTAGCCTTTTCCTGCTATTTTCTGTCCCCTTCCCCACTTGCTTTGTGTTAGTTTCTGTTTAGTCTTCTGTTGGAAGTGGGAGTTAATACATTGACTGTCAGTTCTGGGTTTTGGGGTTTGTCTTTTCTTTTTCTATTTTTTTTTCCCAATTCTTCTGCATTATTATCTTCGGGTTTCATCCAAGTTGCATACATCGCCTGAGGATGGAAACATTTACCCTGCTCCTGGGAGCAGGGAGGGCTCAGGAGCATATCTGAAATGCTTGTACAGCAGGGCAGGCAGTGTGAGAAACAACCAAGATGAACTACAAGCCTGGGTCCATTCCCAGAGCTAGGATATCATTGGTATCAGTGAGACTTGGTGGGGCAGCCGGGTGTCAGCTACAGCTGCTCACATGCTGGAGTGCAGGGCAGTCCTGGGAGAAAAGCAGGAGCCAGGCACGTGCGTTGCATTTGCTGAGCAGGGCTGGGTCCCCGGAGGGCAGAGAGCAGTGGCTTGAAGAATGGCAGCCTCAAAGGGCGTGCAAGGTGCGGGAGCTTCCTGCTGCCACCCTGGCTTGTGGGGATAGAGCTGAGGCACCCAGCCGAGTGCAGCCTGGTCCCTAGGATGGCAGGGCAGGCTCTGCCTGAAAGTGGAAGAGCTGCTCTCAGGGCCCTTGAGGCGTAGCATGGCTTCATGGGCACCAGAGCTGGGCCCCAAACCAACTGGCTCAAGGCTGCTTTGGATTTTGGAATGGACCTGAAGGTGGTGCCCAGTATCTGCTCAGAGCAGACAGAAGGCGGCCTTAGAGCAGACAGCTTGTCTCCTGTGGATACTCTGCTATTGCAGCCCCAGATTTTGCAGGTGGTTAAGGGGGATTGATGTGAGAGGTGGCCACACTTGACAGAAAATTGAAGGAAGACTTGTGGTCACTTTGGGGAGAGGAATCTGGCAGAGACAGCAGTACCCAGGAAACCCCATCAGTAATGGCATGGAAGTCCAAGACGACCTAGCTAACAGCGCCTGAATGACCACATCTGTTCCCAGGTGTGGCAAACATGGGAGCAAGGGGGGGGGGGGAAATAAGCAGGGGTAGGTCCCTTGTTTGGGAGGAGGCAAGGGTGGAGAAAGGCGGGAGTCAAGGAAGCTGAGGGGGGTGTACAAGCAAATGACCACAGGCAGAGAGAGGCACTGCAAAGTGAACAGCCAACTCTTGTAATGAATTAAACAAGAAGCTGGGATCTTGAAAACTGAAACTAAGTCCCTCTTTTCAGCTGAGGGAGGGAGCATCAGTGATGCCTTCAGGCTGTGTCACAGCAGGTTCCCCTGCAGCCCCAGGGACAACACAAGGGAGCCCAGAGGGGCAGAGCAAGTGCTGCCTTGGGCTGGTGCTGTGCTGCTGAGCTGGGCCGGGCTCCTGGGACACAGGCAGCTCCTGGCAAGCAGGCAGCGCTGCAGAGAGACAGCTCTGCCCAGGAGCAGCTCCTGTGCCAAGCGCAGCAGGGCTGAGCGCAGTGCCTGCAGGCAGGGAGGGGAGAGGAGGGAGGCAGAGAGAGGTTAAAGGCAGTGTGGGGTGGGAGGATGCTGAGAGCTCACTGCAGGAGAGATCTTCACAGCCCTTGACATGGTAAGTCACTGGCTGTAGGACAATACCGGTGCAGTTCCTGGAGGGATCTCCTGAAGCTGGTACATCCCACAGCTTACAGGATCTTACAGGATACAGTCATCTGACACAGTTGAACAGCCAGGACTGGTCCCTGTCCCTGCCCACTGCTGCAGAATAGGGCTGACTTCTCAAGAGCCTGTGGGCAGATGCCCTGCTCCTCATGGCCCACACGGCCAGCACCAACCAGGGCTTCAGGCACAGAGCTCAAGGAAGGTCTGCTAGAAAAAGAAAAGGGTGTCTATGTATGACAGGGGGAGTGTCTATGGGAAATGGCTTTCATTTTGCTCAGAGAAGTCTCCCCTAACTTGTCACTATCTTTTTCTCCAATGACAGTCCCCATGCCCAGAGGCAGCAGATGTCCAACAGCAGCTCCATCACTGAGTTCCTCTTCCTGGTGTTTGCAGACACGCGGGAGCTGCAGCTCCTGCACTTCTGGCTCTTCCTGGGCATCTACGTGACTGCCCTCCTGGGCAACGGCCCCATCATCACCACCATAGCCTGTGACCACCACCTCCACACCCCCATGTACTTCTTCCTCCTCAAGCTCTCCCTCCTTGACCTGGTCTGCATCTCCACCACTGTGCCTAAAGCCATGGCCAATTCCCTGTGGGACTCCAGGGCCATCTCCTGCTTGGGATGTGCTGCCCAACTCTGTCTGTCTGTCTTTTTCATTTCAGCAGAGCTTTTTCTTCTCACTGTCATGGCCTATGACCACTATGTTGCCATCTGCAAACCCCTGCACTACGGCACTCTGCTGGGCAGCAGAGCTTGTGTCCACCTGGCAGAGCATGGCAAGCTGAAAAGTCCTTCACTAGCATAAGCAATACTTAGCAACAACTAAAACACCAGTGTGTTATCAACATTCTTCTCATCCTAAATCCAAAACACAGCACTATGCCAGCTACTAGGAAGAAAATTAACTCTATTCCAGCTGAAACCAGGACCGTATCTATATATACACACCTTAATAAGCTGGGTCAGAGAAATACATCCAGAAGAGTCATCAATCTGTTCACAAAACATTAAACACATATTCAAGTTCTACAATCAAAACACAGCAATAGTTCACCTCTACTGTAGCCTGAAAGGCTGCATTGTATCCTCTGAGTGTCACTGAAAGAGGCATTTCCAACCCAGTGTAATCTGTATTTGTTCAAAAAAGTGTCCAAACCTGTGACAGCTCCAGAGTGCCTCTGTGGTTAATGAGAAGAAACCAAACTCACCAAACCCGCCTGAGATCAACTTACTGCTCCAGACTATCTCAGAGAGGGACCCTTGTCAAATGCTCACAACTGCTTAAGAGTCAAAGGGGTAAGGAAGCTGCCAATTTTCAGCTAAAAAGGAATTTCTGAGAATAAATTGCAGCCACACTCCTCCCTCCCAGCTACCTATGGAACAGCTTGCAGGAATGAAGTCCTCAGGCCACTGGTTCGTAATGGACTGCTGTGTTTGTTGAGAACTAATGACTGGAGGGCAATTTTTCCACAAGGAAAAAGGGGAACTCTTCGCTTGCTCCTTTTCCAGTATACTCAAGTCTATTATGCCACAAGCAGCACTTAAGCTTACACTAGTAAAACATTACCAGAAAGACACTTGAATCACTGCTTATTATGCCTGAAGTTGTTCAAAAGCGTAGAATAACATTTCACAATGTAAAATGAACAGCTCTCCTCAAGGGGTCACTAACTGGATCAGAAGAGAGTAAAACCCTTCCTTGGAAAATGCTCTTGTCCTTTAGTGCCTAACGCAGTGGAAGAATTCAAGGGAGCAGTTTTAGCAGACTCTGGGGAAAAAAATCTCTACATGCAGAAGATGATTCCTCACTCCAGTTCATCATTCCTTCTCTATATGTTTAGAATCATACGGTGGTACACTAAAGAAAGGCTTAACTTCTGGGAAATTAAAGCAGCATCCAACCCTGAAGTCACCCAGCTCCAAAAGCATACTGCAGGCAGAAGTGAAGACAAATGACAGGGATTTTACCCACAAATGCACCAGGCTCTAACCTTGTGCCAAAATTTATACACTGGGGTTTAGGTATTTTCATTTGCAGACAAACTATTCAACTAAACTGCTTCATCTGAGAAAGTGGAAAGATCAAATGCAGAACTTTACAATAGCACTTTGTGTAGCAACGATGTTTAATTTCACGGCAATCTATGAAAGACATTTATTCACTCAGAGGGGCCCAAAGAATATCACTTCAATCATACAGTTTTAGGAACAAACACCCAGGTATTTAAGGACATGGAAAGGAATCATTTAGCTGCACAGAACTGTCCTCAAAACATATGGGATACGTGGCTTATCGTATTTGTTTGAACACCCAAATCAAAAGTAAGAAACAGTACCAAGTTGAACAATAATGGTTTCTCAGGGGGTTTTCATCACATTTTCAAAAACAATTAGGCAAAAAAAAAGTGTTTAAAAACAACAGCTAAGTGATACAATGTGAAAATGGCAAAAAAATGCACTCCAGACAATTTGTATTGCAAGAATCAAAAAGCACACAACAACCGATACAAACATACAAACTATTATGCTGAATCAAATACATTCTATTTACAACATATACTCTGTTTTACTGCAAAAGAGATGAAATTACTGTTTGGAAAATTAATACAAGGCTACATTGTTTAGAATTAAGTGCCGTGTGTAGAAAAACAGTGCGAGACTGTGGTTTTACATACTGGTTTTGATGGTCCACGCACTGGCTCTGTTCGACTTCTGCAAGAAGAAATGGAGGTGATCAGAACTTAAAATAGAGCACGTACCTCCTGAAGATGAGGAAGTACAAGGAAATGCTTGAGATTATCACACAGTGGTTTCTTCGTACATTTCCCTTCAAGAACGTACTACAAGGCAAGTAATGCATTTTTGAAGGCCTCTCCACCATTACAGCATACGGTCAGCATTCCCAAACATTAACCACTCTACCAGCAGTTTCTGCAATGTTTCCAGACAGAGGAATCAAAAGCTAATCTGCACGGCTAGTTTTCAACGTTACAACAGCAGTGCCATTCTTTCCTTGTCCCCACACACAGGGATTTAGTTGAGCTTTGATGCCAGCAGCATCTGTCCTCTCACTTTAGGGCAGCATTACAATACCAGGAGAGGGTGCCACCCAACCAGAAACGGAGGATGCATTCACAAGGCAGCACTGAGCATCCATACTTAAATTAACCCCCCAAACAAGGCCATGTTTATAAGCACAATGCTGTGGCGTCCACAATTACTCAGTAGTGCCTGAAAGCACTGCAACAACTGCTGCAGTAACATGCCCAAAGTTTACAGGCAGAGCCACACAAATTCAGGGTTTTTGGCTGGCAAGTGCATCACAGGCACCAGGATGCTGCTGTACTGTTTGTTCAAGACACACTGTAACTCATCAGTATACTTTATTTATGGGGAACCCACATCAGAAGGACATGGCAAAACCACAAGCTAATAACACCTACTAACTGTGGTGGAGAGGCCTATCTTTAAGAAGGCTGGAAAACATGACCATTCAAACAATGCTAATGTAGCTGATACACAACTGAACTGTGTGAATACAGAAATGACAGCAATAATGCTGTAGGCAGGATTGCATTTGAGTGTCTGTCATTTTAATCAATACGCCTGATTCTCTGTCCTCTCTAAATCTTAGGAATACAGAACTAAAACCTGGAGCACAGATATCAGCTTAGGGTAAAAACAGACTTAGAAAGAGAACTAGCAACAGTTGGCAACGTGCTAAACTGCTTCCTGCATTTCAGGTTTGGAAAGGATTAACTATTCCTTCATCGTACTCGCACAAAAGGCAATACACTTTGGGATATTGTTCTTTTTCTCTTGCCTGAAATGGATGTTGTCTTTAGGAAACTGATACGAATCCCTTATGAATGGAACTTCTTGTTTGCACGGTTCGCCAGCTGGCAACCCTTGGTCTTTCCTCTACAGCTAGGATGCAAAACCCCCAGCCTTGGGGCATAAGAATACCTGCCATATCCCACCCTCCCTCCCCCAAAGGCAAGAAAGAGTCAAACCCCAACAATCAGACACTTCTGAGATGGGAACAAGTTCTGAGTTCCCACTACGATGTGGCTCTGTCTTTACTATAAAAACAATAAAAGCAAACAGACATAGCAAGGAATCTCTCCAGACAGAGGAAACAGGATCTACATCCTGGGTATCAGCAAAATCAAGCCCCTGAACAAGCCCAAGAGTATCATCTTAAAAGTTACCATTGCTGCAGTTGGAACCCTGTGTCCCAGCAGGCCTGAACATGGAAGTTGACTTTGGGACAGATACATTCAGCTATCAGAAGTCCTGGTTAACAGGGGAGGTCCCTGATGACAGGAGGCTTGCCAATGTGACGCCCATCTACAAGAAGGGCCAGAAGGAGGACCCGGGAAACTACAGGCCTGTCAGCCTGACCTCGGTGCCGGGAAAGATTATGGAGCGGTTCATCTTGAGTGAACTCAACAGGCAAGTGCAGGTCAACCAGGGGATCAGGACCAGCCAGCATGGGTTCATGAAAGGCAGGTCCTGCTTGACCAAGCTGATCTTTTATGACCTGGTGACCCACCTGGTAGATGATGGAAAGGCTGTGGATGTCATTTACCTGGACTTTAGCAAAGCCTTCGACACAGTCTCCCATAGTATTCTCCTTGGGAAGCTGGCAGCTCATGACTTCGACGGGCATAGTCTTCGCTGGGTTAAAAACTGGTTGGGTGGCCGAGCCCAGAGAGTAGTGGTGAATGGAGTTAAGTCCAGTTGGCAGCTGGTCACGAGCGGTGTTCCCCAGGGCTCTGTTTTGGGGCCAGCCTTGTTTAATATCTTTATCAATGATCTGGATGAGGGGATTGAGTGCACCCTCAGTAAGTTTGCAGATGACACCAAGTTGGGTGGGAGTGTCGATCTGCTGGAGGGTCAGATGGCCCTGCAGAGGGACCTGGACAGGCTGGACCGATGGGCCGAGGCCAACTGTATGAGGT
Organism: Pelecanus crispus; assembly: GCF_030463565.1. Classification (NCBI taxonomy): domain Eukaryota; kingdom Metazoa; phylum Chordata; class Aves; order Pelecaniformes; family Pelecanidae; genus Pelecanus; species Pelecanus crispus. The sequence continues at coordinate 1,974,911 of NC_134671.1, read as the reverse complement.
TTAACAAGGCCAAGTGCCGGGTCCTGCACTTGGGTCACAACAACCCCATGCAGCGCTACAGGCTTGGGGAAGAGTGGCTGGAAAGCTGCCTGGCTGAAAAGGACCTGGGGGTGTTGGTTGACAGCTGGCTGAACGTGAGCCAGCAGTGTGCCCAGGTGGCCAAGAAGGCCAACAGCATCCTGGCTTGTATCAGGAATAGTGTGGCCAGCAGGAGCAGGGAGGTGATTGTCCCCCTGTACTTAGCGCTGGTGAGGCCACACCTGGAATGCTGTGTCCAGTTTTGGGCCCCTCACTACAAGAAAGACATTGAGGTGCTGGAGCATGTTCAGAGAAGGGCAACAAGGCTGGTGAAGGGTCTAGGGAACAGGCCTTATGAGGAGCAGCTGAGGGAACTGGGATTGTTTAGCTTAGAGAAGAGGAGGCTGAGGGGAGACCTTATCGCTCTCTACAACTACCTGAAAGGAGGTTGTAGTGAGGTGGGTGTTGGTCTCTTCTCCCATGTAGTTAGCAATAGGACAAGAGGAAATGGGCTCAAGCTGCGCCAGGGGAGGTTTAGGTTGGAAATTAGGAAAAATTTCTTTACAGAAAGGGTGGTCAAGAATTGGAACAGGCTGCCCAGAGAGGTGGTGGAGTCACCATCCCTGGAAGTGTTCAAAAAATGGGTAGATGTGGCACTTCGGGACATGGTTTACCTAGTTTATCTAGTCTACCCTTGATTGGTTTAGTGTGGACTTGGTAGTGTAGGTTAATGGTTGGACTGGATGATCTTAAAGGTCTTTTCCAACCTAAATGATTCTATGATTCTATGATTACAATCTACCCCATGACAACAAAAATTAACAGTGGCTTTAACAACAAAGATGCAATCTGAATGCCTCTGTAAACTAATATATCCACAAAAGCAGCTAACACACTGAAAGCCCTAACAAAGGGTACAATGCTGTATGGATACTTACACAACATAGGTTTTGCTGGTACCTTTGACTCCTCCAACAGGGATTCTCCTAACAATCACCGATGAGTTCTTAGCAATCAGGGCATTATCATCTGTGTATTCTGAAAACAACACAAATGCAGACAAAAACTGTAGTCACTTTGTAAGAATGTATAGTACTATGACATTACACATCACTTCAGGGAATCCCTTCACAGGTATGAAAGCAAAACTTTAGAGGTAACATTGTGCTTTTAACATCTCAACACACTAACGGGACATTCCTAGAAGTCTTCAGATTTGGTCATCAAACACAAGCAGCAAAATCATTTCTGTTCTTTTAAAACAGTTTGTTGTTTGCCAACAGCACAATGGTCTCCAAGGTCACTCAGGACTGACAGAACACAGAAGACAGCCTGCCATCTGCATTAAGACCAGGTCAGAGGCCCAGCTGGGGTTTGTTGTTTACGTTGGTCTGTTGTATTTTGCCTGAGAAGCAGAATAGCACATGCTCCAAGTGTTTTCAGTCAGAATGTTACAGGGCAGGAAAGAGCATTCCAGAATCCTGAGCCCTCGAGTTTACAGTTCTTCCACAATCCTGTGAGAACATCTATTCCAAAAGACAGGTCAAGAAATTCAGATCAAATTAAGAGGAGGCAAGTTGAAATGCATCATTCCTGAGTGCAGGCTTTTTGAAGAGAACTCTGCCTTTATAGAACATGCCTCTAGAGTAAGCATGGAAGAGGACACCCCTGCCCCCCCTGCTATTTAAAATAGGACCCAACCATCCAGTATAGCTTCCCAGCATCTTCAAAAGAGTCCATCAGATCATTTTTTCCACTGACATTTAAAATCCTGTTACCTTTTAGCGAGTTTAAGCATCTACATCTGATGAATAAAAACTGAAATTCATGGTTATGCATTTCAAGCAAAAATTTGGTATACGTATACATTACACTGAAATGTATTCTCTAGCTTTGCTCTGAAAACCACAGGGAGATTTTTGTGTTTTCACATGGAAAACACCCTTAAGAAAGCTTCAGGAAGCACCTCTGTCACTAGTACACCAAGTTTAATATTTTAGACTCCTTTTACAAAGGTCAAAGGGCAACACAACCGACCTAGAGGAGGATCTGGTCACTGGTGAACAAGAGGGATGCTCTTTAAAGCATGACAGATACTCCTTCTTTAACCTCACCTTTAGGGAACACCACGCTTAACAGAACCTAGGGAAGCAGACACTTTTTCTTCACCGCATTCTGAGTACGGATGAAAACAAAGCAACACACTTTGTAAAACTGGTATGATGTATATTGCAGTAACACTTTATGGGGTAAAATCTTTATGAGCATCATTTTCTCTTCTAAAACTTTGCTTTCTGTTCCTCACCTTCTGTAACAGAATCCACGTTTGGCCTATTTCAAAACATTTTTTCTCCTGGGGATAATAACTGGGCTCCATCACAGTTTATGACCATCCATCAGTCTGGTTTTAAGGCTCTGTTTGACACAGACCCAACTATTCCAGTAGTGACGCCAGCCAGTTGGCCATTCAGCCTGCTAGCATTCGTGAAGCTGACAGTACCTTAGCAATTGAAGACAAAATTCAGAGACCCTTCTGCAGAAAAGCCCTTCAGGCAAATTAACCATTTTTCAAAAGCTCTTGACAATTTCATTCAATAGAAATAGAAAAATTCAAGACTCCTGAAATGTATCTCTATCTACGCGTGTCATGCAATCCAATGGCACCCCTAGGACCCCTAACATTGTGCTCTTAAGTCTCTTCACAGACATTCTCCTGAACATAGTTTAAATATCTTGTTGTGGTTTAACCCCAGTCGGCAACTAAGCACCACAGAGCCGCTCACTCACCCTCCCCTCACACCCCACAGGGATGGGGGAGAGAATTGCAGGGGAAAAAAAAGTAAAACCCCTGGGTTGAGATAAAGGTAGTTTAACAGGGCAGCAGAGGAAGAGAAATAGTAATACTACTGCTACTAATGAGAAAAGAACACACAAAGCACAAAGTGATGCCCTTTGTGATGCTGTTGCTCACCACCCGCTGACCGATGCCCAGCCCATCCCTGAGCAGCAATCGCTGAGCCCCAGCCAACTCCCCCCACTTTCTATACTGAGCATGACGCCCTATGGTATGGAACAGCCCTCTGGCCAGTTTGGGTCAGCTCTCCTGGCTCTGCCCCCTCACAGCTTCTTCTGCACCTGGCAGAGCATGGGAAGCGGAAAAGTCCTTGACTGCCACAAACACTCCTGAGCAACAACTACAACATCAGTGTGCTATCAACATTATTCTCATGCTCTCATTCTCAATCCAAACCACAGCACCACACCAGCTACTAGGGAGAAAACCAGCTCTGTCCCAGACAAAACCAGGACACATCTGCAGATAAACAGGGAGCTTTAGGTGCCCAAGGCCCCGCGCCCGCCACCCCCATGCACCTTTGTTGGTCTGGGCGTTGCTGATCTGCAGGTCGCAGTTGGTCGCCTTCAGCTTCTCGCGGCCCATGATCTGGCGCTTGAGGTCACACAGGGGGATGTGGAGGCCACTGAAGGTGACCGCATCATAGCTCAGCTGGGAGGAGAACTTGTAGTGGACGCACGGCATGCTCCTCCTCACAGCCCAGCGGGCGGCCACACGATGGGGAGTGGCCCCCGTGGCCCCGGCTCCTCCTCCGCTCACTCTCTCACATGCAGCGCTCCCAGGCCCGACCGCTCGCTATGGCCACTCGGGCGCCCGGCCTCAGCATTCCACCCAGGGGTTTCCTGGATGACAAGTGCACAGGCTGCCTCCAGTGCCTCATGTCACCCAGCGTGTTACGGCAAAAGGCCTGCATCATGGGGGCACGGCAGCCCCACCCTCTTCCTCCTAACCCTGAGCTCTCCCTAAAGGCAATCGCCATTCCTCCACACCTTCTTCCAAAACCTTCCCGTCTACCACATCCACTGAGCGGGCAAGGGAGATTCTCCAGAAGCCCTTACGTGAAACCCATTCGAATAAGCCAGCACGCTGGCCATTTTTTTCCTGGAGGGAGTTCATCCAGCCCTGCACACTGCCGCATAACGTGGATGTTTGCAGAGAGATTCACTTGCTTTTCTGCAGGAAGCCACAATCAAACTAAAGGTAATGGTAAGAGTTTGGCTGCCACTACGGGCCCAGAGCATCCTGATTGCTCTGAGTCATCTCCTCTGGGTCCCAACCTTACTGGTTTACCTGAACAGCCCAATCCGGCACATGCTAACCCTTGCACAGGAAATCATTTGCATCATTCAGACTTACCTGAAGATTAGACTACCCTATTTGCACAACTACCAGGGCAATACTGGATAGGTGAAGAAAGGGCATTCCAGGATTTACCCTCCACCTGAGCTGAAAAGGGGATTCTAAGTGCATTAATACCTTCCGCACAGGTTAGAACCACTATCTCTTCTGCCTCTGGAGGTCGTAGCTACTGATAGTTATGGGAAGAAGTGTTACAGCCCTCTGATGGAATGTGGCACTAAGTTCCCCCTGTCTGTAACAGCTTTTATCCCTCGTTTATGGGTTGCAAAACTCGAAAGAGCTATTGTGAATGTGTCAAGAGAATTAGAAAAAGCCATTAATGAAACCGCAGGGAGTATTACAGCGCTACAGGAACAAATCAACTTATCACCACAAATGCTAATACAGAATTGATTAGCCTGAGACCACCTTTTAGCAGCACAGGACACAGTGTGTGCATTGTTGAATCACAGCTGCTGGGCTGTTTATGTAAATCAAGACCAGAAAAATGAAACTGATTGAAAAAAAAGAAAAAGACTCATTTAACTGTATGACATGAAGTAAGGCAGGGATCTTCCCTAAATCTCTTTGGCTGGTTAACCTCTTGGCCCCCAAGCTCAGGTAGAGGACTGTGAACTAAAAGGATTTGGGTTGTTGCATTCACTATCGTATTTTGCTTTGTAATTGTATGTGTGTGTTTATAGTGTTGTATACCTTATGCACTCAATTTCCGGCTTATAAAATGAATAGTATAGTGTGAGCCTGATGGTCCAAAGAAAAGGAAGTAAAATCTCATTCCCTAACTATTGTACCAATTAGTCTTTAGACTATGAACTTGTATGAACTTTCTTAAGATACATCGAGCTGACACCGTATACTGCACCGCCATGGTTCAGCCAGCGTGCCCAATGACCCCAGCTCTCTGCAAGGAGAAGGACAGCCCCCACCCTGAAGAACAAAGCACACCCCTGCACTGCCCAGATCATGCCAGCATCCCAGCCCCTCCCACACCTCTGGGAAACCCTCCCCTTCTCTGGCAGCAGAGACAAGGAGCTGCAGCAAGACCCACTCCAGGGACGTCTGGATCAAGAAAGCAGCAGATACATGATGACGACACAGAGACAGAGTTGCTTTGCAAAACAGCAGCGTGTGTGTGTGTGCGTGTTCAGTAACGATTTGTCAAATTGCGTTGGACCTCAATGCTTGAATGGTCTAAGAACCACGTGTCAGACCACATTCGGGCTGCGCCAGTTTGAATGGGACAGCTTGTGCGCACGAATGCAAGAATTCCTCTTGTAATGCTGTACTTTGCCTCCCAGCCTCTCTCGTCGGTCGGCACGGGCCACTTGCCAAATTTTCCTGACAGCTCCCCAGCATGGCCACACAGTACCAGCACTGGTTCCACCACACTTGGGTGCAGCATCTTCCCCCTCTGGGGCAGAGACGGGGAGGGAAAACACAAGCCAAAAGCACCCCATCCTCACTACCGGGGCGGGATGGGGCAGCACACATATGTCAGCATCGCAGGGCCACCGGTGGTGGCCCCATGCCTGCCCCTTGGAGAGGAAATTCACCTCCCCGCAGAAAGCATGCTTGGGATGGGAAACTGTTGGGGTGGGAAACAGGGCTGATGCAATCATGGTTGGGATGGGAAGCCATCATCGGGATGGGAAATCACCATTGGGATGGGAAACCATCATGGGTATGGATGGGAAACTATGGTGGGGATGGGAAATCAGCATTGAGGACAAAATCATCAGCAGGCAGGGAAATCATTGAGATGGGAAGTCGTTGTGGTATGACAAATCAAACCATCGCAAGGCTGGATGAAGCAGGTGCTGGCGGAACCATTGCCATGGGGACGCCCCCCCCCACAATGCTGTTTGTCCCCAACAAACCCCACACCGACCAACCGCCATGGCAGGTACAGCAGCAGGCTCCTGCTCCTCCTGGTGCTCCTGCCCCCCAGGTAACTCCCCAGACGGCTCTGCCCACCAATATCTCACCCCATCACCCCTCTTTGCTTCCCCCAACAGGGAGGTTCCCTCTCCGCCTGCCCATGGCATCGGAGGTATCCAGCATCACATTCACCACCCCGGCCATGCCGCCACCGGTCACTGCCTGTGTGCTGCCTTCTGTCCCGGGGCTGATGGTGTCCTCTGAGCCTGCCCAGCTCCACACTGTCACCTACCAGCTGGCCCAGGGCAGCGTCTGCCAGGGAGTGCCAGGGCCCCTGGGGGCCCCGGGGCAGGGGGTGCAGCTCCATCGCGCGGTGCCGCTTCCCCCCGGGGTGCAGCTCCCCACCGTGGTGCAGCTCCCCCATGGGGTGCAGCTCCCCACCGTGGCTGCTCCCTTGCCCTCTGCCTACAGCTGGGGACAGCCGGTGGTGACAGGGATGCTGCTGCCCCACCAGCTGATGGAGCTGGGGATGGGGGCCATGGTCAAGGGGCAGCCCCTGAACCCCAACAGTTCCTGCTCGCTGCACGTCCCTGCCTGCCCCACCGCCCTGGCCCCCCGCCACCCCACGGCTCAGCTCTGGGTGCAGGGCCCCCCTGTGCTCCACACCCTGCCTGGCAGCACCCAGAAGCCATCGGAGGCCGCCAACAAGGACACAGCGGCCATTGAAGATGGTGACCCTGCTGCCAGCCCCCACCAGCGTGCCCTGGCTCCGCTCACCAGCAGAACTGCAACAAAACCCAAAGGTGAGGTTTGGGGGGTAGCAGAGCCTGCAGGTGGGCGGCCAAGCTGAGGAAACCCTGCATCACCCTGGGGTTGGGTTGCCTTTGTTTGCTATTTCAGCAGTGGTGACCACCCCGGCAGCCCCAGGGAAGCCCACGGAGCTGTCCAAGCAGGGGCCATATGCCTTCACCAAAGGGATTCCTGAGCAGGTACAGAACACCACCGCCAACTATATGCTCACCTGGCTCAACAACATGGACAGCGAGGACACTGTCCCTGATGTCCCTGACAGCCCCAGCTTGACTGACTTCCTCCACCAGCTCCCCAGCCTCTCTGAGTATGCGGCAGATGGCGGCTGCCCCAAAGAGCAAGCAGCGGTGGCGGGTCTATGGGACAGCAAGGACACCGTCTCTGATGTCCCTGACTTGTCTGCTTTCCTCCAGGAGTTCCCCGACCTCTCCGAGTACGTGGCGGAGGGCGGCTGCCCCAAGGATTGAGTGGTGGCGGCAGGGCTGGGGGACAGCAAGGACACCCGCCCTCATATCCTTGATTTCCCCAACAGCCTCACCACCAACGCTTTCCTCATTGAGTTCCGTGAATTCTTGGAGGACACGGCGGACAGCAAGTGCCACCAAGACCAAGCGGTCGTGGTGCGGCTAGGGGACAGCGAGAACACCACCTCTGCTGCCAGTGTCCCCAGTTTGACCACCAAGGTCCCTGACCTCTCCAAGTACGTGGCAGAGGGAGGCTGCCCTGAGGAGGGAGTGGTGGTGGTGGGGCTGGGGGATGGTGAGGACACCATCTCCGATGTCCCCAACATCCCCAACTTGACCTCCTCCCTCAACAACCTCCCCCACCTCTTGGACTACAGGGCAGAGGGCGGCTGCAGCAGACAGCGAGTGGCGGCGGTGATGCCCCCGGCTGCCCCCCGGTGCCATCCACCCCGCATGGACCAACTGCTGGAGGAGGCACTGTGGAGGCAGCCCCAGGTGCTTTTGACCCGCTTGCCACTGCCGCCGGGCACCGTATCCTGCCAAATGGTGGCCAGCTCAGGAGAGGCGGGCGGCAAGAAGGCCAAGCGCTCCGTGCCAGCCAGCACCTGCAAGACGCAACATGCAAGAGTGAGTGCCCCACGGGACACCATCCCACCAAAGAAAAAGAAGATGGTGGTGGTGTGCCGGGTGGCCAAACACTCAAATACTCTCTTGCAGAGGAAGATGGACGGGGACGGCGATGCAGCAGGCGGCAGCGGGCAGCAGGCAGGAAGCAGCAAGCGGAGAGCATCCAAATCCAACAACGTCCCCGCCAAGCAACCTAGAACCCGGGGCGATGCCAGGGGTAAAGGTCCTTTGTGCAGCAGGAGGGGACAGGTTTAATGCAGCCAGTCCACCAAAACCCTGCAGCATGGAGTCCTTAAACCATGGGCCTGGGGCTCCGGCCCCGCGCCCAGCCCAGGGACCCTCCCCCAGCCCAGTCTACTGAACTGTGCGGCTGCTAAAAGGAACCACCGCCCCGAAACAGCATCCCCACCGCGGCCTGGTACCAACACCCCTGCTACCGCCATCTCTGCCCCTTCCTGCCGCTGACAGCCCCACTGCCAGCATCCCCACCGCAGGCGGGAAACAGCGTCCCTAGGAACAGCATCCACACCACAGGGCTGAGGACACCCCGCAACGACCTGAGGGCACTTGCTGAGCTCCATCCAGAGTTTCCACCCGCTGGGGCAAAGAGTGAAGGTGGTGGGGCTGGGACACCAACTGCCCGACCTGGAGCCACAGCCCGGCCCCAGCGTGACCCCCAGACTCCCCAAGACCCTGCCCGCGGCCCCGAGATGCAGCGTGGCTGACTCCAAGCCCCTGCCTCAGGCAGGAAGGAGACAGCACTGGAGGCAGCATCGAGCAGCAAGGCACACACTGGGGCTTCTGCCAAACCCAAGCAGCCAAGCTGGCTGCGCCTGTCGCCCACGGGGGGCCAAACCCCACGCGAGGGGCTGCCCCAGCACCTGCACATGCTGCCGTGGCTGCCACGCACCCCCACCCACCCCGTGCTGGCCCTCGGGGGCCTCACGGCTGCGCCCACCCCACTGGAGGAGCAGGAGGAGTTGGTGCTCATCACACCCCAGCAGCGGCCCGAGCGCGAGCGCAGGAAGAAGCTGGCCAGGAGCAGCAGCAGTGGGCAGCGCTGCACATGTCACTGGGCCAGCTGCAGTTTTTGTGCAGAGCGAGATCGACATGGAGATAGCCGACAGCAATGGCTACCCATAGCCACCGGTCCAGCACCGTCCCCCATAGCACCCACGCGCAGGGGGAGATCTGGAGGCAGAGACCTGCACCCACCCACTCCAGCCCCAGCCCCAGCCCTCTCCCACATCCCTGCTTCTTCCTTATTTTATTAAAAGTGTTGGCTGTTCGCTTTGCAGCACCTCTCTCTGCCTGCGGTCATTTGCTCAGTGGGAGGTGGGGCACGGGGGCTAACACAGCCCCTTCCCACCCCACAGGTGCCTGAGCTGGGCTGGGGATGGCCACCGAGAGGGTGGGGAGAGGGGGCATCACTCCAGGTGGTGGGCGCCCGTGGGAGAAACCACGCTGATTTGCACCAACGCCGGGAGGATGGAGGCCTCCATCACCGCCCCAGCACCAGCATCACAGCCGGTGAGCCAGATCCGGCCCTGGCAAGGAGCTGCGGCCACCCCAGGGGGCCAGGCAGGGACTGGCTGAGCACGCAAAATGCAGCTGGCACCTGGCCGGCGAGTGGCCATAGCTGCGTGGGCTCACACAGTGAGATCCCGGAGCTTGTGCTGCATCGGCTGCCCAGCTCACTCCCACCCCTCTACGGCCTTGTCCGGCGCTGCCTGGACCTCACCCAGCAAAACCCCCTGCCCACAGCTGAGCCCCAAGACGGTGTCACAAAGAATTCGCAACCGGCCCATGCCGACCAAGGCGAGAGGCCAGGATGCAAAGTATACAATTAGAGGGGCAAGTACTTTTTCATCTGCGTGCCATGTCCCAGCCCAACTGGGGCACTCCAAATGTGCTTTTACACAGCCTTCTTATACCCTTCCATTGTTCACGTACAAGACAACTTGACTCTTCACTAGCACCCACGCTCCCAATTACTAATCCTAGCCAAAGTTTGCAAAGCAACTCTGGCTTTGCAGCATTCTCGCCGCTTGTCTATTCATCCAGATGTCCCTGGAGTCAGTCTTGCTGGAGTTACTGATCTATGATGCCAGACCATGCTGGGAGCCTTTCAAAGACGTCTCAGAGAGGCTAGGACGCTGGCATTATCTGGTTGACCTGGGCTATCCTTTAGCCTTCATGGACAGCTCTAAGCTTCCCAGATGCAAAGTCCTTCTTCCCAGGGACAGGCTGGCCTTTCCTTTGTTTCACTTCAGCATGAGCAATATCAGAGTCTCCAAGGAAAACTCCACTACCTCCTCACATTACAGAGTCTCACTTGACATCATCATATATATCTACAAAGTTAACACACTTCCATACTATAAAGACTGGTTGATTAAATAATTGGGGAAGGGAATTGTCAGAACGTGCCCTGTGGGTCCCACCAGCCAGGGCCCCAAAAACCCACTGACAGGGGGACGGAGAGCCAGCAAGGATGCCACCCGGGGAGGATCGGTCTCCTTGAGTGACTACATTTGCCACTGCAAATCACAAATTCCCCTGCAGCACTCAGGGCATTTCAGCGTCCCTGGAAGAGCCATCCCGTGGCGTTTCATCTCACTTCATCTCTGCCATTCCCTAGACCAACATGGCTGACCAGCAGCCCCGTGCCCCACGACTACGGCTGCCGGCATGCCGCGGGGAGCTCCTTCCTGCTGTCTGACCCTGCAGGTGCACAGAAAGTTGGGAGGGGACACAGCCGGGACAGCTCACCCCAACTGACCAAAGGGATATTCCAGACCATATGACATCACGCCCAGCAATAAAACTGGAGAGGAACGGTGGCGGGGGGGGGCCACCTTTTGGCAAAGTGTCTCAAGGAAATGTTTCTAATACTCTAGAATGGTCAGACTAAGCATGGTAATCTCACTCCATGTTCTAGCTCTGCCACACGTTACCTCTTCTTTTTTTTTTTTTCCCCTCCATTCACCAAAAGGCTGCCACTTCTTTCTGAATGCAAGATGAGTTACATGGGGTTATACAGACAGCCCATGGAAAATGGAGAAATGACTCTGGGATCACATCTATCCCCATTCCTTGGCACTCCAACACTCCTTTCACGCTCCTTTCCTTGCCAGCAGTCAGGCCTTACGCACTCTGTGCAACACGTACAAGATGACGACTTCGCCAGACACCGCCCAAATCAGCTCCTGCTTGAGTTCTCATCAGCTCAACTCCTGCCGCAACCTTTTCTCTCCTTACATGCACTCCTGCCACATTCTCACTCACTCAGAAAGCTCCTACAAGCATCATCTCACTCACTGCCTTCATCGCAACTAACAGTCTCCTTAACACCGTCCCGTTGTTCCCCTCACTTCACACATACAGTTAATGCGGCCTTTCATGCCTTAGCCTCCTCCCTCATGCTATTTCCCACCGAGTACCACAACAACGGCTCCTAATTACACGTCCTGACAGCAGCTTCCACTGACTGTCACCTGCTACACACCAACAGGAACAGCACTGTCTTCTCCCATCGCCATCCCCATGCTCGCGAAGAGCTGTTCACACACCCTGGCAGACGGCCTTGCTGCCTCAAAATCCTTGCTCTGCTGCTCAAGGCCATGAAAACTGGCACGCTACAGCTGGACCCACATCACTCTTCCTCATTCCAGGTGACACTGCCCATTTCTGGATATTCCCACCTGCCCACAGACATCTCTTCTTTTCAATCTTGTAAGCATCTTGGAAAAGCACACTTTTTAAAATTTTTTTAACACCTGCTTTGACCTTGCTACAGTACAGGCTCAGAGTCCATGACTATGGCTGGTAATGTCTGTAGCAATACCGAGTTGTGTAGGGATGAAAAATACCCAGTGGTTCAGCTCATTTCAGCTGTTTAAGCCAAGGCTTTTGGCTAGAACACAGCCAAGAACATTTAAAACCAGAACTAACCTACACTCCCTCCTTCACTGGCACCTCTTTCTTCATCAGTTTGTTGCACTTCCTTAGTTCCTGGGGAGTACATATCAAGATGTTCCTGTTTAAAAGAAACATCAGTCACACAGAAAACCTGCCACTCACATACATGGTGCCCACACAGTAGCATTATCAAGGCCCTGCATATACACAAAAGACTAAATTAATGAACCAGGGAGGACAGAGCAGAACGAGTGCTCTGGCACCTGCAATTAGTAACAAGAATTTCTGCTCTGACCTGGGGCTTAGTCAATGTTCAAGTACAGTACTGATCCACTAACAAAACTGAGCCTACCACGTAATCCCAGGTGCCATATACACCCTGCCTTCTTCCATTGCCTCCTGCCGATGAAATGTTTTCCAGGCTCTTCCACCTCATCGCAGCTTAGATACCTGCACTCTGGCTCAGGGCTGACTCGGGGAACTTCTCAGTGCTTTAATTTTGCGTTGGGCTTGATACAAGCACGAGGCTTCTTCCTTCGCCTTGGCCCCCAGCAAGTGGCAGGCTTGCAAGTGCTTTGATGGAACTAAGCTTGGACACCTACCAGAGACTAAAACCCAAGCAAACAAAAAGCCCAGAGAAACCGTGTTGGAGAGTAGCAGAAAGAAACATCAGGGCTGAGCACTGTTTAACACACAGGGTTTAGAGTTTTGGAGACTGGAGCTCCCAACAGACTTGGCTCTTTGAATGGAAACATCCTTTAGTTCTTGATCCTGACAGAAATACTACAGACTGCCCCCACCTCTACTTTGCAGTTGCCTGAAGCGTTTGCTTCTCCACATCCAGTTCTCTTCCACGCTTACAAAGTATGTTGAACCAACCGCCCGACCCGGAGCCCCAGCCCGGCCCCAGTGTGCCCCCCAGACTCCCCAAGACCCTGCCCGTAGCCCCAAGACCCTGCCCGTAGCGCCAAGACCCAGCTCAGGGACGGCTGACTCCAAGCCCCCACCTCATGGCAGGAAGGAGATGGCACCGGAGGCGGCATTGAGCAGCAAGGCACGCACCGGGGCTGCCGCCAAACCCAGGCAGCTGAGCTGGCTGCGCCTGTCGCCCACGGGGGGCCAAACCCCACGCGAGGGGCTGCCCCAGCACCTGCGCATGCCACCGCAGCTGCCACGCACCCCCGACCACCCCATGCTGGCCCTCGGGGGCCTCACGGCTGCGCCCACCCTACTGGAGGAGCAGGAGGAGTCGGTGCCCATCTCACCCGAGCAGCGGCCCGAGCGCAAGCACAGGAAGAAGCTGGCCCAGGAGCAGCAGCAGCGGGCGGCCCTGCACATGTCACTGGGCCAGCTGCAGTTTTTGTGCAGAGGGAGATCAACATGGAGATAGCCGACAGCAATGGCTACCCATAGCCACCGGTCCAGCACCGTCCCCCATAGCACCCACGCGCAGGGGGAGATCTGGAGGCAGAGACCTGCACCCACCCACTCCAGCCCCAGCCCCAGCCCTCTCCCACATCCCTGCTTCTTCCTTATTTTATTAAAAGTGTTGGCTGTTCGCTTTGCAGCGCCTCTCTCTGCCTGCGGTCATTTGCTCAGTGGGAGGTGGGGCACGGGGGCTAACGCAGCCCCTTCCCACCCCACAGATGCCTGAGCTGGGCTGGGGATGGCCACCGAGAGGGTGGGGAGAGGGGGCATCGCTCCGGGTGGTGGGCACGCATGGGAGAAACCACGCTGATTTGCACCAACGCTGGCAGGACGGAGGCCTCCATCACCGCCCCAGCACCAGCATCACTGCCCCGTCACACAGCTTCGCTTCACTGACAGCAAGACCAAGACTGACCTCTGGCCCATGGGAGCAGGTTCTTGACATTGGGTTTGCCATCAGGCCCACTTCTTCCTTTCTGCTCTTGATTTTCTTCACGAGGTCACGAGGCAAACAGCTCTCCTCCGCATGAAGATTCTGATCGCAGCTCTGAGAGGAAAGGATGTGGAACACCAGGCATTAAACACAGGCACCACAAATACTCTGCATCAATCATCGTTAAAAATGTGATGTTCTATGTAAATCCACTGCAATATTAATGTTGTCATTTGTCATTAAGACCTGTGGCTTAAACCTGGAGATTTTCCCAAAAAATAAAGTGTGAAACTATACTATTGTATAGCTCCTCATTTACCAACAACAGATGGGAGGCACCTGTTGATTTTTTTTTAGAGATTAAGATTCAGTTTTACAGCATGTGTTATAACTGCTCTTGTAAGTAAAAGGCCGCTTTTCCCTACCTTTAGGCATACTAATTTAAATTATCAGGTTTAAATTTTCAGAGAGAAAAACCTTTAACTGCAAAAAGGGACATGGACCCAGCAGCGCAGAGCAGTGCCATGTGCAAACCACCACCCTACACACAGGGAAAGCACAACAAGTCAGATGTGGTACCGAATAATGCCAAAATAATGGCTCTTCACATCAGTTCTCTCTGTCATCAGCTTAGTCCTTTTAGTCAGACACAGAAATCAGAAGTGATTTCTTCTTCTTTTGCTGAAGTAGACTTTTAAGTAGATATTGCCAAAGAATGCAAAAACAACCAAAAAATGTTAAAGTAGGTTTCCCGTTAAGTCCACTACCTCTCACAAAACAGACAAATGGCTTCAAGAGATGCCTGCAAAGAAACCACCGATGGAAGAGAATCCTGATAACTCCAGCACAAGCGGTCAATGTGGAAATGGCAGCACTGACCCTTCTCCCGCTCCTCCTACGAGCTCTTCGCCAGCCATGTGAAGAGGCAAAACCAAGGATGATGGAATCAGATCTGACAAGGAATTCACCCCCCACTACCCAAAACGATCAAGAAATCTATTTGAAATACAGATTCACATCCACTAGCATGGATGATGAACCTCGTCCTAAGCACATGTTGTGCCTTGAGACAGGAGCTAAGGACTGCATGAAGTCACCACCACGAGCAGACGTTCAAACCTGAAGCATCCACAACACCCAGGCAAACCTCCACTATTTTGTCAGCAATGCTTCAAGTCACACGAAACTCAGTGCAGGACTTGACAAAATGTCACCAAAATTAATGACAGCAGCCTCTTTGCAGATTGCTTACTCAAAAGCAAAAACCAAAAAGCTATGTACCCTTGGGGAAACCCTTGTCCTTCTGTGCAGCTGGTGTATTCCCAGGGCTCTTCCTCAAGGCAGGAGAAATGACCATGCATTTGGAAGTCCACACAAACTCAGAAGCACATTTAGTCCTCTGGCAGTCATTACCGATGGGCCAGAAGTCCTCTCACCCCTCCCCAGAACTGCCCATTAGTCATCTGGCAGTCATTCTCCATGGACCGCAAGTCCTCCATACCTACCTACCTGGCAACCTACCTACCGACTTGCCAGAAATGAGTCAGAGCACACCAGAGGTGACACTGCCTGACATGAAGTAGACATATTAGACCAGAAATGATGGTTTCAAGACAGAAAACACAACACAGTCCACCATAACAGCAAAAAAACAACCAGAAGAAACATCACACACAAACCAAAGGCCCCATTCCAAACCCTAAAATCGCAAACAAACTGAAAAAAAAGGACTCTCCACAAAAAAAGACCACACAGAACACAAGGTAAGGTAAAAAAAACCTAACCCCAGGAACCAGGGACAACAAACCCAGATTCTCTCCTAACAGTAACACGCTTTAATTGTAACTTGCTTAAACTCTAGCATAACCCTGTCACCCCATAACCCTAGCACACTGTAGCCCTAAGATATCAGAAAGCGGAACACAAACTCCCTGGAGATCTCTGCCAGGGCCTTCAGGTGGCCCCGGATCTCAGACATCATAACTCTGAAGTGGGAGTGAGATGGAGCCACCAGATGTCACCAGCATCCATCTTCACACACTGAAAAAGTGCCCAGGTTAAATGCTCCTGGGGAGAAAGGCCGAGGCACTCGGAGACTTTGAACCAGCCAGCCATGACCACGGGGCTTCAGCTCATTGTTTCTGTGCCACAGCCACCAGGCAGATGACCCCATCCTACCTGCAAGACCCCTTGAGGCAGCCGTACTCAGCGCTGGGTGGCTGGATACAGCCTTTGCTCTATCGGGAGGTGCTTCTTGGGAGCAGGATCTCTCACGGGGTCACTGGGAAACCCTCCTCAGGCCTGGAGGCCTGAGAAACATCTCTGTGCTGCTCCATATCTCACCAAAACCAGGGGCAGAGGAAGGCTGTTCTGGTGGCCTCCAAGAGAACCAGCTCACCTGGGCTGCTCTGTGGCCACCGGCTGCCTTGGCTGTCAGGCGGGTCTCAGTATTGCTCTGCGATCAGCTGTCACCTCCCTGCAGGACGCTCTCCAGCACATGGTACATCTCCACTTGCTCACCCTGGGGACAAAGATCAAAAAAGAGTGTGGTGGTACATCTCCCCCCGCCGTTTTTCTGTTGTTTTTCCCCTTTACTTTGGCTGCTTTACAATCTCAGGAATTCCAGGCCACAGCTTTTGTGTAGCGAGTTGGTCAGTTAAGCGCCCCTTAATTGTACCAGAAACTCCTACATGGCTGGAGCAGAGAGCGGCTCTGTCCTTATCAAGATTCATATTATGGCTAACGAGGAGAATGAGAACAAACAGCTACCGCAGACAGCCTTGAAACAGAGTGGTATCATCGCTGCTAGAATTCCAGCAACAAGCCGACCCGAATTGTGGCTCGGATGGAAATTTACTGGTGATTAAAGTCAATCATCTCACAATCCTATAAACGGCAGTCCTAAGTGAGGCCCTTTGAGCTCTCCTGGACCGCTGCAGGCCGCACCAGCATCTCCCTCCGATCAAAATGTCTCTGAGAGTCAGCAAAAACTAGCAGACTCCGAAAGTCTGCTGCTACCAGAACTCCATTGCCAGAGATCGACAATGGAGCCTGGGCTGCTGATATTCTTCACTCCTTGAGACTCTACTCTCACCCGTTGAGAAATGCCAAGGCATTAGACGTGAGTATTTCACTAAACTCGAGGGGAATTTTTAACAGGTATACTATTTTAACAGGTATACTATTTTAACAGGTATACTATTTTCATACATGCATTTATAGTTGTAAGTGTGCACGCATGAATCAATTTAAGTAGTTTTATAGATGTATGATTTAATTTTAAAAGGAGTTTTATATTGCTGTACTATTCTTATAGCATTACTCTCCTAAACTGTTGACCAAGTCTGAGACTAAGAGTGGGCCCAGCCGCACCTGGGCTCCTCTCTGAGAAGGAGTTTAGAAAGCAAGGGGGTCTAGTCTAAACCTCGTGACTCAACGGGAGCCCCCCCCCCCCCCTTGCTTTTATTCCATATATACACAATGCTTTTATGAATTGTTTTAACTTGTTGTGATTTAATTCTCTTTTATGTGCTTCTATGTAGTAATAGAGTGAACCTTGCCATCTTCGAATCTGTAACTAAGTCACTGTTTTGATCAATTTTGTCTAATCACTTTGTTAATCATTGATGATTGAGTGCTATTGAAAATATTATAATCAAATTCTGCAATTCGCTACAAGTAAATTCTAACTTTTACTAAATCAAACTGTGTAAAGTCACTCATTCATAGTGAATCGATATAATCAGCAGGATTCACAAACCTGCATTCGTGACAGAGAGCGATGGCGTTTGCTTTGTCCCCGTTCCCAGGGTGCCACAAGAGACCTGCCACCCCCAAATCACACGCTGGGTGCTGTGGACACAACGTTGGTACAAGCTGCAGACGTGGGTCAGGACGGCTGTGGGGAGCAGGCAAGGCATTCTGCGGTGTCCCCGGTCCTGGCAGAAAGCAGAGCTGGAGAGAACAGCGGGGGAAGCCCAGGGCGGACGGCGCTGGGGCCCAGCAGGGTGCAGCACCCACAGAAATGCCCGGCTCCTTGAGCCTTGGCCCCGGGGCTGCAGCACGGGGACAGCACCGGCTGCGACTTTGCTGGGAAAAGCCAGGCAGGGGGGACCCTCACACCCCACACGGGTACCCAGACCTGGGATTTGACAACCGGTCCCTCTGCCCATCGCTGCCATGGCATCCAGAAAGCAGCGCCGCTGGCCCTGGCATGGTCCGGAGCCATCTCCTGATGGATGAGTCTTTAATCAGCAGGTCTAAAGAGAGGAGAAATTGTCCCCCATTAACCCGTGCTCAAGGTTTTGCAGGCAGGAGGGGTTTTTGAGCTGCCTGGTGGTGCTGCTCCTGGGGAGCGCTCAAGAAACAGGGCGGCTGCCTGTACCTGCAGGCAGGCGGTGGAGCGTGCACAGCGGGAGCGAGCGGTGGTTTGCGCGGCTGTTGAATGGATTCAGGCTTGAAATGTGTCCAGCCTGGTATGCCTGGTTCCTTTTTCCTTGCAAGTTGAATTTAGAGCCTAAATAGTATTATTTTAAAAGCAAAACCAACAAGCAAACCAACAAAAAACCCAAAGCTGGGTGACTGTTTTCCTCCCAGCTGGGCTTTTCTCCCCACTCCTGGCCACTCTGCAAGGTGATGCCAATTATTAGGGTGCAGGATTAGGCCCAAGGGCAGGGCTTTTGCAGGCAGCACATTCCTTGAGGCCCCCAGTAATGCAGTTCTTGGGGACTGCTCAAGAAATGGGGACAGTTGCCCATCATTGCTCTTTTGTGTCCCTCCCCATTGCTCTCTGTCCGTCTCCCTGCCCCCATTTTTTAATTCCTCCCTCTCTGTCTTTAGCCCATTGCTATTTTTTTCTTTCTTTTTCTTTCTCTGTCTGACTCCCTGTTTGTATTTTCTAATTCCTCCTTCTCTGTCCTGTTGCTATTTTCTTCTTTCTCTACATCTCTCTCATCTTTTCTATTGCCCTCTCCTGCTTCCTGGCTTTATTCTTCCTCTCTGTCCTGCAGCCTGTCCCCTCTTTCCTGCCTCTCTCCCCTGCTCAGCTGCCTCTGCTTCTCCCTTCTCTCTGGGCCACCACCCTGCTCGCCAGCCCGTTTTGCTCCTCCTCCACCTCCATCCTGGAGGCCATTGCTCTACTGTCCTTCTCCACCTGCTTATCCTGATCCGCATCCCTCTGGCTCTCAGTCTCTCTGGATTGTTTCCCATCCTTCCCTTGCTCTCTGTCCCACGCTCTCTCCCCTTCCTTTTCCCTCGCACCCTTTCCCCTTTCTCCCGCTGTCCTGATCCCTGTTCCGTTTCTCTCTCTCTCTGCTCTCCTGCTGCCTTTTCTCTCTCTCTGCTGCCCCACCCTGCTCCCTCACCCTGCCTGTGTCTGTCCACCCCTCTGTCCTCCTTCCTGCCCTTCTCCTTCTCTCTCTCCCTGTCCTGCTGCTTAGCGCTGTTTTCTTTCCTGCACCTCTCCAGCCCCTTGCCCTCCATCTCTTTCCCGCTCTACCCCTGTGCCAGCTCCTCACCAGTATTTTTCCTTCCTCCACTCCCTGCTCAGCTCCTCCCCTGTTCTCCTCGTCCCTCTGTCCGTCTCCCGTCCCTCTCTCCTCCCATCCCTCTCCGGCCACCCCACCACCCTGCCCCACCCCTCTCTGCTGCTCTCTCCCTCTCTCCTCCTCCTCCTCCCGGCTCCACCGGGGCTCCAGGGCCGGGCCCGGGGCAGCCCCGTGGAGGCGGCAATGGGGCCTTGGGGGGAGCGGGGCCGGCCCCAGGGACGGTGTCCCCGCAGGGTCAAACAGCAGGACAGAGCGCCCGCAGTACGCCGGGAGCTGTAGTCCTGGGGCATGGGGCTGCTGAGCGGCCATGTTGGTTCCCAGGGCACGCCGGGAGCTGTAGTCCTGGGGCACGGGGCTGCTGAGCGGCCATGTTAGTTCCCAGGGCACGCCGGGAGCTGTAGTCCTGGGGCACGGGGCTACTGGGAGGCCATGTTGGTTCCCAGGGCACGCCGGGAGCTGTAGTCCTGGGGCACGGGGCTGGCAGGCAGCCATGTCGGTCTCTGGAATGGCAGCAACCAAGCGAGTTGAAAGAGCATGGGACGGCTCTGCTGGGGATGCTGACATGCCCTGAGTGCTGCAGATCATTGATAAAGATATTAAATAAAATACTACATAATAAATATTAAAAGATATAATATTATAAATATAAATATATAAATATAAATATATAAAAATAAATATTAAATATTATATATTAAAAGATATCCAGATCATTGATAAAGATATTAAACAAGACTGGCCCGAAAACTGAGCCCCGGGGAACACCGCTTGTGACCAGTCGCCAACTGGATTTAACTCCATTCACCACAACTCTCTGGGCTCAGCCATCCAGCCAGTTTTTTACCCAGCAAAGAGTATATCTGTCTAGGCCATGAGCCGCCAGCTTCCTTAGGAGAAGGCTGAGGGAGATGGTGTCAAAGGCTTTACTGAAGTCCAGGTAGATGACATCCACAGCCTTTCCCTCATCCACTAGGCAGGTCAACAGGTCATAGAAGCAGATCAGGTTGGTCAAGCACGACCTGCCTTTCATAAACCCATGCTGGCTGGGCCCGATCCCCTGGTTGACCTGCACATGGCTGTTGAGCTCACTCAATATGAAATGCTCCATAATCTTTCCTGGCACTGAGGTCAGGCTGACAGGCCTGTAGTTTCCTGGGTCCTCCTTCTGGCCCTTCTTGTAGATGGGCGTCACATTGGCAAGCCTCCAGTCATCAGGGACCTTTCCCTGTTAACCAGGACTGCTGATAGATGATGGAGAGTGGCTTGGTAAGCTCCTCTGCCAGCTCCCTCAGTACTCTCGGGTGAATCCCATCCAGCCCCATAGACCTGTGAGCATCCAGGTGGTGTAGCAGGTCGTTAACTGCTTCCTCCTGGATTATGGGGGCTTCATTCTGCTCTCCATCCCTGTCTTCCAGCTCAGGGGGCTGAATGCCCTGGGGATAACTGGTCTGGCTATTAAAGACAGAGGCAAAGAAGGCATGAAGTACCTCAGCCTTTTCCTCATACTTGGTGGCAATGCTCCCCCCTGCATCCAATAAAGGATGGAGATTCTCCTTGGCTCGCTTTTTGTTGTTAATGTATTTGTAGAAACATTTTTTATTATCTCTTACAACAGTGGCCAGATTGAGTTCTAGCTGGGCTTTTGCGTTTCTAATTTCCTCTCTGCATGACCTAACGAGATCCCTGTATTCTTCTTGAGTTCCCTGCCCCTTCTTCCAAAGGTGGTAAACTCTCCTTTTTTCCCTGAGTCCCAGCAAAAGCTCCCTGTTCAGCCAGGCTGGTCATGTTCCCTGATGGTTCGTCTTACGGCACATGGGGACAGCCTGCTCCTGCACCTTTAAGACTTCCTTGTTGAAGAACCCCCAGCCTTCCTGGACCCCTTTGCCCTTCAGGACTGCCTCCCAAGGGACTTTCCCAACCAGCGTCCCGAACAGGCCAAAGTCTGCCCTCTGGAAGTCCATGGTAGTGGTTTTGCTGGCCTCCTCCTTGCTTTGCCAAGAATCAAAAACTCTATCATATCATATTATGGTCACTAAGCCCAAGATGGCCTCCAACCGCGACATCTCCCATGAGTCCTTCTCTGTTTGTAAACAGCAGGTCAAGCGAGGCACCACCCCTGGTAGGCTCACTTACCAGCTATGTCAGGAAGTTATCTTCCACGCACTCCAGGAACCTCCAAGACTGTTTGCTGTGTTGTATTTCCAGCAGATGTCTGGCAAGTTGAAGTCCCCCACAAGAACAAGGGCTAGCGATTGTGAGACTTCTGCCATCTGCTTATAGAATGCTTCATCTATCTCTACACCCTGGTTGGGTAGTCTATAACAGACTCCCAGCACAACGTCTGCCTTGTTGGCCTTCCCCAAGGATGAGGGCATCCTTACCCATAAGCACTCAACCTTATCATCACAATTGTTAAGCTCTATACAATTGAAACACTCCCTAACATACAGAGCCACCCCACTGCCTCTCCTTCCTTGCCTCTATCTCTTCTGAAGAGCTTATAGCCATCCAGTGCAGCACTCCAGTCATGAGAGTCGTCCCACCACGTTTCTGTGATGGCGACTATGTCATAGCCATCCTGCTGCACAAGGGCTTCCAGCTCCTCCTGCTTGTTGCCCATGCTGCATGCATTGGTGTAGATGCACTTGAGATGGGCTATTGATTTCACCCCCAATGTTGCCATGCCACCCTTGGGCTCCTCTCTAGCGAGCCTCCTTATATCCCCTTCCCCCTTCGAACCTAGTTTAAAGACCTCTCAATGAGCCCTGCCAACTCATGAGCGAGGATCCTTTTCCCTGTTGGGGATAGCTGAACTCCATCTGCCGCCAGCAGGCCTGGTGCTGTGTAAACCTCCCCATGATCGAAAAAACCAAAATTCCACCGATGGTACCAGCCTCTGAGCCACCTGTTAATCAGCTGAGCTTTCCTATTCCTTTCAGTATTCTTCCCTGCCGCTGACAGGATTGAGGAAAACACTACCTGTGCTCCCTCCCGATCCTTCAACCAATTGTCCCAGTGCCCTGAAGTCCCTTTTGATCGCTTTTGGACTTCTCTCTGCAACCTCATCACTGCCAACCTGCATAACGAACAGCAGGTAAGAATCAGAGGGCTGTACCCGATTGGGGAGTTTCTTAGTAACGTCTCTAACGTGGGCCCCAGGGAGGCAGCAGACTTTCCTGGGGGATGGGTCTGGTCGGAATATTGGGCCCCCTGTTCCCCACAGGAGGGAATCGCCTATGACAGTTACCCTCCTTTTTTTCTTAACAGAAGCAGTCATAATGCGTGGGGCTGACTCACTTGCCCTAGGCAACCCCCTGGATGGACCGTCACCTACATCCTCATTTGCCTGGCCCTCAAAGTACCAGAGCCCCACATTTGTTGTGTAAGGGCAACTGGGAAGGTAAGGGAGGCCGGGAGGGGATTCGCCTGCTGTCCCGAGCAGGGACCTGTTTCCATTCCCCCCCTGTCTCTGAGGTCCCCTCCTTCTGCTTCCTGGCAAGAGGGTAGGGGAGCCTCTTCTCCTTGTGGAGCCTCCATCTGCTGCCTTGGCACCAGGGATGGTAGGGTGTGGCTCCACCAATCTATCTCCCTCTCACACTCCCTGATACTCCTCAGCCTTTCCACTCTCTTTCAGCTCTGCCACCAGGCTGAGCAGATCATTCACTTGGTCACACTGAAATCAGCTGTTGTCTGTGCTGCCCTCTGGTATGAGTGACAGGCTCAGGCACTCCCTGAAGCCAGAGACCTGGACGGCTGTATGTTTGTGCAGGAGCTCCGTCTAGGTCGCCGCATTCCTTGTGGCGATGGCTTTTGGGTGAGTGGAAACCATAGCTGCTAGGTCCTCTCCTGAGAGGGCGATGACCACTAGTTGAGTTTCCCTTTAGAGCCAGGAGGGGACTGTGCCCTGCCCGCATGCCCCGCCTGTGCAAAGTGCCACACAAACTGCCGTGCCACACCCTGTTTGCCTGTCCTGTTCACTGTGCTCCTGATCCCTCGTGCTCCCTGAGGGCTGCTTTTGTACGTGAGGGGGTTAGGCCACCGTCGCTCTTGTCCCTGCCCATGCTGA
Source organism: Pelecanus crispus (assembly GCF_030463565.1). Classification (NCBI taxonomy): domain Eukaryota; kingdom Metazoa; phylum Chordata; class Aves; order Pelecaniformes; family Pelecanidae; genus Pelecanus; species Pelecanus crispus. The sequence continues at coordinate 1,951,507 of NC_134671.1, read as the reverse complement.
GTCAGAGCTGCCTCTTGTCAGGAGCTCACTCTTTCCCGCTTGGGGTGGGGGGGCTGGGGTACCCTCCCTCCCTGCACTTTTGCCCTGCACTTTTGCCACCGATTTGCCGCTTTAGGAAGGGTACCCCATCGCGATCCTCCGCTCCGGAGCCCTTTGCCTTGCTGGGTGTCAAGGGTGTCTCTGCAGCTATCAGGGCAGAAGCATGCAGATGGCTTCTGCAGCTTTTTGTCATGTCATAGTGTTGCCTTTAAGTAGTAGATTTTGGTAGCAGATTTTGTTATACTAATGAAATATGATCCTATGCCTTTAAGTAGTAGATCTTGTTATACTAATGAAATATAGTCCTTGAGTAGCAGTGAAGTAATGCATATTTTGCTACATTGATAAAATGTAAAAAGGAAGGGAGGATGGCTAAGCGGATGGTTGCTGACCTTCAAAGATAAGGGGATGGCAGAACAAAAGGGGCATGCACATAATAGAAAAAACTGGGTAAGAGGTAATTCGGGCAGGGGGAGATCGTGACCACCGACCCAATTAGGGACTGAAGCAAGTACCCCCCTGACTCCTCCTGCACAAGCGCAGTGAATTAAAAAGACACTGTAGCTTTAAAGACTATGCGAGTAAACTGTTAACCAATGAAGATGAGCGCACGAAGACAGGTTAATGATTATGTATTAGAAAGGTGTGGAGATTGTATATTCAATGTGTAAATAAGGGAATAGAATCCCTAAACCACAACATTGGGTCAGACACCCACTATACCTGTCACCTTTATCTGTCCTCTTTTTAATCTTTACCCATAAGGTCTCGATTGGCTCCTCATCCATCCCCAGGCAGACCTCCATGCACTCCAGATGCTCTCTCACATACAGGCCAACTCCCCCTCCTCGTCTTCCCAACCTGTCCTTCCTAAAAAGCCTGCATCCCTCCATTGTGACACTCCAGTCATGGGAGCCATCCCACCACGTCTCTGTGATCCCAGCAAGACCATAGCCCTGCAGCTGCACAGAGATGTCTAACTCTTCATGTTTATCCCTCATGCTCCGTGCACTCGTACAGGCATTTTAGAGAGGCTTGTCTGCATGCTCGGTTCTCAGAGAGGGTTTGGGGGCTTTCTCCATAGTGGTGTCTTGTAGGCACTTCCTTGTTTTATGTGCAGGTGCTGGAGGTGACCCTACTTTAGCCTCTTTTGTTGATGTGCTGATCCCTTCCTGTCACATCACCCCCTGCTCTTTGCTCAGCGATCCTGTCTGTCACTCCCTCACAGGACTGCAGGTTGCTTTCTCCCTCCCCGTCCTTCTCAGTTTAAAGCCCTCCTTATGGGGTCAGACATCCTGCTGGCGAAAACAGCTTTGCCCTACTTCGTGAGGTGGATCCTCTCTCCCCAGCAGAGGCTGACCAGCAAACAGGGTCCCATGGTCACAGAACCTAAGCCCTGTTACCAACACCAGTTCCATGGCCAATTACTGACTTGTCCTAGTAGTGCCCTTCTCCTCACACCCTTGCCTCTTCGCTGGCAGGACTGGAGGAACACCACCTGGGCCCTTGACTACTGCCTCCAGTAGGCAAGTCCTGTTCTTTTTTGTCCTTCTCTTGTTCCTCCTTTTCTTCCTCCTCTTCTTCCTCCTCCTCTCTACTGTTGTGTCAAGAGAGGCTTTGGAAGGTACCCAATTTATCGTTATAAGACCGGTCGTGTTCAGTGCACTGAACTATCACGATTACGGAGTCACAAATAACGTAGGCACTTTTCGTCTAGTCGTGCTGCATGAACTATCACGGCCACACTTAAAGCGTCTGGTCGCGTTCAATGACCACTATCACACTAGACTAATAAATCAAAGCAATTTATTAAAGCAACAGACACACAGGTTCTTTGGATTACCGGTGATAAATTCACTGACTGCAAGGCACATGCAAATACCAAAGCTTTGGAATAACACAGATGCATCAACAGACCTAAAGCGACTCTATAGAGGTTTCTAAGTTTCGCGCGATGATGGGGGGGGTGTGTGTGTGTGCACTTGGTATAACCAAGTGTTAGATTCTTACCCAAAGGCGTCCCGATGGGGGGGAAGAGAGGCTCAGCCCGTCTACTGATCCCAGAGGTCAGAGTAGTACACGATGGTATCTTCCCTAACATCCCCTCTCTCTTAGGCCAATTTATAGTACTTTTATCTTTCAGGTGGAGCTCGAGGGACTCTAGTCATACATACTTTTGTTATGATTGGTGTAAAACTTTCTTGCTTCGTTTTAAAGGTACAGGCTCAAAAAATTCAGAGTGCAGGCTCAGTGAGGAGTGGTCTCACCTTAGAGGCGGGTAGGTTTTGGGATGGAGGTGTGTTTTGGTATTATAATGACATTATAATGAGCAAAGTTTACCAAAAGGACAGTATTTTGTCAAAATCATGACGCTTGTTGGCTCAGGGTATCAATTATGCAGCTCATCGGTGCCATGGTCCTCTTCTGAGTCCCTTATCACAGAGCTTGGCCGTGGTGTCTCCACACCACTCCTCCCTCTGGGCAACTCCCTTTAGAGCCAGCGCACCAGGCTCCCCTCATGTTGCCGACATCCAAGGTTGCAGGCTTAGGGAACTCCCTGATGGGATAGATTCCTTGCATCCACCTGCATTTCATCTGGACAGCTTCTTCAATGCTGTGTTTTTCTTGAAATTGTAAATCTAAGTCTAATGTCTAAGCCACCTCCAGCAATTACTCCACATCTACCTACCTACTCTTCCTTCTCCTCCTTTTCCTGTTCCTGTTCTTGTTCCTGTCCCTTGTGCTCCTGTTCCTCCTTGTCCTCCTTCTGTTCCTCCTCATCCTCCTGCTGTTCCTCCTCCTGTTCCTCCCTCTGGCCTTCATGATCATTGTCCTCTTGTTCTTCTGTTCTTCCTCCTCTTCTTCCTTTTCCTCTCCTCCTCCTCCTCCTGTTGCTCCTATTCCTCCTTCATATTCATGTTCATCCTCCTTTGCTTTGTCTTCCTTTTCCATCTGCTCCTCCTTTTCCTCCTGCTCCTCCTTTTCATCGTCCTTGTTTTTCTGCCATCTTTCTCCTTTTAATTCTCCTCCTCCTTCTCCTCTTCCTCTTCATTCTCTTCCTCCTCTTCATCTTCTTCCTCTTTTCTCCTTTTGTTCCTCCTCTTGTTCCTCCTCCTCTTTTTATTCTTTCTCCTCCTCATCCACCTTCTCCTCCTCTTCCTTATCCTCTTCCTCCTTCTATTCCTGCTCATTCTTCTTCTCCTGTTTCTCTTTTTCCGCATTTTCCTAGTCATCTTCCTGTTCCTCTTTCTTTTTCCTCCTCTTCCTCTTCCTCTTCCTATTCCTCTTCCTCTCCCTTATTCCCTATTCCACTCCCTTATTCTTTAGGCAGAGGCCGACAACCCAGCATGGAAAACTACAGTCAAATAACAGCAAGATGTCTCAAATTGCCTGTGTCCTGACTTAAGAGGTAACAGCACCACAGCCCCCCCCCCCCCCCCCCCCCAGCCCCACACCCAAAAAACCAACAGATGTGCACATATCGACCCTTTCATAGAGACCGAAGGACTGTAGGGTAATTTCTTTCTGAACCCACATGCAATCCTATGCCAGCCCAGTAGCATGAAGGGCTTGGATATGTGTGCATCTCCTACTCTAGTAGAGATGGCAGTTCTGGTCATCCTTTCGTCTGGATTTGAGCTGAGAAACCTTCTAGGAAGGTCAGCTGTCCCATGCTCATCCACAGTCCAGCAAACAGATATTCCATTTGAATACAAGTCTCCTTTGTCTTTTTGTGACACAGTTGGGTCTGATGGGTTGGAGGTCTCAAGTTTCTGCCTAGTTTGGTCCTGGCTGGAGAGTGGGAGCAAATGTTCTTGGAGGAGACATAGGGGAGGGCACACACGGACACAGGCGGGATCCTCCTCTTTGGAGAAAAACAGGGCACAAAAATGCAGAGGGCAAAGGCCAGGTCAGTCCCTGTCACGAATGCAGGTTTATGAATCCTGCTGATTATGTCAATTTATTGTGAATGAGTGACTTTACACAGTTTGATTTAGTAGCAGTTTAGAATTTACTGGTAGCAAATCGCAGGATTTGATTGTAATATTTTAATAGCACTCAGTCATCAGTGATTAACAAAGTGATTAGAGAAAACTGGTCAAAACAGTGACTTAGTTAAAGATTCGAAGATGGCAAGGTTCACTCTATTACTACGTGGAAGTGCATAAAGGAAAATTAAGTTACACTGAGTTGGAATGATTCATAAAGTGATTCATGATTGTGTATGCAGGGGATAAGGAGGACCCTCCCGCTGAGTCACGAGGTTCAGAATAGACCCCTTTGCTTTCTAAACTCCTTCTCAGAGAGGAGTCGAGGTGCGGCTGGGTCCACTCTTAGTCTCAGACTTGGTCAACGGTTTATAGGAATAAGGATAAGGCAGCAGTATAAGACTCACTTGGAAACTAAATCGTACATCTACAGACTGCTTAAACTGATTCACACATGCATACACACAAACATGAATACATATGTAAAAATGGTATACCTGTTAAAAATTCCCCTCAAGGTCAATGAAATACTCGCGTCTAATGTCTTGGCATTTCTCAACGGGTGAGGGTTGAGCCTCGAGGAGTGAAGGGTTTCAGCCCAGGCTCCGCTGTCGGTCTTCAGCAATGGATTTCTGGTTTTAGCAAACTTTAAGATTTTGCTAGCTCTGAGAGGCATTGCACTTGGAGGGAGATGCTGGTGCAGCCCATGGCAGTCCAGGAGAGCTCAAAGGGCCTCACTTAGGACTGCTGTTTATAGGATTGTGAGATGATTGACTTTAATCACCAGTAAATTTCCATCTGAGCCACAATTCAGATCAGTAGTTGCTGGAATTCCAGTAACGATGATACCACTCTGTTTCAAGTCTGTCAGGGGTAGCTGTTCTCACTTCCCCTGTTGGCGATAATACAAAGATTTTGATAAGGACAGGGCTGCTCTCTGCTTCAGCCATGTAGGAGTTTCTGGTACAATTAAGGGGCGCTTAACTGACTAACTCGCTACACAAAAATGGTGGCCTGGAATTCCTGAGATCATAAAGCGGTTGAAGAGAAAGAGGAATAAGGCGTGGGGGGGTGGTGTGTGTGCACCACCACAGTCCCCTTGAGACCACGTTGCCTCAGGTCATAGAATCATAGAATAGTTTGGGTTGGAAGGGACCTTTAAAGCTCATCTAGTCTAATCCCCCTGCAATGAGCAGGAACGTCTTCAACTAGATCAGGTTACTCAGAGCCCTGTCAAACCTGACCTTGAATGTTTCCAGGGATGGCTTCCTGGAGGGGGACATGGATCAAGGACAGAGCTGGGAAGGGCTGTCTGCAGAAAGTCTTTGCTAAAGCTATTTGAGGACCATGAGTGAATTCAAGTGATGGAGAATGGGGAAATCCTGCATTTCTGGGCCTGTGGGGGTCCCCAGGATGCTGCCGTGTGTGGTCCCTGCCCCATGGTGTGTCCCCAGCATGTGTCCCTGTGACCTTGTGTCACAGCAGCCCTCTGTGAGGTGCCACGCCCCACAGGGGGGTCACAATGGCCAGGCTCTATATCTTCCTCCTGGGGCTGGTGCTGCCCCAGTTTCTCATGGCTTTTGCCCAGAGAGAGCAGTGCACTGATCTGGGAGATCCTGCTGCCATGAGGAGGATGAGAGTGCTGAGAGGTGAGGGGCTGGTGGGAGGTTAGGGGCTGACGCCTACTGGAGGCAGTGTCTGTCCCAGCCAGGTGCTAGGGGCTGCATCCCCATCACCTCTCATCTTGCTGCCAGGCACCTCTGAGAGGGCTCTGGCTCCATCCTCTCCCTGCCCTCCATGGGGCAGCTGGGGACTGCTCAGAGACAACCTGGCCTAGCTGTCTCTTGTTGGGGCTGCCCAGCCCTCCTGGCCTCTCCTCACAGAGCCCCATGTCCATCCCCTCTCCAGCTTGGGGCCCCCTCACTGAACTTGCTCCAGCACATTGCTGCTGTTCTGTCACTGGGGAGCCCAGAATGGGCCCAGTCCCCCAAGGTGGTCTTCCCAGTGCTGCAGTGCGGGGAAGACTCTCTCCCATCATCCCACTGACTGCCCTCCTGCCTCCTTACCCCTCCTTGGTGTGAAGCCCTGCAGCCAGCAATACTTTTCTTTCTTTTCTTCCAGCTCTGTGCCCATGCATATGTTCCCAGGCCAGACCTGTGCATTCTGAGGATGGAGGCAGGGCAACAGGGACTGTCCCTGTGGCCATCACTACCTTTGCGGCCGTTGGGACTTCTCTGCTAAAGCAGCTGCAAGACCATGAGGTAAGGCGGGGCGGGGGTTGAGGGCTCCCCTCCTTGCCCCTGGCTTCCCCAGGGAGCCAGGGCAGAGGGGGATTTCACCTGACGGCACCTCTGCACTCCTGCAGGCTCTTTGTCCCCAGGCGCTAATCCTGCTGCTCAAGCTGGACTAAGGCCACTGTTCCCCACTCCTTTCCCCAGGAGCTCGCAGCACACTCCTGGGCAAGGCAAAGCCTCTGGCATAAATCTCAGCATCTCTCCGGCACCTTTGTCCAAGTGTCCAAGGCCCCTCCTTAGCTTTGGTTTGGGAACTGTCCCAGAACCAGTGCTCCTGCCAGTGTGAGGAGCAATGCTGTGCCCCAAGGTGCAGAGTGCTCGTGGCTTCCCCTCCTCGGGCCATGGTCTCGTTCCTGTCCTGGTTTCGGCTGGGATAGAGTTAATTTTCTTCCTAGCAGCAGGCATAGTGCTGTGTTTTGGATTTAGTAGGAGAAGAATGTTGATAACATGCTGATGTTTTTAGTTGTTGCTGAGTACTGCTTATGCTAGTCAAGGACTTTTTCAGCTTCCCATGCTCTGCCAGGCGCACAAGAAACTGGGAGGGGGCACAGCCAGAATAGTTGATCCAAACTGACCAAAGGGCTATTCCATACCATATGACGTCATGCTCAGTATATAAACTGGGGGGGGTTGGCCGGGGAGCAGCGACTGCTGCTCGGGAACTGTCTGGGTATCGGTTGTCGGGTGGTGAGCAATTGCATTGTGCATCACTTGCTTTGTATATTATTATTACTGTTATTATTATTATATTGTTGTTATTATTATTTTACTTTATTTTATTTTAATTATTAAACTATTCTTATCTCAACCCAGGAGTGTTTCTCACTCTTACTCCTCTGATTCTCTCCCCCATCCCATCGGGGTAGGGGGAGTGAGCGAGCGGCTGCGTGGTACTGAGTTGCTGGCTGGGACTAAACCACGACAGTCCTTTTTGGCGCCCAATGTGGGGCACGAAGGGTTTGAGATAAGAACAGATTAACTAGAGTGTATTAAGGAGTCTGTTAACAGTTGCCGGTCATGATATTAGTTCATCTGATCTGTACCATGTTCTTTTCTTGGCTGTGCATGTTAAAGCTTGGTGTTGGTCTGTGCATTGCGCTATGCTCTGTAGTGATTAAGGATGTTTTGATTGGGAGGTTCCTTATCAAAATCCTGACCTTGAGCATGGTTTTGTATCTGGGTTTTATACACAAGTCATTACTGTACTTCGGGTACCACCTCATGGAGAGAGTTAGCAATTATACCTTTCCCTCGGAGACGTCTGTTGTGGAGGAACTACAGAATGGCACCTTCATTACCTTATTCTATAATGCTTCCTCCCTCATTACAGAAAGTTTTCAGTATTTTGAACATCCCTGGGCAGTTAAGATACTTCTATTGATACTTCTTGGGAATATTGTTTTGGTTTTGACAAAGGTTAGTAAGCAATTTAAGAATATCATCCAGAGATCTGCCCCAAGGCTGGAGAGTTATGAGTGGCAGGGTGTGTGGGATCGTATGCGCAAGTACCTAGGGCAGTGGGGACCTCCAGTGTTTTGGAACTTCACCCCTGAACAAGTGCAGAATCCTGAAGAACTAGTAAAGTATTTGGAAGAAGTATGTTCTCACCCTGGCAACTCCAAAGAGACACAACTCATTGCAACATGCTGGGGACTGGCCCATGCTTATAGAGCCCTGTTCAACACTATTCAGTACCCTCAAGGGAAAGAGAGGGTCTCTGGATCTGATGACAAAACAACAGGCACTGTGGCTACTCCAACCACAGCCATGAGCACTGTGGCTACTCCAACCACAGCCACAAGCACTGCAGCTACTCCAACACCCACCACAGGCACTGCGGCTACTCCAACACCCACCACAGGTACTGCAGCCACTCCAACCCCAGTGGCAGGCACTGCGGCTAAACCAGAGAACCAACCTGCGCCGGTATCAGTTGCCCCTATACAGAAGAAAAAATACACGAGGAAATCAGTTCGTTTAGTAAGGGATGAAGATGAACCAGGGCCATCACGAGAACCAGAGGAGGAAGAACCCATAAATGAGATGGTGACCACCCGATCCCTATCCCTGAGTGAGCTGCGAGATATGCGAAAAGATTTTGGTCGTCATCCAGGCGAGCACATCATCACCTGGCTGCTCCGATGCTGGGATAACGGGGCCAGTAGCCTGGATTTAGAGGGTAGGGAAGCCAAGCAGCTGGGATCCCTTTCCAGGGAAGGGGGCATTGACAAAGCAATTGGAAAAGGGGCAAAACCGCTCAGCCTCTGGAGGCGACTTCTGTCAAGCGTGAAGGAAAGGTATCCCTTCAAGGAGGATGTTTTATACCGCCCAAGCAAATGGACCACCGTAGAGAAAGGTATCCAGTACCTGAGGGAATTAGGCGTGCTGGAGGTGATTTACAGTGACCTGAATGATGAACAGTTAACCAAAGACCCAGATGAAGTCAGGTGCACACAATCCATGTGGCGGAAGGTGGTACGGAGCGCACCAGCATCGTATTCCAACTCGTTGGCAATACTAGCCTGGAAAGACGACGAGGCACCAACGGTGGATGAAGTGGCTAGACAACTCCGGGACTACGAAGAAAAGCTCGCTTCCTCCCTACGGGCCTGCGTCTCGGCTGTGGAAAAACTGTCTGAAAAAATATGCCAAGAGTTCCAACAACTCAGAGAGGATCTGTCCTACTCCCCACCTGCACGGACCAGTGTCTCAGCCATTAGGAGTCAACGTCCCTATGCTCAAGAGAGAGGATATAGAGGATACACACCACGGGGCACCCTGTGGTTTTACCTGCGTGATTATGGAGAGGACATGAGAAAGTGGGATGGAAAACCCACCTCAACCTTAGAGGCACGGGTGCGTGAGTTGCAAGGAAAAACTATTAGAAAAGGCGGTTCTCCCAGGAAAATTGCAGCTCCAGTTTCCAGTGAGCAGTTCCCGAGACAGAGTAAGAGGGCTAATTTTACTTCCGACCTTGATCAGGGGACTTTTGATTCACATTTACAGGAAGTGAACAGCGAATACTGTGACCAGTGTTAGAGGGGCCCTGCCTCCAGCCAGGTGGAGGAAAGGGACAACCGGGTTTACTGGACTGTGTGGATTCGATGGCCTGGAACGTCAGACCCACAGGAGTATAAGGCTCTAGTGGACACTGGTGCACAGCGCATGCTAATGCCATCAAACTATAGAGGGGCAGAACCCATTTGTATTTCTGGAGTGACAGGGGGATCCCAACAGCTAACTGTACTGGAAGCTGAAGTGAGCCTAACTGGGAATGAGTGGCAAAAGCACCCCATTGTGACTGGCCCAGACGCTCCGTGCATCCTTGGCATAGACTACCTCAGGAGAGGGTATTTCAAGGACCCAAAAGGGTACCGGTGGGCTTTTGGTATAGCTGCTTTGGAGACAGAGGAAATTAAACAGTTGTCCACCTTGCCCGGTCTCTCAGAGGACCCTTCGATTGTAGGGTTGCTGAAGGTTGAGGAACAACAGGTGCCAATTGCTACCACAACTGTGCACAGGCGGCAATATCGCACCAACCGAGACTCCCTGATTCCCATCCATAACCTGATTCGTCGACTGGAGAGCCAGGGAGTGATCAGCAAGACTCGCTCACCCTTTAACAGTCCCATATGGCCAGTGCGAAAGTCTAATGGGGAGTGGAGACTAACAGTGGACTATCGTGGCCTGAACGAAGTTACACCGCCGCTGAGTGCTGCCGTGCCAGACATGCTAGAACTTCAATATGAACTGGAGTCAAAGGCAGCTAAGTGGTATGCCACAATTGATATTGCTAATGCATTTTTCTCCATCCCTTTGGCAGCAGAGTGCAGACCCCAGTTTGCTTTTACCTGGAGGGGTGTTCAGTACACCTGGAACCGACTGCCCCAGGGGTGGAAGCACAGCCCCACCATTTGCCATGGACTGATCCAGACAGCACTGGAACAGGGTGAAGCTCCAGAACATCTGCAGTACATTGATGACATCATTGTGTGGGGCAACACAGCAGAAGACGTTTTTGAGAAGGGAAAGAAAATAGTCCAAATCCTTCTGAAGGCTGGTTTTGCCATAAAACAGAGTAAGGTCAAGGGGCCTGCACAGGAGATCCAGTTTTTAGGAATAAAATGGCAAGATGGACGTCGTCAGATCCCAATGGATGTGATCAACAAAATAACAGCTATGTCCCCACCAACTAGCAAAAAGGAAACACAAGCTTTCTTAGGCGTTGTGGGGTTTTGGAGAATGCATATTCCAAATTACAGCCAGATCGTAAGCCCTCTCTATCAAGTGACCCGGAAGAAGAACGAATTCAAATGGGGCCCTGAGCAACAACAAGCCTTTGAACAAATTAAACGTGAGATAGTTCATGCAGTAGCCCTTGGGCCAGTCCGGGCAGGGCAGGATATTAAAAATGTGCTCTACACTGCAGCCGGGGAGAATGGCCCTACCTGGAGCCTCTGGCAGAAAGCACCAGGGGAGACTCGAGGTCGACCCCTAGGGTTTTGGAGTCGGGGATACAGAGGATCCGAAGCCCGCTATACTCCAACTGAGAAAGAGATACTGGCAGCATATGAAGGGGTTCGAGCTGCTTCAGAAGTGGTTGGTACTGAAGCACAGCTCCTGCTGGCACCCCGACTGCCGGTGTTGGGCTGGATGTTCAAAGGGAGGGTCCCCTCTACACATCATGCAACTGATGCTACATGGAGTAAGTGGGTTGCATTGATCACACAACGGGCTCGAATAGGAAACCCCAGTCGCCCAGGAATCTTGGAAGTGATCATGGACTGGCCAGAAGGAAAAAACCTTAGAATATCACCAGAGGAGGAGGTGACACGTGCTGAAGAGGCCCCACTGTATAATAAATTGCCAGAAAATGAAAAGCAATATGCCCTGTTCACTGATGGGTCCTGTCGTCTTGTGGGAAAGCATCGGAGGTGGAAAGCTGCTGTATGGAGTCCTATACGACAAGTCGCAGAAACTGCTGAAGGAGAAGGGGAGTCGAGTCAGTTTGCAGAGGTGAAAGCCATTCAGCTGGCTTTAGATATTGCTGAAAGAGAAAAGTGGCCAGTCCTTTATCTCTATACTGACTCATGGATGGTGGCAAATGCCCTGTGGGGGTGGCTGCAGCAATGGAAGCAGAGCAACTGGCAGCGCAGAGGCAAACCAATCTGGGCTGCCACATTGTGGCAAGATATTGCTGCCCGGGTAGAGAACCTGGTTGTAAAAGTTCGTCATGTAGATGCTCATGTACCTAAGAGTCGGTCCACTGAAGAACATCAAAACAACCAGCAAGTAGATCAGGCTGCTAAGATTGAAGTGGCTCAGGTGGATTTGGACTGGCAACATAAGGGTGAATTATTTATAGCTCGGTGGGCCCATGACGCCTCAGGCCATCAAGGAAGGGATGCAACGTATAAATGGGCTCGTGATCGAGGGGTGGACTTAACTATGGACAGTATTGCACAGGTTATTCATGAGTGTGAAACATGCGCTGCAATCAAGCAAGCCAAGCAGTTCAAGCCCCTTGGGTATAGTGAACGATGGCTGAAATATAAATATGGGGAGGCCTGGCAGATTGATTACATCACGCTCCCACAGACCCGCCAAGGCAAGCGCTACGTGCTCACCATGGTGGAAGCAACCACTGGATGGCTGGAAACATATCCCGTGCCCCATGCCACCGCCCGGAACACCATCCTGGGCCTTGAAAAGCAAGTCCTGTGGCGACATGGCACCCCAGAAAGAATTGAGTCAGACAACGGGACTCATTTCCGAAACAACCTCATAGACACCTGGGCCAAAGAGCACGGCATTGAGTGGGTGTATCACATCCCTTACCATGCACCAGCCTCCGGGAAAATTGAGCGATACAATGGATTGTTAAAGACTACCCTGAGAGCAATGGGTGGTGGGACGTTTAAACATTGGGATACGCATTTAGCAAAAGCCACCTGGTTAGTCAACACCAGGGGATCTGCCAATCGAGCTGGCCCTGCCCAATCAAAACTTTTACGTACTGTAGAAGGAGATAAAGTTCCTGTAGTGCACATGAAAAATATGCTGGGGAAGACAGTCTGGGTTACTTCCCCCTCTGGCAAAGGCAAACCCATTCGTGGGATTGCTTTTGCTCAAGGACCTGGGTGCACTTGGTGGGTGATGCGAAAGGATGGGGAAGCCCAATGTGTACCTCAAGGGAATTTGATTTTGGGTGAAAATAGCTAATGAACTGAATTGTATGATATTAATTGCTTTATAATACTGTATGTTATCTCTTAACTATATGTTATCTCTTAACTGCATGTTAATATAATAATATAGTAGGTTAATATTAAGTATATAATACTGTATATTATGATTGATATATGCCACATCAATGGTATTGCAGTAAGAATTGCCCAGCTTAATGAAAATGAACTTTGATGAAACCATTTTGGAATGAGAACTGACTTCAGCATGCAACAGTCCAACACTGCACAACACCTCTCCTGCTCTGAAAGACTGTGATGACAGATGGAACCCAAAGTCATGGGCTAAATGAACTCAATGGACATTTTAGAGGGATGGGCCATAGATGAAGGGAATGATATCTGTGTGTATATCAAGATAGGGAAAGCGGTGGTGATTAATTGGAACACATTGGAAAGGGGAGGGCCTGTGCATGACGTAGATGGTATAGAATAAGGGGTGGATACTGTCCTGGTTTCGGCTGGGATAGAGTTAATTTTCTTCCTAGCAGCAGGCATAGTGCTGTGTTTTGGATTTAGTAGGAGAAGAATGTTGATAACATGCTGATGTTTTTAGTTGTTGCTGAGTACTGCTTATGCTAGTCAAGGACTTTTTCAGCTTCCCATGCTCTGCCAGGCGCACAAGAAACTGGGAGGGGGCACAGCCAGAATAGTTGATCCAAACTGACCAAAGGGCTATTCCATACCATATGACGTCATGCTCAGTATATAAACTGGGGGGGGTTGGCCGGGGAGCAGCGACTGCTGCTCGGGAACTGTCTGGGTATCGGTTGTCGGGTGGTGAGCAATTGCATTGTGCATCACTTGCTTTGTATATTATTATTACTGTTATTATTATTATATTGTTGTTATTATTATTTTACTTTATTTTATTTTAATTATTAAACTATTCTTATCTCAACCCAGGAGTGTTTCTCACTCTTACTCCTCTGATTCTCTCCCCCATCCCATCGGGGTAGGGGGAGTGAGCGAGCGGCTGCGTGGTACTGAGTTGCTGGCTGGGACTAAACCACGACAGTTCCCAAGCCTTCCCCTTTGTCACAGTCTCTTTGGAGCTCTCAAATTTACAGGACAACATACTCCCTGATCTAAATTTTATTTTATGAGCTCATTAAGAAATACACTACATGAACTCGATGAACAGGGGTGCTCAATCCCCTTTTGCCCAGACTAGTCTATCACATGAATTCACTTCTTAACCGGTCAAGTCATAAGTTTCAAAACTTACAACCCATAACTCTTAATGTAGTGCACCTATGAGCAAAAAAAAAGAATTATTTACCTAGCCGACGGTGAGAGGGCTCATCCCTCCTCCGTCACAGTGCAGGGATCCCCTCTATCACACCAGGAAGCATGAAAGCTTCAGCCGCTCAGCTGCTGTTGGATCCGCTTCAAAAGCTTTTTGAGTAAACTGATGTTTTATACCCTCCAGCTTGGAGGTTTGGTCTATGCCATTTCCATAAAGTAGTGGACTCTGAGGAAACTGCTAGACAAAAGACAATGCCTGCCGCAGACAGCAATCTGCAGGTGATAATGGCTGCATCATGGCCCTTTAGCTCTTTCTGGCCGCCTGCCCTGCCTATATGGTGCTCTTGCTTTGACCTAATGGTGCTGCTCCCAGTATACATGAGGCCTTAGCATGAGCTGGGTTAGCCAAAACCTAGGCAGGAGTTGAGTGAACAGTCACACCCTTCCTCGCCTGGCACTTTCCCTCTGACCTCCACCATCCCCCATCCTCAGGAGTGACTTCCTTGGCTCCTGCACGGCCATTTACCCTGGTGGAGTTGATCTCCCTATCTGGCTCTCTGCTAGCATCAGAGGCGCTGCGGAAGATCTTAGTGTTGCCCATGGCTGTCCTGACTGATGCCTGCAGCTCGTACCTCGTGCCCATGTCACACAGATGATTTGGGGGGCAGCAGGTCTCTCTCGTGGCTCCCTGGAAAAGAGGGCAAAGCAAGTCCCATCACTCCCCTTTGTGGTCTGTCCCCAGGGTGACCGAGTGGAGACATACTGGGAGCTGGAGAGGATCTTGCAGGGAGATGATGGCTGTTTGACAAGCGGTGTCGTGAACCGCCTAATAGCAGAGGCATCCAGTGACATGCGAGCAGCCCAGGTGAGCTTGTCCTCTTTCAAGGCCACCAAAGCAGCCTGCCTCTGCCCCTGGTTTGGGGGGAAATACAGAGTGGCGCAGAGATGTTCCGTGGTTATTCAGACCCAGAGGAGGTCCTAAGGGAAGAGATTCTGGGGACTCGTCATTACAGGGAATTTGGCGAGGGGATGCAGAGAGCTGTGCAGACACGCGGACTTGGGGCTGTTTCTAACTGAGAGAGAGCTGGGTTCAAGCTCAAGGTTATTCCTCCTGCCTTGAGGAAGAGCCATGGGAACCCACCAGCCCCACAGAGAGGTCCCAGGGGGGTTTCAAGTCTGCAACAATTTGTTCCTGGCATCTCCATGGAGAGGAGCCAGTGGCACGGGGCTGTGCCGGGGAAATGCCTCCCTTGTCTTGCAAGGGAGCTACTCGCCTACCCCAGGGAGCAAGAGGCAGCAGCTGCCTGGCCCTGAGCACAGCTGCCCCAAGGGGTTTCACAGAGGACATGGGGTCATTCAGCCTGTCTGAATGCCTCAGCCTTTTTCTTGGGAGTGTTTAGCCTGTGATGCTTTTGCAGGGTGTGACAGGTGATGTGAAGACGGCCGCTAGCGATGTCCTGGTGGCTCTGGCCCGCTCCCACTTCCACTTTGTCATGTCTGAGCTCCAGAGCCACCTGAAGGCCATGGGGAAGGTCCCTGATGAGACTGTGCTCCTCACCTTGGGCAAAATGGCCCGCAGCTATGGTACGGCACCCTCGGCCTCCTGGTTTGGGTAGGGGTCTGTGATAATAGCGAGAAGGGATCCTCCCCCTCCCTAAACACTCTGTGTTGAACTGGGGGGCTATGGAGTTGCTGTGCCTCCTTGCTCCAAGCCAGGGCCAGCTGGCAGCTCTGCCTTACCAGCCCAATCCCAGTTCCTGAAGGGTGGGCACCTGTTGGAAACAAACCCGTGGGGTGTCTGTCCCCCACTCTCCTCCCCATTTCCCCAAAGGGCTTTCCTGTGTTCCCCTTGGGGAAGGCAGCCCTCCCCATGCCCTCTGGCATGCCCTGCATGGCCCAGCAGCCCCAGCCTTGCCAGAGATCGACCCCAGTCTCCCATGTCTATCACTGACCTTGGTCCCTCTGTCCCTGCCTTCTCTGCAGCCCTGCGGTGCATCCCCTTCATGGGGATGACGCTGCTCGCCCTGCGCACTGTGCTGAGCCAGGTGGGGAGTGGCCAGATCTTGCACGTTGTCTGCAGTGGTGAGTGTCAGCTCCTTGGCCGGGGCCCCTGGGGCAGGGCTGGGGTGGCCTTCAATGCCTTCATGGGATCTCAGAGGGAACATGGTGGGTGCAGCCTGCAGCGAGGTCAAGCCTTGGTATTCCCAAACTCCTGTGAGTATGCAGAAGGAGAGGGGAAGCCCAGGAGGTTCCTGAGGGCAGGACATGGTGGCGCTGCACAGAGGAACTCCTAGGTCCTTTTCCATGGCTTCTGTTCCCCTGCTTTCCTCTGGGATTAAAATCCGTGCTCTGAAAGGGCATGTGTGTGGGGAAGGGAAGGGGCTGCAGTGAGAAATGCTGGAGGGGAACAGGCCATTTGAGGAGGAGAAGGTGCAAGAGCGAGGAGGAGCGAAACAATGGGGTGTTTGAATCCAGATGCCTCAAGAGCACAGATTGCCCTCAGATCCAGATCTGGTCCTGGGCTGAGCCCTGCTGGAGCCTGGGACTGTCCTTAAAGCAGGCTTGGGCGTGGATGCAAGGGACCGTCCCTGCTGCAGACTCTCACATGCTCCCTTTTCCTTTCTCCTGGTGCAGTTCTTGAGCAATGGTCAAAAGCAGTCAATACATACTTTGGCAACCGGGAGCAATGCCCGTTCCCTCTCAAGGGGGTAGCACACTTCTGTGAAGCCATTTACCCGGTGTTCCGCTATGTGGTGGTAAATCGGCTGGACTGCAAGGATGAAGAGGTGAGAAGTGCTGCTTTCCATGCCTGGGTCCACAGCAGAGACATCCACGTTGGTGGGTCTGTCTGTGCTCAGTTGGGTGCGAGCAGAGGGGCGAGGGGAGGGAGTGGTCTGAGTGACAAGGCACCCCAAGCCAGGAGCCTGTCGGCACCGTGCCTGAGACTAGGGGCTCCCTGGCAGGAAGCAGCCAAGTCCTGGGGCCTTTCTGCAGGAAGGGTGGGGTATCAGCATGGGGAAGTGCTCTTTCCTCTCTGGAGTGAGCCCTTCTCCTGCAGGGCAGAAAGGAAAGGAAACCCCTCCCAGTGGGAAGGGCAGACTGGTGTCCAGGGGATGCTGAGCACTAGGCAGACCTTCAGCCCTCTAAGCAGAGCCTCTCCCTTCTCTCTTCAGGACAAGCAGGCTGTCCTCGGGGCAGTGGCTGCCATGATGGGGGTCCTTCTGCATGAGGAGCAGCACCGAGAGCATGCCTGTGAGCAGCTCCTCTGGCTCCTGCACCAATACCAGGAGGTCCGAGACACCTCCCGGGTCACCAAGGTGAGGTCTTGCGCAAGGCTCAGCGTGGCTCCTGGGGGGCATCTATGAGAGTGCCACGAGGTGCTGGGGAGCTGTGGGGTGCCAGGAGGAGCTGGGACGCCCTTAGAGAAGGAACAAGGAGATCAGAGGAAGCCTGAGGCTTCCTGGGCTCTTTGGACAAGAAAAGAGAAACCCAGGGGGGCACGAGAGAGGCAAGAGTCCCTGCGGCTCATCTTCTCAGGAAATGAGGCATTGCCACCTCCCTGGGGCTCTGTGTGCGGAAAGAGCTTTGCCCTAATGCCCAGGGCCATGTCCAATCCTGTCCAGTGAAGGGCAAGGTCTGATGAGTGGGAAGTGCCGGGAAACTGAATTGTCAACACTGGGCTCTGTTCAGAGGAAAGAGACCCTCCTGATGCTGCAAGCAAGAAGCCCCATTTAGGAGGGTTTGGGGCTTTCCCTGGGAGCTGGTGCTAGGGACTCCCCTTATCCCAGATGTGCTGGGTTTCTCCTTTCCCAGGTGCCTTTAGCCTCCTCTTCCTCCCCTGTTCTCTTGTAGAGCCTGAGCTATGTCCTGGAGATACTGGAGGGAGTTCAGACGCCCATCCCACAGGGCACAGCTCTTGCCATCAGCACCGCTGTGCACCGCCAGGTAAGGGGAGCCTGCGCCCTGCCGCCAGCCTGGGGCCTGCACACCTGATTGCCATGGAGGGGAAAGACCTGCTGGCTGGCAGGGCAGGGCAGGGCAGGACAGGGCAGAACCTGGCAAGGTGTCCCTCCGCCAGGACTTTCCTGCAGGCCAGGAGGATGCCAGGATTTGTCACCTAGGTGCCACCTTAAGGCTGCAGGAGGCCTGATCCTGGCTGTTTGGAATGGGCCTGAGGGGCAGCCCGGTTCCCACAGCAATTTCCCTCTTGGCCAAGTTGCAGGCGGACTCTGGAGCGCTGGCACCCTAAGGGCAGCCTTTTAACGCTGCTCAGTCTCAGCTCCTGGGCAGCCTGGGCTGCTGCAAACCTCTGTGTGTGCCCGGGGCCACTGTGGTGTGGGCTGGGTTTTGGCTGTGGATCCTGTGCCCAGAGTGCCCTGGGAGAGGCGAGCAGAGAGCACTGTTTCTTTTCAGTCCCTGTCAACACTGATGCGACTTTCTCTAAAATGGACCTTGTTCCCACAGCTCTCTGATGTGACCAAGGAGCCTGGCCCAACCCATAAGGCAGTGCTATCCCGCTGCATCATGCTGCAGGGTAAGGAGAGGAGGCTGGGCGATGCCCCGCCGTGCCATGGCAGCTCTCTCCCTGTCCTTGGTGGTCAGGGGCAGCTGCCTGCTAATGCAGAATGTGATTTCTTCCCCACAGCGCAAAGCTGCCCTGAGGAGACGGTTGTGTTTCTACACTCCCAGCTGAGCGGTGGGAGCGAAGCCAGTTGCGTGGCAGCCCTGGGCCTGCTGGGAGCCCTGGCCCACTCTGATGGTCAGTGCCACGGACCAGGGACACAAGGCAGGGGTTGGGGCTGCTGGGCTGAGAGCAGGAATGGGCTGAAAGTGGTGCACCTGCACCCAAAAGGAGCTACAAAGAGCAGCTCCCCCAGCAGAGCTGGCACCCTGCAACAAGGCTCAAGCACTCCCCCAGCAGTTAGAAATGGCGGCACACCAGGGACGATGCTCCAAGCTCAGTAACACGGGCAGGCTGGCGGGTGGGCTGGTGTGCACAGGAGCTGCTTGTATCCACGCCATTTGTCTTCTCCTCTGTGTTACCATATTACCATAGCTTTCAGTCCCTATAAAATAGCTGTGCCTGTAGAAACAGAGTTGCTCTGGCTATGCCACTGCCTCCTGTGAAGTCAGTCAGACCCCACTTTTCTGTCCCGTTGGTGTGCGAAAAACTTGGTATCTTCAAGGGATCCCTTCTGCCATCTAGGCTGTGCCTCAACGCACACCTCTCTGTATGTCTTCCAGCACCTGCGACAAGAGAGAAGCTGCCCCAGGTGGTGGAGGCCGTGCGATCCGTGTGCAACAACCCCAGTGCCCAGGTGAGCTGGTTTGGGAAGGGACAGTGCCACCAGGGGAGGCAGAGAAACCCTCGGGGCAGAGCTGGAGTGCCTGGGAAAGCGCCAGCACGTCGCCCAGGTGGTGGGTGATGGCTCCTCCCCGGGGAGAGCTGGCAGAGTGGAGCAGGCAGGTTGCTGTGCTCTGTGGGGCAAATGCCCATCCAGCCTGGTGCTAAAGCCCAGCCCTGGTGCCAGGAGTGAAAGCTGCTGCCGTGCACTCATCATCTCTCCCTGAGCCACAAAGGCTGCCCCCAAGCAAAGGCATCTTCCTTTTGGATTTTGAACAGGAGGATCGTAACCGCACTCTCTCCTGGCAGGTGCGAAGGGCAGTTCTGGAGTTCATCAGGGAGCTGCTCAGCTCCGGCTCTGAGAGCCGCTGGGCATGGGATGTGGTGGGGCACATCTTCATCGAGTTCAGACGGACCTCGGGCAGACTGGTAAGGGCAGAGCAGGACACTCAGAGCTTTGACCGGTGCCTTGACTGCGCTGAGAGCTCCTGCAAGCATCTTTGGCCATGGAGAGCTCAACGCTGCAGGGCCATCAGGGTTGGCACTGCCATCGGAGTGGCCTCCCAATGGCTGTTCCTTGTGGGCGTCTGTGCTGATGTTGGTGGAGATGTCAGTGGATGATGTGGGTTTGCACCCGGGCATGCCACCCAGGACTGTGGGGCTGCCTGCACACCCCATGGGCTGAGCTGTGCCCACAGGCGCCTTCTGCAAAGCCACCTTGCAAAGGGAGGGGCTGGTAGGGACAGGACATCCTTCATCCTTAAATGCTCATGGACAATCAGCAAAACACAGCCAGTGCAGACAGGTGGGCCTGGCTAGAGGAGATTTCTGTGGTGTTCTTGTGCCCTAGCCCTCCAAAACACACCCTGCCCATCCAATAGCAGTCTGGGGGCCTGCATCCCTTCTGGCAAGGGGACAGGCCATTTGGCCATCCCTTCCATGAGCATTTCCAGCTGGGTGCCCAGGAGATGAAAGCTGGGGATGGCTGAGCCTCCCACTGACTTGCTGAGGATCTTCCCTCTGGCTGAAGCTTCCCTCTAGCTGGGAGATCTGTGTGTGTCACTTTGCTCTGAGGCTTGGGGAGGCTCTGCTTTGGGAGCAGGGCAAAGGAAAGGGCTTCTGCGTGCTCCTCTGCATCTGTCGGGCTGAGCGTGCTCCTGCCAGGGCTGGCACCGAGTTACAACAATGCTGAAGGGCACGTTCCTCACCTCTGCTTTGCTGGCATGAGAGCAGCATTTAGGCCCTGGGGGACTGTGCAGACAAGCAGCGTCGCTCTCTGCTCCCAGGCTTCCAGTCCTTCCCAGGGTCTGGGACCTGGTCCTTGAGCTGGGTCCGGCTGTCCTTGTTCCCCTTTCAGGAGATCAGTGCTGCCAGGAGGCTGGCACAGGAGCACTGGTGAGTTGTGCCTGAGCTGTCTCAGTCAGGAGCCGAGAGTAATGGGGATTTTGCCAACTCTGTCTTACAGGTGGCAGGAGGCCTTTTTGCCTGCGAAACCCAAGAGGATGGAGCTCTTCAAGCCCTGTGCATGGACATCCTGAGCTCGCTGGATGTCTCTCTGAGAGGGATGACCAAAGTAAGTCACCCTCTGCCCTGCTGCTGTGGCTTCCTCTTGCCTTCGGGATGTTTTTCCTCATGCACCCCCATGCCCTGAACCTCTCCCCTCATGTGTGCTGAAGTGCACAAGGCTCAGGGAAACGCAGACCACCCTTTTTGTCTTTGAGCTGAGTGGAAATGCCAATGTGGCAAACTGCCCGCTGCTTCTCTGCAGCTCCTGTGGCCAAGGCTGCTGCAGTACGTGGTGCCAGCCCAGTACAGCGGCATGCTGATCCCGCTCTCCTGCTGTCTCCGAGCCCTAGTTGAGAGATGGGAGAGAGCAGGGTGCAAGGAAGAAGAGGAAGATCTGGATGGCATGGACTCCCAGGAGCAAGGTAGGAGCCCCAGTGAGTGCGGCTGGGTTTGGCCAGGGGCCGGGCCAGCCTGTGTCTCCCTGCACCCCACCAGCCCTGAGCAGGAGCCCAGGAAAACCAAAGGGTAGAAGCAGGTGCTGCTGCACCTTGCCCGGTGCAGAGGCCTGGCTCTCCTGCTCGCAGCACTCTGCTGGTGAGCCAGGACTCATTCCTGGCCATGAGCTGCCTTCATCTCATGCTGGGCAGCCCTGGGGAGCCCCCCCGGGCCAGCGCTGTGGCAGTGCAGCTGCTCGCAGCCCTCAGCCCTGTGTGGGGCATCGGAGGTGCACGGGGCAGAGCACGGTGGGGGCTTGTCGGCTCACCCAGCCTTTCTTCCTCCCCGCAGCCCAGCTGCTGGCTCCCCAGGCCCTGTTGACTCGACTGCTGGTGAGTAGTGGGGCCCTGGGGAAAGAGCTTTTCTGGCCAGGGGTGGTGGGAGAGCCCAGGGCGGATGTGCTGTTAAGGCCAGTGCTGGGAGCCCCCGAGGAGGAGGCAGCATGCCGAGCCTGCCCGAGCCCATTGGGGATCCCACTCTACTCTTGGGGCTGGCAGCACCCCAGGTGAAGCCATCGGCTGCCTGCTGCTGGCCGAGTGGCACCAGGCTCCCTCCCTCCCTCCCTCCCGGGAGAAGCTGTGGCTCTGGCAGCAGGAGTGACCCTTCTCTCCTGCCCTTGCCTAGGTGGTGGCAGCAGCTCCTTACGCGAGCAGCGAACGCACAGTCACTGCCTTGCAGCTGCTGCAGGCTCTCCACGGCTGGATCCACAGAGCCTTGGGGCCAGTGTGGGCGACTGAGATCCCCCTCCTGCTGCAGTACCTGGAAGGTAAAGTGCGGGTGGTGAGGGAGAGGCTGGGGGTGGGGGGAGGAAAATGCAGCTTCTCAGCGTGATGGAGGAGAATTGTCCTCATGTCCCCAGGACTTGCTCTGTTGCCTTTCCTGTTCCAGGGAGCCAGCACTGAGGCTGGGGGCAGCTGACCCCTGGTGTCAATTCAGCCCAGGGAATGGGTGGGGCCGTTGATGTCTCCTTGGATGGCAGGTCTTGGTGGCACCTCCATGTCCTGCCCAGGATGGTCTTTGGGGGAGGGACAGGACTGGTGCTCCTGGAGCGGGTGCAGGCCTTGGCTTTGGAGGACCAAGTCCCCAGGCCAGGCCAGGTTTGTAGCAGCCGTCCTTGGCAGTAGCCTGGGAGAAGGGCTACAAATGGGCAGAAAGCGGTAGGTCATTAAGGAGAAAATGCGTGTTGCTGGTGCGTGCTGTGTCTCAGTGGCTGGAGTTGTTCTGGGAGCTGCCGTCAAGCAGTGGGGATCAGCTGCGGTCAGTATGTCCTTCCCCAGCTTGAATCAGTGGCCCTGACAGATGCCCCTGGGATCCTTCCTGTGTCTTTGGCCTCACAAAGACTTTGATGTAGGTGCCTTCTAGCCTGATGGCCTGGGACTTTTGGGCGGTCTGACCGCAGAGGAGACCACAGGGCTTGTCTTTGGTGTGAGCTTAAATAGCAGCAAGAGCTTTTGCTTCCTCTTGCTTTCTAGGAAAAACCGAGAGCTCCGTGGACTCTGCAGAGTGGGAGCACCGTGTGCTTAAGGTACAGCATCCTTGCGGGGGTGTCAGAAATAGAGGGGGAGAAGAGGGAGCAGACAAACTTGTGGGAGGAAGCTCGGGGCTGCTTGTGTAGGCAGCAGGAGGTGGGGGTACCTCATGAGCACCCTGTGCCTCCCCCCGCAGTAGGTGCCTGCCCGCTCAGAGGAGCTGCTGTCTGCACACGTGCCATGGCTGATGGCTAATGCCCTCTAACGCTGTGGCACGTGCCTTAGCACTGCCTCCTCCTCTATGTCTGGTGTGCTGGGGGGTCTCGCCTGAGGTGTTAGAGGAAGAGGGAGGCTGGCGAAAAGAGCGTGGGGTGGGGGAAGAGACTGCTGTTCCCAGCAGCTCTTCCCCAGCAGCATCCCGGGACATACGAGTGTGGAAAGGGCCCTGGCCAAGGGCAGGGGAACACTCGCTTCCTCTCCTGTTCACCCCAGTTCCTGCGAGCATCGCTGGAGCCCATTGAGGACAAGGCCTGGACTGTGGGCCTGAGCCAGGAGCTGAGCCAGCAGCTGGGCAGCTCTGCCCCCAGCTCCTGGGAGAAGGTGCGTCTCCTGCCCCGTGCCAGGGCTGGGGCCGGCGCCACTGCTCTGCCCACACAGGCGGTTTTCACTGCTTCCTGTTCCCTCACCCTCAAAAGGCACTTTCCCCAGGCTGCCCCAGTGGCTGGCTACAGCCTGACACCGCAGCCGGCCCTGCCTGCTCCCGGGGCAGTTGGGTCCATCTGGGGCCAGCCCTCTCCTGATGGGTCGGGCCGTGACTGCATCTTGGGTTTGGCCTCTTCTCTTTCAGTTTTTCCTGTACAAGGCTCTTGGGACAGCGCTGGCAGCTTGTCGGGACCTCAGACACGTCCAAGGGCAGGTGCTGAGGTTCCTCCAGGAGACAAGCCCCGTGGAGCTGTCTGAGGCCCAGGTGAGGTGATGCTCATGTCCTGAGCATGCCCTGCCTGTTCCTGGGGGAGAGGGCGGGCTGCTGCTGGCCCGGCTCCATATCTCCTTGATTTCCACATCGCTGCCGTTTCCCCCTTGCTGCAACATCTTGTCAGGCTATTGTCACTGGCCACAGCCAAGTGCATGGGCTGGAGCCAACTCTCTGTTTCTCTGTGGTTGCAGGGAATGATTTCTGTTGTGTCCCATGCTGCCGAGAGCCACTTCCACTTGGTCCTGGACACAGTGACTATGTTCTCTGCCGCTTTCACCAGAGGCTGGTTCTATCAGACTTCCACGGGCTGGAAGGTAAAGGCTCCAGGGTTCTGCTGCTTGGCTTTCCTTTTTCAGCCTTATTTCCACTTCCACACCTGCAGCAGCCAAACCGGGGCAGCTGCCTTCAGATTAGCCCTCTTGTAAGAGCTACCTGAGACCTGTTTTTCAGAGGGGACGTCCTGGCATTGGGGCCCCTGAGGTGTCTTTGGAAACGATGGGCTTTGACACCTGGTGGATCAGAGCCACCCAGCTGGGGCAGCTGCAGTGGTTCCTTGCTGGCAGCCACGTTGCCCCTGACTGAACTTCAGCAGGAGCTAGCAACAAGATGGGGTGGGCACAGTGTGACCCTCTGTCCCTTCCTCAAAGCTGAGGGCCAGGAGCAGGAGTCTGGTGAGGTCTCGCTGGCTCTGCTCCCCACCTGGGGGCTGTGGGGAAACCTTTCTGGGCAGGGCACGGCCTTGCAGAGAGAGCAGTGCAGCCTGGTCTGGGGAGGCAAGCAGACTGGGCTCCTCTGCGCCACTGACCTGCACAGGCTGGGCATCTCTGAGCAGGACCATGACAAGCAATGTCAGATACCTTTCCACTGAAAGGTTCCAGACAGCTCCCTGACCTCTCAAATCAGTGGTAAAACAGCCAGCAGCGTGTGCAATGCTGGCTGCACCCTCCTCCCCATCCCCATGCAAGAACCCAAGCTGCAGGATGGGAACAGCTCCCAGTCCCGGAGCTCCCGCAGCTCAAGGAGCAGCTTGGGGAGCTGCTGGGAGGTGCCCAGGGAAACAAGGAGCTGGTGAAGGTGCCGGAGCAGGGCCTGCTGCAGGAGCCCGCAGGAGTCTCGGGGCTGATGTCTCAGGGCATCTCTGTCAACACAGGTACAGCGGTGGAAGAAGGAGAAAGCCCAGGGCATTCGCGCTGCTCTCATGCGCACCTACAGCGGCATTGCGCTGCATGCCCCCAAGGAGCAGCTGCTCACCCGTGTGGATAAAGAAATCATGGGCAACATCCTGCGGCTCTCCAGAGCCAAACAGAGGGTAGGAGCATGGAGCACACAGGGCGGGGATGCCTGGGTGCCCCAGCTCCAGCCCCTAGGGGCTGGGGCATACCGAGATGGATGGTCTTTTTCTAAAGATCCCCCAAGGAAGGGTTTGTCCTCAACGTACAGATCCAACCCCCCCTTTTGGTTCCCCCTGCCCATGCTCACCTGCCACCTCTCAGCCCTTCAAAGAGTTCAAGGGGTGCTTTTCTGTCTTTGGCCTCAGGACTTGCAGCTCAAGCTCGCCCTGGTGCAGAGCATCACTGAGGTCAGCTGTGCCATCCAGGCTGTGGGCGACTGCAGCAACTTTGAGCTCTCCTCAAAGCAGGAGGCAACGCAGACCCTGCTGGTGAGCGCCCGTAGCCAGGGCAGTCACATGGGGGGGTTTTGGGCTGTGCCATCAGACTGGTTTCCCCAGAGGCACGATGGACTCTTGACTTCATGCGAGCTCCTGCAGCTGTGTCCTGAGCCAGTGGGGCTGCTGGGTGCTGGTGCTAGCTGGCTGCGGAGCAGGGTCGCTCCTGTGGTGCCTTTGGGGATCCGTGGGGGTGACGGGGCAGTGTCTGCCCAGGCCTGGCAACAGAGCCTGTCCCCAGGGGAGGCAGGAGGGCTGTCCCCTGTCTCTGCCTGCTGCCAACTCTGCATTTGTCTTTCTGGGACTTGCAGGACTGGATAAAGGGGGAGCCCTGGGGCTCCCTAGTGTATGGAGTGTTTCAGGCCCTGGAGGAGTTGAGGTGAGGTCTGTTCCCCGGGCTCTGGGGACTCCCATTGTACTCCATCCCAGCTGGCTGGGACAGCCCCAGTGGCCTTGAGCATGGGGCCGGGAGCTGCTGGGGCTGTGGAGTGGGAGGGTGTTCCCCATTTTGGGTGTCTCCAAAAGAAGGGAGCTCCAGGGAGCCCCCTTAACCTGCGGGTGGGAGGTTGCCTGCTGCCTGGGATGTGGCAGGAATTGCTGGAGCTGAAGGCAGTGCTTGCTGGCATGGGCTGGGGGTGTTGGATACAGGGCCCTTGTTTAGGAGGAACCCAGTTGTGCTTTAAGCCGCTCTGGAGAGAGCTAGTCAATCTCCTTTCTCTTTTCTCTTCCTTTTTCCTCTGGCCAGCAAGCTGAGGCCACCTCTGAGCAGGGCGGAAAATTGCAACCTGCTGGCAGTGTGCTGCCAGAGTGTCTTGTCCTATCCTTCCAAGGAGTGGATGAACAAGAGAAGGAAGATAGTGAGGGCAGCTGTGAACATGCAGGTACCCACTGGCCACTGCCTGCCCACCTCTGGGTCAGGATGCCACCTCAGTGCGCACTGGTAGTCCCCATGATGCAGAAACTCAGCTCTCCTTTCCTGCTTTCAGGTTCTGCACAGGAGAAGCATGGAAGATCTGGGGCATCTTATAGAAACCCTTCTGGAGGCAGAGGAGACCTCTGCCTGCTTTGATGACGTGGTCCATGTGAGTAGTCATGGGGCAACAGGGAAAGTGTTGCAGGGGCAGAGAATCGAGGCTTTAGAGGGTGATAGGAGGTGGATGCCTTTCCTATGGGAAAGTGGGGCTTTGGCTCTTTGCTCTGAGAGTGTGCATCTGGCTGGGGCCAGGGGCTGAGCTGGGGGGTGGGAGCGCCTGGCCACTGCAGCCTCAGGACAGGCAGAGAAGTAGGCCCTGCCAGAGGGAAAGCCAAGAGCCAGCCCTGAGCTGGGAAAGAGCAGCCTGGGGGAAGGCCGGGGAGGGGAGATGCTGGCAGGGAAGCAACACCTGCCTCAGGGCAGAGGTGGCTGGAGAGCGCAAGGCAGTGGAGGCTGCAGTGCCAGTGCTCGGTAGGGCCAGGGGCTGTGCTGGGAAGGGGCCAGAGAAGGACGGTGGGGGGGGGGATCTCAGGGAGAGAAAAATGCCGGTTGTGAGAGAGATGCACCCTGCCTCAGGTCCTGAAAGGCTGGCTCACCTCAGCCAACGAATGGGAGCGGGAGAGAGCCCTGCAGGTTTGTGCCCATGTGTTGGGAGCTTGCAAGGAGCAATCTGAGCTCATGGTAAGTAGGGATCCCCTGCGTGCTCTGGTGCCCTCTTCCCAGCATTCGTGGCCCCAGAAGGGAGCCCTGCCCAACTGGGTGCTGGGTTTCGGGGCTCCTGGGATCATGGGGCAGCCCTTCTGCCTGCCCCTCTGCCCAGTCGCTGCTCAGGGAGCAGGATGGGCGGTAGAGGCGAGCAGGTGCTGGGTCTGCCTGTGACCCTTTTCCTGCTGCTCTCCCCTGCAGAGAGGACGTCCTTGCAAGCAGTTTGGCTCCCTGGTGGGACTGCTGGGGACTCTGACCAACGACTGCCTGGCCGCGTCCTGCAAGAAGGCATGGGTCTGCCTCAGCTACCTTCTCCGAATGCAAGGTGAGGAGAGCGGGCGCTTCCCAGACTTGCTCAGCCTGATCCTCCCTCCCTTCCTGGCCTGGTGACCACTGGGGTCCCGTGGGGCCAGGCCCTGTCCCAGGGAAGGAAGGGGGAGTCAATGAGCTCAGATGTTTTTGTGCCCCCACCCTGTTAACTCTCTGCCTCCCTGGCCATCTCAGGAAGGATCTCTGGGAGAGGGTCGCTGAGTCCGACCTCCCTGGGGCATGTGTGAGGCTGGGTGGTCAGGGCCTTCCCCCACTGCTGTCTGAGAGCAGGACGTTGTCACCAATGCTGGGGACTGTCTCCCTCCACATTCAAGGAGAGACAGATGGTGGTCAGACAATTCACTTGGATGAGGGCCCTGATATTTCAGAGGGTGACGTAGGGGACACAGCTGTTGGGAGCAGAGGCTGCTGAATCCCTGAAGTCCCAGCAAACAGTTCAAGGAGGAAGAGGGCTCCTTCCAGCCCAGGATTTGTCAGCCATTTATTGGGGTCAGGAAGTCCTGCTGCACCGAGTTCAGGAGCCCTGGGTTTCCCTGTGGCCTTCACTGCCACCACTTGGGTTCTCCTTTATTGGTACCTGGGGCCAGAGGTTGGGTTTTCTGTAGATGTGACTCCTCTTTTCTCCTGGTGTTTGTTCCAGCCAAGACCATGAAGGTGGTGCCTCAGGCAGATGAGATCAGGTGCCTTTGTGAGGCACTGAACAGCCCAGACACCGAGACTCTGGTGGAGACCTGTACCAAACTAGCAAAGGTAACTAGCCCCAGACCAGCGGGGTGGGGGCTCGGCTCCTGGCCTCCTGCATGTCTCCCTGCTCCCCTCCAGAGTCTCTTACTGTCTCCAGAGTGAGCTGTTTGGAACGGCTGCTGTTAGCAAGTAGCAGGAGGCTTTGAGACAAGACTGTCCTCTAGGCCTGCTGGAGTAGATACCATGATGGGTGTGTTTGTGCGCACACGTGTGTGAGTGCTCTTGTCAGAATACAAATTTGGTATATGAGCAAACAACATGGGGGGAGGCACTTCCAAACTGGTTAGCTGCATCAGATGTAAACAGCACTGTATGCACAGCCGGAGGATCAAGTGATTGCCCCCTCCATGACTGCTGAACTAACAGTCCTGTCAAGTTTGCTTTCCTTTCCGAATTGCTGGAGCAGAGCTGTGATGCGGTCTCTCCTGTTCCTGACTTCTTTCCAGGCTGTTAGCAAATGCATCCCTCCAGCACAGGCTACGGACTTTCTGACTGCCATCCTGGACAGATTGCTGCATGTCACACCTGCACGTGCAAGAGCAGTGTGGAAGTGGGTGTTCATCTTCCTGGTGGAATGCAGAAAGGAAATACTCCAGGAGGTAAAGGAGACCTTTTTTTCCATTTGACTTTGTCTTTTCTCCTGTTGGCTGTTGCACTACACCCTGTGCAGTTGCCATGGGCTCAAGGAATGCTGCCTGTGTGCTGAGCCAAGGGGCTACTGATGGTCTGAGTCATGCATTAGCATCTGCTGCTGGTGTCTGCTCCAGCTGGTGACAAAGGATATGGGCACTTCTTGTCCAAAGTCTCCTGTTGGTTCAGCTCCTTCCCATGAGTGAGGCACTGGGAGGCACCAACCTTGCCCCTTGCCATTCTTCCCCTTCCTCAGGGTCACTGTCAGTCCTCCCTGCCCCGGGACCCACTTCACCCTGCTCTTTCTTCACTGGTTGCAAATTCTCTCTACTCTGAGCATTACTGGGCATGCTAGGTTTTCCACAGGTTGGGTACTTGTTCATTGCTCTCATTGCTTTCCCTGACTGTGGTGTTACCCAGCCTGCACGGTGACCTTCCTTTAGCCACCAGTTGCTGCCTGTTTGTAGCCTGGGAGCCTCTGGCCTCATGCTGTGCCTGCCCTTTCCAGGCTCCTGTTCTCCTCCTCCATTTGTGCTCTGCTGCGCTCCACTTGGGCTCTAGGGCCACCAGCACATTGCTCAGCCCGGACTAGCTCAGTGGCTGTCTGCCGCTGACAGAAGCCGGTCACAGTGATGGCAATCATGGGTGGCAGCCCACAGGATCATGCCCAGCTGAGCTAAAGCTCACCCAGCTGTTAGGCAGCTCCTGTTACAGGCAGGGCAGGGCATCCCTGTGCCATCCCTGCAGAGCCAGCGGCCGCTCCAGGCAGCAAGAGTGCCGCATCCATGGGCTGCGGGGTCACCCCTTGCTACTTCCCCAGGCACAGAGTGGGTTGTGTCTGCACCACAGGCCAGAGGTAGGCAGCTGTGGGGGAAGCTGGGCTCTTCCACGGGATGAGGGAACTGGCTGCCTCTTTGTCTTTATCATGACCACGGCTTCTAGCTGTGAAAGGCTCCAACAAACACCCTTTTCTTCAGGGGATGGTCCTCTGTGTAGCGACGGCATTGGAGTTTTGGGAAAGGAGGGCAGAGGCAAGGAATAGTGTCCCTGGAGAACTGGGTTCCTCCGGAAGGAGTCACGTGCCCTTGCACAGGCCCTGCAAGAGTGTGTTTGGTTTTGCTCTTGCATTGCTACAGACACATGGGGAGAGCTATTTAAGTGCTGGGTGTGAAATGTGTCCATGTCCTCTGTGTGCACACAGCGCACGCAGCTGCTCATACATCTGGGCCCAGGCACGTGCAGTGACTGAGGCTCTGCCTGTGAGCACATGCATCTGTGCGTGCGCGTGTGTGCATGCGTGTGCGCTATTGCCAAGAGCAGGCTCAGCTCCAGACATGAGCCAGGGTCAGACAGGGTGGAAGGAGTGAGGTTTCGAGCTAGATCTGGACTCTGTGTCGACGGAGCAGGCATTGCTCATGTGCTGAATGACTGTGTCTGGGCCCCGCAGGAGGGGATAAAGAAGGCACTGAGCCCTTCTTTCTCCTCTTCTTTCATTCAGGTGCCAAAAATCCTGAACACCCTTTACACCTACATGCAGCAGAGCACCCACAGGCCCTTCCTGCTCCATATGGTGTTTCTTCTCGCCCGCTTTCACCATGAGCCTGTGATCAGCAGTCTCCTGCAGAAAGGTCTGCCTATGGACAGGTATGTGCACTTCCCCACTGTAGTCAGAGACCCTGCAGCTTGCTTGTACTGGCGGGGGCGGGGGGGGGGGGGGGGGCAGTTGAGAAGCAGGTCTTTTTTTTCTGCCTGAACAGTCTTGAGTGTTGCAAGACTGCATGCTTGTGTCTGCTGTGAGTGGGGCATTGTAAGCCCCATTGCAGGTGAGGAGGTTTGAGGGCACTGCAGGACTGCGAGGATATGGGCTCAGGGGTGAACGTCTCTTCCCTTGCAGTGACATGGTGGAGCTGTGGAGGAGCCTGGGAAGAAGCATCCTTGGGATTCAGATCCTGAGGTGCTTAGTAGAGAAACTAAACAGAGCAGGAAACAACCACCTGGGGACTCACTCCTCTGCTTGTGAGCGGCACAGCCGTCAGACTGCTCTGGAGACTCTGTCGGTACGTTCAATGGCACACACGTTTCTGCAGCTTTGCATCTGCTTTCTAACTCATATCTTGGCACGAGGGAGTCAGGTGCCCTTTGCGGATGCCCGTGGAGACTCCCAGGGCACTGTGCTGGGCTGGCCTCAAGGAGTGTGGGGAGCCGGGACAGTTTTGTGCTCCTGAGCCACAAGGCTGTCACAGAAGTGACAATTGTGGACAGTAACCCCCCTACCCCAGGCAGGCAGGGGAACCAGGCTGGTGGGAAAAGGCCTTGCCTGAACAGGTGGTTCTTGGTCATGTTTCTCTGCAGATCACCCGTGCCATCTCCGAGGTGGTGCTTGCCCTGAGGAGCACAGAGGAGCTCAGGCAACTGCTTCCCCACCTTCTTCCCAGCCTCATGAGGTGGGCCAGGGAAACGCTGGGTGAGGAGAGGCTGCTTTCCCCCATAAGCAGCTGGAGACAACTGTTCCTTGAGGGCCAGGTGCTTGAAGAGAAGCCGTGCAGGTAAGGAGCTGAAGGGGCAGATGGAGGGGCTGGCTTCAGTTCCCCTCACCAAGGCATGTGCCTTTGTGGAGCTGAGGGAGAGCTTCACCTGCCCCGCTTCCTAGATGTGGAAACCAGTAGTCATGGTTGGGTTTACTTCTGTTCCTTCATGGAGAAACTCCAGCTCCTAGGCAGGAGTATCTAGCATGGAGTCAGTCTAGGGGTATGGGTTTTCTTCTGCTTCAGTGGGTTTGGGGCATGACAAAAATGCCAGTGTTGTTAGCTGCAGTCTTGGAGGCTATGAAGCATCATTTCAGGGGTATTTAGCTCTGCTAAAGATAAGTCTTCCCCTAACCTGCTGTGATTTGAGATTTCTTTGGGTTTGTGGTGGTGGTGTTATTTTGATTTGTTGTGTTTTGTTTCTTCTGCCAGGATTTTCCTTTCAGCTATAGAGTTGGTGCTAGGCAAATGCATGGCGCAGAAATGGATGCGGCTGCTCATGAATTGGGCAGTGTGGGCTCGCCTGGAAGACCCCCTGGCTCACCCTGAGGGGGTGTGTCTCCTGAGCAGGTAAGAGCCCCAGGGATGCATCTGGCCACCTTCTGTGGAGCTGTGCGCAGGGAAATGGCTGCTGGGACCCTTCCAGTGTGCCTGGGAAGCTGTCCTGAGCAAAAGAATAGCGTCTGTGTCAGCGCAAGTGAATTCTGGAGACCCGGCCTGTGGCCTTCCTGGGCAACTGTGTGTCCCTCGCTTGTGTCCCCTGCACAGCGTCCTGCTCCATGCTGGGCTCATCTCCCCCTGTGTGGTGAGGAACCTCTTGCCATGGCTGGATTCCTCCTCAGTTAAGCTGCGGGTGAGTGCTACAGCTTTCTTTGCTGAGGTAAGGCAGGGGGTGGGGAAGGAAGGGTTCAGAGGGGTTTTGCCGAGATACTGCTGCTTGGGATGTCTAGCTCACCAGACTCACTAGCGCAAGCGGCAGAGGAGTGAGATTCTGCCATCCAGACAAACATCTGTCTTCCAACCCAGCTGAAAGAGGCAGAGCGCAAACTGAAAGCCATGAGAGAAATGGCAGAAGGAAGTCAACAGCTGGAGAAGGAACAGGAGAGACAAAGTTAGCGCTCCAGAGTATTTGCAGAGGGCTCAGGCAGAAGTACACAGGGAACACAAAGAAACCCTGCAACTGTTTCGAGCCCAGCTGATTGAACTGAATGATCGGTACCAGAAGTTAAATGAACAACACCAGAAACTATTTCAGGAACTTGAACAGCTGGAAGGAGAAAGATCCAACCACATCATTTCCAGGCCATGCCAGGCTAACCTGGGAGCAGACAAGGAGTCCATCCTCCTGGAGGCTGTGAGAAAACAACCAGCAGAGCTTCGAGCATTCGTAGCTCAATAGAGCTATGATCCTTTTGATGGTCCCAATGAGCTGCCTGAACTAGTGCTTCCTCTAGTTGCTGGACAATATGTTTACATCTTTGGAGATGTGGATGGAGAGGGCTGGTATGTAGCAGAGCTGACCAATGGCACAAGAGGCGTTGTCCCCTCTAATCTTGTTGAAGAAGTTTCAGATGACGGATGACCTGATGACGCCAGAGTCTCTCCAGAGACAACTAATTGGTAGCAGGACACAGATGATGTCTGTCCTGTCTTCTCGTATCTTCTTGTTAAATCTTTTCTTAACAATCTCTCTGTGTCATCTCGCTCTCTATCCTGTGTGCATGCAAACTGAAAGGACTATGTGCCAGCTATTGGGGGGTTGGCATGGGTGGACTGGGTGCCAGCTACTGGAGTCAACCAGGGGGTGTAGGCACCCCTGGCTTGTGGTGCCAGCTACTGGCATGGGTCCCAGTGCAGCTCGTGGAGTGAGTAGGGGTTCTCAGTGCAGCTACAGGAGCGAGTGGGGGTCTTGACCACCAGGCTCTGTGGCAGGAACGGTGTACATCCTGTAAACCACCTACTGGGGGAGACCAGCATGAGTGAGGTGAGTGAGAGGCTCTGTGAGTGTCTCTATCTTCCCCAAACCTGGTGTGCATGGGGTGTGCGTGTGCATCCACCAGCAGACTTCAAGCTGGACCAGCTGGTGACTTGCAGGGCCTTGGGTCTAGGCTGAGGTATCAGGTGGGCAGAGGGTCTGTGCTAGCACCTGGGGAGATTGGCAAGTGTGGGGTGCCTGCAGGAGAAACGTGTGAGTGCTGCCTGTTTGCAGGGAGCACGAAGATGGACCAGTCGGCGAGTAGCGGACCCATGGGGTGGGTCAGAGGGCTGGGATCTGGGCAGAGGTACCAGTGGACAGAGGGGCTGTGCCAGTACGCAGGGGATCCATGAACATCTGTATGCTTGTGAACGTAGAGAGTGTCGTGTGTGCCTGCACTAGTGACCTCCTGTCTCTGCCAGCCCAAGAGGAG
The DNA here is from genome assembly GCF_030463565.1 of Pelecanus crispus. NCBI lineage: Eukaryota > Metazoa > Chordata > Aves > Pelecaniformes > Pelecanidae > Pelecanus > Pelecanus crispus. The sequence goes on along the minus strand of NC_134671.1, from coordinate 1,917,921 downwards.
GAGGGGACGTGGCTGGCTGTGTTTTATGTGAGTCCTGCATGCGGGTGCTGTTGACGGCAGCACCTCATCTGCGGCAGTCTGTGTGACTGGCTGTATCAGTGTCCTCTGCGTGTGTGTGTTGGCGTGTGTGTGTGTGTGTTGGCGTGTGTGTGTGTGTGTTGGCGTGTGTGTGTGTGTGTGTGTGTGTTGGCGTGTGTGTGTTGGCGTGTGTGTGTGTTGGCGTGTGTGTGTGTTGGCGTGTGTGTGTGTTGGCGTGTGTGTGTGTGTGTGTGTGTCTGTCTGTCTGTCTGTCTCTCGGATGCGTGGTCAGCTTCGCTACTAGTTACCACCTGCAAGCAGAAAAGTGGCAGCTGAATCCCTCAGCCTGCACAAAGACTCCAGATCCCCAGGCTGGGCTCCAGCAGCCAGGCACGACTGTACTGGGTGGTACTGGTGTGTATTGGGCTCCAGTGGCATGGCAGGAGGGGTCCTGGGCTGGAGTGTCTGGAAGTGGTGGCCAGTCTTGACATCCCTTAACACTGTGGGTCTGTGGGGTGCATGGGGGGAGCTGAATCCCACTTCAGCCCAAAGGCTTCCAGCTGGGGAGGAGATGCCTGCATTGCTTCAGCTGAATTCCTGCCTGGCGCAGGGTCCAACCAACACCTCCCTGTCACTGCCTGTGTGTCCTTGTCGTTAGGGGTCAAGAATGTCAGTGTCCAGAGGGGAACATTTATACTTCTCATAGGCATCCATGCCCTGATAGGACAAACCACACTTTTGGAATCAGTGTCTCTCCACTCTTCAGAGAGGGACAATTGGTGATTATTTCAGTCAGCTAAAAAGTCCATTCCCCAAAGGTGACTCTGTTGCCTTTCAGGAGCTGTCAGCCCTAGAGCCCCTGGGACATCTCCAGGCAGCCCAGAAAGTGGCTGCTTTGGCTGGTCCTCTGCTGCTGAGCTGGGCCGGGCTCCTGGGATGGAGGGAGCTCATAGCAAGTGGGCAGTGCTTGTGAGAGACAGCTCTGCCCAGGAGCAGCTCCCCTGCAAAGTGCAGCAGGGCTGAGGGCAGTGCCTGCAGGCAGTGAGGGGAGAGGAATGAGGCAGGGAGAGGTTGGTGGAAGGACAGCTGGGCTCTCAGTGTGGGAGAAATCTTCACAGGTCTTTACATGGTAGGACTCTGGCTGCAGGGCAGTGCACATGAGTATCCCGGAGAGCTCTCCAAAATCTGGTACATCCAAAGCATCTGTCAGAACAACCCTCACAGTTTATCCAGTTTGTAGGAAGACGTGCTGCTGAGCAAGGCTTCCCTGCTGCATCATCAGAGGGACAAGACATGACAGCTGCCTTCTGCCGGGTACGGCTGCAGGGGTGTGAAGCTGGGTGTACATCCAGGGGTGCCCAGGACTGTCCTTCCAAGCAGGGTCCCTGCACCCCAGGGGGCTGTGTGCTGGGGCAGGACTCTGCCACCTGCCAGGGTCAGCGCTCAGCCTGCCTGGGGAGCTCCTCCCAGTGCTGTGATGACAAGCTGTGGGTGGAAGGAGCAACCCGCAGCAGGGCAGGGTCCTTCTGCTGTCGAGAGAGTGCTGCATGGGCCAGGCCTGCTCACAGCTCCACATCACCCCCAGGACATTTCTGAGGGCAGTTTTGAAGAGGAAGATCAAGGTGGGGGTTACCTGAAAGGGCAGGTGTCTGTGCTTTGAGGATTCTCCTCTTGGTTGTCTGGGTGGGCAGTGGGAGATGGGAATTTGCACTCAGACCCCAGCTCTTGTTAGGACTTGTCTGAGCTGCTCCTTCACACCTGCACACACAGAGATGCCCCTGGGGAGTGCCTTGTTGCCAGGAGGTGTCTGAAGGGCAGAGCTGAGCACACAGCGGGTGGGATGGGGTCTGTGAACATAGCCAGGGCAGAGACATGGGGACAGAGAAACAGCAGGGACAGCTCCAGGCTGTAGAGACATGGGCAATAAGGTAGAGGGAAGTACCACCAGAAATGCCTTGGGAGAGGGGATTCGAGCACCTCCCTGCCATCCCCTGCAGTGCAGACACCTGCCCTGGAGCAACCCCCTCACCTCTCCCACCTAGCAGAGCCTCTGCCCTCACAGCCATGGGGTCTCAGGCTGAGTCACCTCCTTCGCATCCCGATCTCTGATGAGGAGAAACCCCCAAATGCCTGTATCTCTGTCCTTGCCCTGTCTCCCTCAGCAGGCGCATTGGGGCATTTCTGCATGTTTCCCCCCCTGTCCCTGCTGTGATTGTCCCCACCTAACCTGCGGTCTGTTGGCACTGCAGTGTGGGGGACTGGAATGAGCTGGCCCTCCTTTCAGGACACCCCATCTTTAGGACATTTTACTTCCCCTGGGAGTGCTGCTGGGCTGCAGGTTGCCCTCCAGAAGGGCACAGCTCTCCCATAGCATCTCTGTGTTATGTAGGAGGCCCACGGAGAAGACACCTCGGTGCTAAGGCCATGGAAATGCTGCCGGACAGCTGTAGGTGGGCAGCTGCAATGAGCCCCCTGTGTCCCCGGCTGGGAGGGGAGAGCCGAGATCATGCTCAGGTACAATGAGGTGGGCATGGAGAGTCTGGAGATCTGCACTTTGAAACCGGGTTCCTCTGCTCTCAGTAGTGTCCACTTTCTTTTCAGGGGAACATCTGAGTACAATCACCCTCCAGCTCAAAGAGGTGCCAGCACAGGGCAGCTGAGAACAGGACTGATGGACAGACTGGCTCATCTCACTCTACACTAAGGGAAAAACCCCTTTGCCTCTCAGGACCCACAAGGTTTCACTCGGAGTGCAGCAGAAATGCCAGGGATTTCTGCCTTAAAACACTCCTCAGGTGTGGTGGGGCAACAAGGACAAAATAAACAAATCAAAATCCCCAAAGCTCTGCTCTACGGTTGGGTGATTTGGGAGCGACAATGCTGAAAAACTTTTTGATATCACAAGTGGATTTGATCTGAGATCACCCCATGGCCCTATTTACCTTTTGGTGTAGGGCAGGACTGTCTCCTCCAAAGCCCACAGCAGAGCCCCCTGCTCCCAGAGACACCCTTAGTTGGCCCTAAACAAAGCTCATGAAAGGCACCTGCCAAAGGTGTTCCTGGAAATGGGAGAAGCAGATTAGGGGATTTCTTTGAGAAGCAGAGTAGGTTTTGCTCAGAGAAATCTCCCCTAACTTCTCAATGCCTTTTCTTCCATAGTCATCCACACCTAGAAGCAGCAAATGTCTAACGGCAGCTCCATCACTGAGTTCCTCCTCCTGGTGTTCGCAGACACACGGGAGCTGCAGCTCTTGCACTTCTGTCTCTTCCTGGGCATCTACCTGGCTACTCTCCTGGGCAACGGCCTCATCATCACTTCCATAGCCTGCAACCACTGCCTCCACACCCCCAGGTATTTCTTCCTCCTCAACCTCTCTCTCTTCAACCTGGGCTCCATCTCCACCACTGTCCCCAAGTCCATGGCCAATTCCCTCTGCAACACCAGGGTCATCCCCTTGGCATGTGCTGCCAGGTCTTTTCCTTTTTGATGTCAGCAGAACTGTGTCTTGTCACCATCATGGCCTATGACTGCTACATTGCCATCTGCAAACCCCTTCAACTACAGGACCCTCCTGGACAGCAGAACTTGTGCCAAAATGGCAGCAGCTGCCTGGGGCAGTGGTTTCCTCCACGCTCTGCTGCACACTGCTAATACATTTTCAATACCACTCTGCCGAGGCAATGCCATAAACCAGTTCTGCTGTGAACTTCCCCAGATGCTCAAGCTCTCCTGCTCCAACTCCTGCCTCAGGGGAGTTGGGCTTCTTATGGTTGGTGTCTTTGTGAGCTTGGGGTGTTTTCATTTTCATTCTTTTCTCCTGTGTGCAGATCTTCAGGGCCGTGCTGAGGATCCCCTCTGAGCAGGGACAGCACAAAGCCTTTTCCACGTGCCTTCCTCACCCGGCTGTAGTGTCCCTGTTTGTCAACACTGGCATGTTTGCCTACTTGAAGCCCCACTCCATCTCCTCACCATCGCTGGAGCCGGTGATGGCTGTTCTGTACTCAGTGGTACCTCCAACATTGAACCCCCACATCTACAGCTTGAGGAACAAAGAGCTCAAGGATGCCATTCGGAAAATGATTTCTTGGATGTTTTTCAGTAGTGATAAACTTCTCTCCTCACAAATGACTCCCAGGGTATCCCATTCCAGGCCTATGCTATGGTTTTTTTAGTTATCATGTTCATCATTAGGATTATCATCATCATTACTCTTCTTATTATCATTATCGTAGCTGCTATCATTATCATTTTGTGGTAATTTGTGGTTATTTTGTTCCTACACAAATGTTTAGACTCAGTTCACTTCTACTGAGGAATGGACCTGTTCTTTCTCACCTGGCGTCCATATAAATGTACATCTAACACTGGGTCAGAGGTGGCTCTCATATAGCATCTCTGTAATATAGGGTGACCTCCTCAGTGCACAAAGGTTGGGCTCATCTTCCAAAGCTGATGCCAAGAACAGGCATGAGCAACTGCTCCCCAAAAGGGCCTGTTTCTTCATTGATTAAGGAGCAAAGAGCTCAGTGTCACATTGTGACTTCTTAGACACCGAAGGCTGGATTTAAGACTAACCCGTCAATGTCTACTTACAATGGAGATGGTGAGCAGTCACCGATGTACATACCCAGGACATACCCATGCAGATGATGGCCTTGAGAAAGCAAACCTGGAGCTGCCTGGAGACCCCAGGGATCTCCATAGACAGCGTGTGCCTGGGGCAGGCAGTGACTAGAGACGCACAAAGTAAGAGATCACCCAAGGTGGAGTCGCTCAAAGCAGAAGTGCTAAACCCAGGCGACGGCAGGGAAACAAGGACTCTGGAGTCCCAGTGGAGGAAATGGGGACCCAGCAGGCACAAGGAAGGGAGAGGCAGGAGAGTCGTTCATGTCACCCTCAGACATAACTGAACATCTACTCTCCTTTCAAATGCATCATAGTCCCTTCAAGCACCTGCCACATCCACAGAGCCCCAGGGTGGGGCTTCACAGCAGTGATCCCCACCCAGCTCCCAAGGGCCAGTGGAGAGCACAAGGAGAGGGCCAGGCATGACCAGAAGATCGGAGTGGTCGGCGCTGCCTGTAGGCTGGGGGGGCAGGGGCAGGGGAGGGCGAAGGGACTTCCTGAGGTTCCTCACATACCTCTTGATCTTTCAGAGTAACATGTTAGCAGTCTTACCCCCAAATCTAAACCTCCAAAACTGCTTCCATCTCCCTATTGCCGATGTTGGAAAACTGAAAAAAAAAAAAAACCCAAACCCACAAAACAACTGAGTCAGGAAAGACCTTGCAGGTACCTGGTGAACTTACCTTCCCCTTGAAAAGTCCCCATCTCCAAATGTCCCCATTGTGAGCTAAAGCTGTGAGCTAGAGCTGTGAGCTAGAGCTGTGAGCAGCCCCATCCCACATAACACCCTCCAGGTGGAAGAATGACCCTGCCCTGCCAGGGCTTTCTCCTTCCACCCAGACCTTCTCCCTGCACCACCGTAGGGAGCTCCCAGGGCAGGCCAAGTGCTGACATGGCATGGGGCAGAGTCACCGTCCCGAGCACACAGCATCTCTGGAGCAGGAGGACATCACTCTGAATTGCAGCCCTGTGCAGACCCGATTGCACATCCCAGCTGCACACCCTGCAACCATCCCTCGGAAAGGTAGCAGTGATGCCCTGTCCCTCTGACGGTGGCAGAAGAAAGTCCTGCTCTGGAGCGCCTCCTTCTCCTGCACCCCTGAGAAGCTGTGAGAGCTGTCCTGACAGATCCCATCAGCAGAAGATGTGGCAGCTTCGGAAGACCTCTCTGGGAACATCAGCCACACTGTCCTGCAGCCAGAGACTTACTATGTCAAGGACTGGGAAGATCATAAGGCCATCGAATCCACACAGTCCAGTAAAACGGTTGTCCCTTTCCTCCACCTGGCTGGAGGCAGGCCCCCTCTAGTCCTGCTCATAGTATTCATTACTCACTTCTTGTAAATGCGAATCAAAAGTCCCTTTATTAAGATCAGAAGTAAAATCAACCCTTCTACTCTGTCTGGGGAACTGCCCACTGGAAACTGAAGCTGCAATTTACCTGGAAGAACCACCTTTTGTGACTCTTTTTCCTTGCAACTCATGCACCCATGCCTCTAGGGTCGAGGTAGATTTTCCCATCCCACTTCCTCATGTCCTCTCCATGGTCACGCAGGTAAAACCACAGGGTGGCCCGTGGTGTGTATCCACTATATCCTCTCTGTTGAGCAGAGGGACGCTTACTCCTAACAGCTGAGATACTGGTCCGTACAGGTGGGGAGTAGGACATACCCTCTTTGAGTTGCTGGAACACCGGACAGTTTTTCAGACAGTTCTTCCACAGCCGAGACACAGGCCTGTAGGGAGGAAGAGAGACTTTCTTCGCATTTCCAGAGTAGGCCAGTGTCCTGGTTTATCCCCTGTCGGCAACCAAGCTCCACACAGCCGCTCGCTCACCCTCCCCTCCCCAGTGGGATGGGGGACAGAATTGGAAGGGCAAAACTAAGAAAACTCAGGGGTTGAGATAAGAACAGATTAATAATTGAAATAATAATTATAATACAAATAGTAATAAAAATTGTAATGAAAAGGAGAAAAACGAGAGAGAGAAAGAAAACCCAGGGAAAAAAAAAACCAAGTCACACAACCACTTACCACCCGCCAACAGACACCCAGCCAGTCCCCAAGCAGTGATCGCTGCTCCCCAGCCGACTCCCCACAGCTTATATACTGAGCATGACATCACATGGTATGGACTATCCCTTTGGGCAGTTTGGGTCAGCTCTCCTCGCTCTGCCCCCTCCCAGTTTTTTTGTGCACCTGGCAGAGCATGGGAAGCTGGAAAAGTCCTTGACTAGTGCAAGCACTATGTAGCAACAACTAAAACATCAGTGTGTTACCAACATTATTCTAATGCTAAATCCAAACCACAGCACTATCCCAACTACTAGGAAGAAAATTAACTTTATCCCGGCCCCCCCACCCCGCTCCCCCCCTCCCCCATTTCTCCTCAGGCTGCTCGGCCTCTGCCCCCTCCGGCCCCGCCCCAGGCTGCCTGGGACTGACAGGCCGCCTCCGGCTCCGCTCATTGGCTCAGCTGTGGCCAATGGCGGGGCTGTTGCCAGGCGGGCACAGGCAGCCCGCGCCTCTCCTCCCAGGGCTGCCCTGCGCCCGCTGCCCCCCAGCCCGCAGCGGCTCCTCAGCCCGCCGGGACACTGGGCCTGCGGAGAGACGGCCTGCGAGAAGGGCCATGGCCCTGGGGCTGTTCTCTCAGCAGCGCAAGGGCTGTGCACAGCCCTGCCCTCCCTCAGGGCTCTGCTGGGGGCTGGGCCTGCCCGGGGAGGGAGGGGAGGGGAGGGGAGGGGAGGGGAGGGGAGGGGAGGGGAGGGAGCTGCCAGGAGGGAGCTGCCTGGAATTGCTCTGGATTGGCAAGTCTTTCCCAAAAATGCAGGTCTGTCTGTGCTGCCAGCCACAGCCCTGGGCAGGAGGAGCTGTGTGACAGGAGCCGCTGGCATGGGCCAGGCCGGCAGCAGGCAGGAGACAGGGCTCTGCCCCTGGTGCCAGCGCCTGTGCTGAGCCCAGCACCCAGGGCCTTCCTCAGGCCTCGCCTTCCCCCGGGCAGTGAGGAGGAGGGACGCCCTGTCCTGGTGTGGCCCAGGGCATCTTCCTGTGGCCAGGAGGAAGGACAGAGCCCCGTCTGTCTTCTCGCGGGCGCTGACCGCTGTCCTTCGCTTCTGTCCCTGGTGCTCCCCAGTACTGGCCAAGCAAATACCAGGGCACCAGGGGCTCCTGGGGCTCAGATCAGCTTTGCGGCTGCCCCTTTGCTTCTGCAGATGCAGTTGTTTGCTACCCCCTTCAGTGGTCAGAACTTTTTCTCTTCATGGCACATGGACTGGACAGAAGCCAGTTCCCTGTTAGTCTGGGGGAACTTCAGGGAAACGAGGAAGTCAAAGCATGCACACAGGTGTGAGGACAGCGAAAAGGAGCTGTGTCAAGGTTTTTTCCTGCTGTTTCAGATCTGAACTCAGACATCTGTGCACATCCCAGCACCAAGGTCAGTTTTTTTTTCTTCCAAGCTCCACAGCTTTTCACCAGCAAAAGTGAGCTGGCTTTCGGGATAACTCAGCTCCTTTCTTGTTTAATTGTGTGCCCACACTTTCCCTTTTTCCAGCAATTTCTTTCTTCCCCCTTGACCCTCGCCCAGTTCCATCCTCTTTCAAAGCTAATTATGATTTGATTTTCTGGACAGATCATCGAGTAGGTAGACAGAGGCTCTAAGTCTAGGCTGACTGTATAGCTGTAGGCTGAGCTATTCTACCTCTACCTATTCTACTTCCGAAGGCTGGATAGATATGGGCTATGGATAGAGTTACTGTTTGCCAGTTATCGTTTCTTTTGGGGTCCTGTGACAGTAATGGTAAGGCTGCCAGCCTGCAGCTCTGCAGCAGTTAAAATTATCACTGAAAGTGTTTTGATGACGGATGCTGTTCTGTGCATTTCATTTTCAATAATTGTTTCACTGAGCTGGAATTTTTTCTGTGCAATTAGGTGACAGGGATCTTCTTGCAGTGGGCTTCTGTTTCTGGAGCACGTCCTGACAGCCTTTGTCATGCAGAGCTTTCCTATCTACTCCCGAGAGGAGTGATGGCCATGACATGGAATGACTCCTGTGTGTAATGGCTCTACCAGTAGGCTTGGATTTAGTGCATCCCCATGGACAAACATATGCAGCAGGTGCTCCATCCAAGAATGTTGATGTGCTGACACTCTAGAGTGAATTTGGAGGTGTTTCCTCCTCCTTGTCCTCTTCCTCTTCCCTGTTCTTCCTCCTCCTTTTCCTTCTACTCCTGCTCCTCCTCTGGTTCTTCATCATAGTCGTCGTCATCCTCCTCCTGTTCTTCCTCCTCCTGTTATTGTTATTCATCTTGTTCTTCCTCCTCTTCCTCCCATTCTTCCTCCTCCTCCCTCCTCCTCCTTCTCTTCCTTCTCCTCCTCCTCTTCCTCTTCTTGCTGTTCTTCCTCCTCCTCTTGTTCTTCCTATGACTCCTGTTCTTCATCCTTCTTTTCGTCCTCCACCTCTTCTTCCTCTTCTTCTTCCTCCTTCTCCTTCTCTTTCTCCTCCTTCTCCTCATATGCCTCTGCATGTTTATCCTCTGCATGTTCATTGGCTTCCTGTTCTTCTTGTTCTTCATAGTCCTTCTCCTTATACCCCTCCTTCTCCTCCTCCTCCAACTCATCCTCCTCCTATTCCCTTCTGCTTTTCTTCCTCCACTTCCTCTTATTCTGTTGTTCTTTCTCTCCTGTTCTTTATCCTCCTCCTGCTGTTCCTTCTGTTCTTTTTCCACCTTCTCCTTGTTGTCTACTTCCTCGTCTTCCTTCTCCTTCCTCCTCCTCTTCATCTTCTCCTACCTCATATTCATCTTTTTGTTTCTCCTCCTCATCATCCTGTTCTTTTTCCTGTTCTTCCTTCTCCTTCTCCTCCTACTCAACTTAATTTTATTCCTCTTATTCCTCCTCTTCCTGTTCTTCTTTCTCTTCCCCCTCATCCTCCTGTTGCCATCCTCCTTTTTTTCTTCTCCTTTTTCTCATCCTCCTCTTCCTCTTCTTATGCCTGTTCCTTTTCCTATTACTTCTCCTCCTGTTCCTCCTCCACCTCCTCTTCTTCCTCCTCTTGCTCATTTCTCATCTTTCTCCTCCTCATTGTTCCTTTTCATCCTTGTCCTATCTTTTCATCCTCCTTATCCTCATCTTCCTTCTTGTGTTCCTCCTTCTTCTTCTCCTCCTCCTTCACCCTTTCCTCCAATTTCTCCTCATCCATCTCCTCCCATCCCTGGAGGTATCTAAAAGCCATGTAGAGGTGGCGCTTAGGGAACTGCTTAAGTGGTGCCTTGGCAGTGCTAGGTTAACAGTTGCACTCAATGATCCTAAGGGTCTTTGCCCACCTAAATGATTCTGATTCCATGATTCTATGCAAAACAAAGCTTACAGAGGGTGGAAACAAGGCCAGGTGTCCTGGGAGAAAGATGGAAACATTGTCCGAGCATCCAAGGACCAAGTCAGGAAAGCCAAAGCCCAAATGGAATTGAATCTGGGCAGGGATGTCAAAGATAGCCAGGAGAGCTTCTTAAGTACGCAGGAGACAAAAAGCAGCCGAGGGAAATTGTGGGCCCCTTGCTCAACGAGACAGGGGACCTGGTTACACAGACGTGCAAAAAGCGGAGGTACTGAATGCAGCCTTTGCCTCAGCCTTTACTAGCAAGAGCAGCCTTCAGGAGTGCCAGGTCCCAGAGAGTAGGTGGAAAGGCTGGAGCAAGGAAGAGGTACACTTGGTGGAAGAGGATCAGGTCAGGGAATACTTGTGAAACAAGGGATATGCAGTTCTGAATGTCTCTCTCAAGACTGTGTACTCTTCCATATGTTTTTATTATGTTGACTTAATATACCGTCATTTGTCTTCAGCCTCAATTGTCTGTTTTGTCTCTCTAAAGTGTTTAGTTACAGACAAGTTCATCCTGTGATTTCTATTTTTAATATTAAATGCTACCAAACGGTGATGGGCTTCTTATTCACTGGTCCTGAATCAGGAGGTGAGTGGGGAACCTGTATTAAATACATTTCATCTGAATAATCTGCCTGGTTGATACAAGCTGTGTGGTTCAGAGATGTCTAAAGTTTGATCTTTGTTTTTTTAGAGATAAAAAGCACTTGCCCCACTGTAAATACATATAGTATGTAAAATGTATATAGTATATAAATACAGCAAAGTTACAATGGATTTTTACCTAAGTTTTACTAGTTATTTAACAAGCAGTATGTGATGTGAATGGAAAGCTTTCAGCATGTGTTTGATACTCACAAAATCAGCTCTTCCTTTCAGTGGTAGGTGAGACGATGCTGTCAGTGTGACCCAGAGAAGATAAGTAACTGGGGACTTCAGCTGCCTAGGCAAGAACACAGACGGCTTTCTCCTTTGAAGTTAAAAGCTTCCGAAACCAGGCAGCAGGTTGGAAGCTCAGCAGTAGCTTTTTACTGTGTGTGACACCATAAAAAAAAAGGAGCAAGGTTAATGTTTTACTAAATAGTGCAAGGAGTATTTTGGTACATGCAGAACATCCTAAAGCCAAAGGGTAAGTGTCCCCTGCCTAATGTTCCTATGGCAACAGTTATGTGAAGTGACATAAAGTAGCATGACCAAGAAACCACATAGCTTTCCTGTATCTGGCTTTTTTTAGCTCTTCTGCCCTTTGGCTCCAAGATTTGGTGTCTTGTGTCTTGTCTGATGAGTAACCCTGGCCTAAAAGTATCAAAGGAGTTTAAATGTTGACTGCTGTACCTCGATTAAGAGCTCCAGAAGCAACAACTGCCCCAACTAGCTACTAAGCAGTAAATGGAGGGAGGGCAGTTCATGACAGCTTCAGATTAGAGCTGTGGAGAAGCAGACTGGGCAACTGCAGCAGCATCAGCTATTTCTAATTGGAGGAGTTCTAATTAATCTACTTGAGGAGCAGAGATCCAATTTCCTCCCCCCCTGCCCCCTTTCCATTTCACTGAAACTCATGGAAGTGGACTGATGAAATACCTCCTTAATTTAGGGTGACTCTCGAGGGAAACCAGCTCTTAATGGAATAAAACTCACAGTTGTAGCATACTTGACTGAAACAATCTATTTTGCAGTTAAAGGTTTTTCTCTCTGAAAATTTAAACCTGATAATTTAAATTAGTATGCCTAAAGGTAGGGAAAAGAGGCCTTTTACTTACAAGAGCAGTTATAACACATGCTGTAAAACTGAATCTTAATCTCTAAAAAAAAATCAACAGGTGCCTCCCATCTGTTGTTGGTAAATGAGGAGCTATACAATAGTATAGTTTCACACTTTATTTTTTGGGAAAATCTCCAGGTTTAAGCCACAGGTCTTAATGACAAATGACAACATTAATATTGCAGTGGATTTACATAGAACATCACATTTTTAACGATGATTGATGCAGAGTTTTTGTGGCGCCTGTGTTTAATGCCTGGTGTTCCACATCCTTTCCTCTCAGAGCTGCGATCAGAATCTTCATGCGGAGGAGAGCTGTTTGCCTCGTGACCTCGTGAAGAAAATCAAGAGCAGAAAGGAAGAAGTGGGCCTGATGGCAAACCCAATGTCAAGAACCTGCTCCCATGGGCCAGAGGTCAGTCTTGGTCTTGCTGTCAGTGAAGCGAAGCTGTGTGACGGGGCGGTGATGCTGGTGCTGGGGCGGTGATGGAGGCCTCCGTCCTGACAGCGTTGGTGCAAATCAGCGTGGTTTCTCCCATGCGCGCCCACCACCCGGAGCGATGCCCCCTCTCCCCACCCTCTCGGTGGCCATCCCCAGCCCAGCTCAGGCATCTGTGGGGTGGGAAGGGGCTGCGTTAGCCCCCGTGCCCCACCTCCCACTGAGCAAATGACCGCAGGCAGAGAGAGGCGCTGCAAAGCGAACAGCCAACACTTTTAATAAAATAAGGAAGAAGCAGGGATGTGGGAGAGGGCTGGGGCTGGGGCTGGAGTGGGTGGGTGCAGGTCTCTGCCTCCAGATCTCCCCCTGCGCGTGGGTGCTATGGGGGACGGTGCTGGACCGGTGGCTATGGGTAGCCATTGCTGTCGGCTATCTCCATGTTGATCTCCCTCTGCACAAAAACTGCAGCTGGCCCAGTGACATGTGCAGGGCCGCCCGCTGCTGCTGCTCCTGGGCCAGCTTCTTCCTGTGCTTGCGCTCAGGCCGCTGCTCGGGTGAGATGGGCACCGACTCCTCCTGCTCCTCCAGTAGGGTGGGCGCAGCTGCGAGGCCCCCGAGGGCCAGCATGGGGTGGTCGGGGGTGCGTGGCAGCTGCGGTGGCATGCGCAGGTGCTGGGGCAGCCCCTCGCGTGGGGTTTGGCCCCCCGTGGGCGACAGGCGCAGCCAGCTCAGCTGCCTGGGTTTAGCGGCAGCCCCGGTGCGTGCCTTGCTGCTCAATGCCGCCTCCGGTGCCATCTCCTTCCTGCCATGAGGTGGGGGCTTGGAGTCAGCCGTCCCTGAGCTGGGTCTTGGCGCTACGGGCAGGGTCTTGGGGAGTCTGGGGGGCACACTGGGGCCGGGCTGGGGCTCCGGGTCGGGCGGTTGGTTCAACATACTTTGTAAGCGTGGAAGAGAACTGGATGTGGAGAAGCAAACGCTTCAGGCAACTGCAAAGTAGAGGTGGGGGCAGTCTGTAGTATTTCTGTCAGGATCAAGAACTAAAGGATGTTTCCATTCAAAGAGCCAAGTCTGTTGGGAGCTCCAGTCTCCAAAACTCTAAACCCTGTGTGTTAAACAGTGCTCAGCCCTGATGTTTCTTTCTGCTACTCTCCAACACGGTTTCTCTGGGCTTTTTGTTTGCTTGGGTTTTAGTCTCTGGTAGGTGTCCAAGCTTAGTTCCATCAAAGCACTTGCAAGCCTGCCACTTGCTGGGGGCCAAGGCGAAGGAAGAAGCCTCGTGCTTGTATCAAGCCCAACGCAAAATTAAAGCACTGAGAAGTTTCTCGAGTCAGCCCTGAGCCAGAGTGCAGGTATCTAAGCTGCAATGAGATGGAAGAGCCTGGAAAATATTTCATCAACAGGAGGCAATGGAAGAGGGTAGGGTGTATATGGCACCTGGGATTACGTGGTAGTAGGCTCAGTTTTGTTAGTGGATCAGTATTGTACTTGCACGTTGACTAAGCCCCAGGTCAGAGCAGAAATTCTTGTTACTAATCGCAGGTGCCAGAGCACTTGTTCTGCTCTCTCCTCCCCAGTTCATTAATTTAATCTTTTGTGTATATGCAGGGCCTTGATAATGCTACTGTGTGGGCACCATGTATGTGAGTGGCAGATTTTCTGTGTATTTGTGACTGATGTTTCTTGTTTCTTTTAAACAGGAACATCTTGATATGTACTCCCCAGGAACTAAGGAAATGCAACAAACTGATGAAGAAAGAGGTGCCAATGAAGGAGGGAGTGTAGGTTAGTTCTGGTGTTACATGTTCTTGCCTATGTTCTATCTAGCCTTGGCTTAAACAATTGAAGCAAGCTGAACTTACTGGGTATTTTTCATCCCTACACAACTCGGTATTGCTACAGACATTACCAGCCATAGTCATGGACTCTGAGCCTGTACTGTAGCAAGGTCAAAGCAGGTGTTAAAAAAATTTTTAAAAATTGTGCTTTTCCAAGATGCTTACAAGATTGAAAAGAAGAGATGTCTGTGGGCAGGTGGGAATATCCAGAAATGGGCAGTGTCACCTGGAATGAGGAAGAGTGATGTGGGTCCAGCTGTAGCGTGTCAGTTTTCATGGCCTTGAGCAGCAGAGCAAGGATTTTGAGGCAGCAAGGCCGTCTGCCAGGGTGTGTGAACAGCTCTTCGCGAGCATGGGGATGGCGATGGGAGATGGCGATGGGCACAGGGCCGCCCAAAGCCACTGCTCCTGGCCAGCTTCTTCCTGCGCTCGCACTCAGGCCGCTGCTGGGATGTGATGGACACCGACTCCTCCTGCTCCTCCAGTGGGGTGGGCGCAGCCATGAGGCCCCTGAGGGCCAGCACGGGGTGGGCGGGGGTGTGTGGCAGCCACGGCAGCATGTGCAGGTGCTGGGGCAGCCCCTGCTGTGGGGTTTGGCCCCCTGTGGGTGACAGGCGCAGCCAGCTTGGCTGCTTGGGTTTGGCAGAAGCCCCAGTGTGTGCCTTGCTGCTCAATGCTGCCTCCAGTGCTGTCTCCTTCCTGCCTGAGGCAGGGGCTTGGAGTCAGCCACGCTGCATCTCGGGGCCGCGGGCAGGGTCTTGGGGAGTCTGGGGGTCACGCTGGGGCCGGGCTGTGGCTCCAGGTCGGGCAGTTGGTGTCCCAGCCCCACCACCTTCACTCTTTGCCCCAGCGGGTGGAAACTCTGGATGGAGCTCAGCAAGTGCCCTCAGGTCGTTGCGGGGTGTCCTCAGCCCTGTGGTGTGGATGCTGTTCCTAGGGACGCTGTTTCCCGCCTGCGGTGGGGATGCTGGCAGTGGGGCTGTCAGCGGCAGGAAGGGGCAGAGATGGCGGTAGCAGGGGTGTTGGTACCAGGCCGCGGTGGGGATGCTGTTTCGGGGCGGTGGTTCCTTTTAGCAGCCGCACAGTTCAGTAGACTGGGCTGGGGGAGGGTCCCTGGGCTGGGCGCGGGGCCGGAGCCCCAGGCCCATGGTTTAAGGACTCCATGCTGCAGGGTTTTGGTGGACTGGCTGCATTAAACCTGTCCCCTCCTGCTGCACAAAGGACCTTTACCCCTGGCATCGCCCCGGGTTCTAGGTTGCTTGGCGGGGACGTTGTTGGATTTGGATGCTCTCCGCTTGCTGCTTCCTGCCTGCTGCCCGCTGCCGCCTGCTGCATCGCCGTCCCCGTCCATCTTCCTCTGCAAGAGAGTATTTGAGTGTTTGGCCACCCGGCACACCACCACCATCTTCTTTTTCTTTGGTGGGATGGTGTCCCGTGGGGCACTCACTCTTGCATGTTGCGTCTTGCAGGTGCTGGCTGGCACGGAGCGCTTGGCCTTCTTGCCGCCCGCCTCTCCTGAGCTGGCCACCATTTGGCAGGATACGGTGCCCGGCGGCAGTGGCAAGCGGGTCAAAAGCACCCGGGGCTGCCTCCACAGTGCCTCCTCCAGCAGTTGGTCCATGCGGGGTGGATGGCACCGGGGGGCAGCCGGGGGCATCACCGCCGCCACTCGCTGTCTGCTGCAGCCGCCCTCTGCCCTGTAGTCCAAGAGGTGGGGGAGGTTGTTGAGGGAGGAGGTCAAGTTGGGGATGTTGGGGACATCGGAGATGGTGTCCTCACCATCCCCCAGCCCCACCACCACCACTCCCTCCTCAGGGCAGCCTCCCTCTGCCACGTACTTGGAGAGGTCAGGGACCTTGGTGGTCAAACTGGGGACACTGGCAGCAGAGGTGGTGTTCTCGCTGTCCCCTAGCCGCACCACGACCGCTTGGTCTTGGTGGCACTTGCTGTCCGCCGTGTCCTCCAAGAATTCACGGAACTCAATGAGGAAAGCGTTGGTGGTGAGGCTGTTGGGGAAATCAAGGATATGAGGGCGGGTGTCCTTGCTGTCCCCCAGCCCTGCCGCCACCACTCAATCCTTGGGGCAGCCGCCCTCCGCCACGTACTCGGAGAGGTCGGGGAACTCCTGGAGGAAAGCAGACAAGTCAGGGACATCAGAGACGGTGTCCTTGCTGTCCCATAGACCCGCCACCGCTGCTTGCTCTTTGGGGCAGCCGCCATCTGCCGCATACTCAGAGAGGCTGGGGAGCTGGTGGAGGAAGTCAGTCAAGCTGGGGCTGTCAGGGACATCAGGGACAGTGTCCTCGCTGTCCATGTTGTTGAGCCAGGTGAGCATATAGTTGGCGGTGGTGTTCTGTACCTGCTCAGGAATCCCTTTGGTGAAGGCATATGGCCCCTGCTTGGACAGCTCCGTGGGCTTCCCTGGGGCTGCCGGGGTGGTCACCACTGCTGAAATAGCAAACAAAGGCAACCCAACCCCAGGGTGATGCAGGGTTTCCTCAGCTTGGCCGCCCACCTGCAGGCTCTGCTACCCCCCAAACCTCACCTTTGGGTTTTGTTGCAGTTCTGCTGGTGAGCGGAGCCAGGGCACGCTGGTGGGGGCTGGCAGCAGGGTCACCATCTTCAATGGCCGCTGTGTCCTTGTTGGCGGCCTCCGATGGCTTCTGGGTGCTGCCAGGCAGGGTGTGGAGCACAGGGGGGCCCTGCACCCAGAGCTGAGCCGTGGGGTGGCGGGGGGCCAGGGCGGTGGGGCAGGCAGGGACGTGCAGCGAGCAGGAACTGTTGGGGTTCAGGGGCTGCCCCTTGACCATGGCCCCCATCCCCAGCTCCATCAGCTGGTGGGGCAGCAGCATCCCTGTCACCACCGGCTGTCCCCAGCTGTAGGCAGAGGGCAAGGGAGCAGCCACGGTGGGGAGCTGCACCCCATGGGGGAGCTGCACCACGGTGGGGAGCTGCACCCCGGGGGGAAGCGGCACCGCGCGATGGAGCTGCACCCCCTGCCCCGGGGCCCCCAGGGGCCCTGGCACTCCCTGGCAGACGCTGCCCTGGGCCAGCTGGTAGGTGACAGTGTGGAGCTGGGCAGGCTCAGAGGACACCATCAGCCCCGGGACAGAAGGCAGCACACAGGCAGTGACCGGTGGCGGCATGGCCGGGGTGGTGAATGTGATGCTGGATACCTCCGATGCCATGGGCAGGCGGAGAGGGAACCTCCCTGTTGGGGGAAGCAAAGAGGGGTGATGGGGTGAGATATTGGTGGGCAGAGCCGTCTGGGGAGTTACCTGGGGGGCAGGAGCACCAGGAGGAGCAGGAGCCTGCTGCTGTACCTGCCATGGCGGTTGGTCGGTGTGGGGTTTGTTGGGGACAAACAGCATTGTGGGGGGGGGCGTCCCCATGGCAATGGTTCCGCCAGCACCTGCTTCATCCAGCCTTGCGATGGTTTGATTTGTCATACCACAACGACTTCCCATCTCAATGATTTCCCTGCCTGCTGATGATTTTGTCCTCAATGCTGATTTCCCATCCCCACCATAGTTTCCCATCCATACCCATGATGGTTTCCCATCCCAATGGTGATTTCCCATCCCGATGATGGCTTCCCATCCCAACCATGATTGCATCAGCCCTGTTTCCCACCCCAACAGTTTCCCATCCCAAGCATGCTTTCTGCGGGGAGGTGAATTTCCTCTCCAAGGGGCAGGCATGGGGCCACCACCGGTGGCCCTGCGATGCTGACATATGTGTGCTGCCCCATCCCGCCCCGGTAGTGAGGATGGGGTGCTTTTGGCTTGTGTTTTCCCTCCCCGTCTCTGCCCCAGAGGGGGAAGATGCTGCACCCAAGTGTGGTGGAACCAGTGCTGGTACTGTGTGGCCATGCTGGGGAGCTGTCAGGAAAATTTGGCAAGTGGCCCGTGCCGACCGACGAGAGAGGCTGGGAGGCAAAGTACAGCATTACAAGAGGAATTCTTGCATTCGTGCGCACAAGCTGTCCCATTCAAACTGGCGCAGCCCGAATGTGGTCTGACACGTGGTTCTTAGACCATTCAAGCATTGAGGTCCAACGCAATTTGACAAATCGTTACTGAACACGCACACACACACACGCTGCTGTTTTGCAAAGCAACTCTGTCTCTGTGTCGTCATCATGTATCTGCTGCTTTCTTGATCCAGACGTCCCTGGAGTGGGTCTTGCTGCAGCTCCTTGTCTCTGCTGCCAGAGAAGGGGAGGGTTTCCCAGAGGTGTGGGAGGGGCTGGGATGCTGGCATGATCTGGGCAGTGCAGGGGTGTGCTTTGTTCTTCAGGGTGGGGGCTGTCCTTCTCCTTGCAGAGAGCTGGGGTCATTGGGCACGCTGGCTGAACCATGGCGGTGCAGTATACGGTGTCAGCTCGATGTATCTTAAGAAAGTTCATACAAGTTCATAGTCTAAAGACTAATTGGTACAATAGTTAGGGAATGAGATTTTACTTCCTTTTCTTTGGACCATCAGGCTCACACTATACTATTCATTTTATAAGCCGGAAATTGAGTGCATAAGGTATACAACACTATAAACACACACATACAATTACAAAGCAAAATACGATAGTGAATGCAACAACCCAAATCCTTTTAGTTCACAGTCCTCTACCTGAGCTTGGGGGCCAAGAGGTTAACCAGCCAAAGAGATTTAGGGAAGATCCCTGCCTTACTTCATGTCATACAGTTAAATGAGTCTTTTTCTTTTTTTTCAATCAGTTTCATTTTTCTGGTCTTGATTTACATAAACAGCCCAGCAGCTGTGATTCAACAATGCACACACTGTGTCCTGTGCTGCTAAAAGGTGGTCTCAGGCTAATCAATTCTGTATTAGCATTTGTGGTGATAAGTTGATTTGTTCCTGTAGGGCTGTAATACTCCCTGCGGTTTCATTAATGGCTTTTTCTAATTCTCTTGACACATTCACAATAGCTCTTTCGAGTTTTGCAACCCATAAACGAGGGATAAAAGCTGTTACAGACAGGGGGAACTTAGTGCCACATTCCATCAGAGGGCTGTAACACTTCTTCCCATAACTATCAGTAGCTACGACCTCCAGAGGCAGAAGAGATAGCGGTTCTAACCTGTGCGGAAGGTATTAATGCACTTAGAATCCCCTTTTCAGCTCAGGTGGAGGGTAAATCCTGGAATGCCCTTTCTTCACCTATCCAGTATTGCCCTGGTAGTTGTGCAAATAGGGTAGTCTAATCTTCAGGTAAGTCTGAATGATGCAAATGATTTCCTGTGCAAGGGTTAGCATGTGCCGGATTGGGCTGTTCAGGTAAACCAGTAAGGTTGGGACCCAGAGGAGATGACTCAGAGCAATCAGGATGCTCTGGGCCCGTAGTGGCAGCCAAACTCTTACCATTACCTTTAGTTTGATTGTGGCTTCCTGCAGAAAAGCAAGTGAATCTCTCTGCAAACATCCACGTTATGCGGCAGTGTGCAGGGCTGGATGAACTCCCTCCAGGAAAAAAATGGCCAGCGTGCTGGCTTATTCGAATGGGTTTCACGTAAGGGCTTCTGGAGAATCTCCCTTGCCTGCTCAGTGGATGTGGTAGACGGGAAGGTTTTGGAAGAAGGTGTGGAGGAATGGCGATTGCCTTTAGGGAGAGCTCAGGGTTAGGAGGAAGAGGGTGGGGCTGCCGTGCCCCCATGATGCAGGCCTTTTGCCGTAACACGCTGGGTGACATGAGGCACTGGAGGCAGCCTGTGCACTTGTCATCCAGGAAACCCCTGGGTGGAATGCTGAGGCCGGGCGCCCGAGTGGCCATAGCGAGCGGTCGGGCCTGGGAGCGCTGCATGTGAGAGAGTGAGCGGAGGAGGAGCCGGGGCCACGGGGGCCACTCCCCATCGTGTGGCCGCCCGCTGGGCTGTGAGGAGGAGCATGCCGTGCGTCCACTACAAGTTCTCCTCCCAGCTGAGCTATGATGCGGTCACCTTCAGTGGCCTCCACATCCCCCTGTGTGACCTCAAGCGCCAGATCATGGGCCGCGAGAAGCTGAAGGCGGCCAACTGCGACCTGCAGATCAGCAACGCCCAGACCAACAAAGGTGCATGGGGGTGGCGGGCGCGGGGCCTTGGGCACCTAAAGCTCCCTGTTTATCTGCAGATGTGTCCTGGTTTTGTCTGGGACAGAGTTGGTTTTCTCCCTAGTAGCTGGTGTGGTGCTGTGGTTTGGATTGAGAATGAGAGCATGAGAATAATGTTGATAGCACACTGATGTTGTAGTTGTTGCTCAGGAGTGTTTGTGGCAGTCAAGGACTTTTCCGCTTCCCATGCTCTGCCAGGTGCAGAAGAAGCTGTGAGGGGGCAGAGCCAGGAGAGCTGACCCAAACTGGCCAGAGGGCTGTTCCATACCATAGGGCGTCATGCTCAGTATAGAAAGTGGGGGGAGTTGGCTGGGGCTCAGCGATTGCTGCTCAGGGATGGGCTGGGCATCGGTCAGCGGGTGGTGAGCAACAGCATCACAAAGGGCATCACTTTGTGCTTTGTGTGTTCTTTTCTCATTAGTAGCAGTAGTATTACTATTTCTCTTCCTCTGCTGCCCTGTTAAACTACCTTTATCTCAACCCAGGGGTTTTACTTTTTTTTCCCCTGCAATTCTCTCCCCCATCCCTGTGGGGTGTGAGGGGAGGGTGAGTGAGCGGCTCTGTGGTGCTTAGTTGCCGACTGGGGTTAAACCACAACAAGATATTTAAACTATGTTCAGGAGAATGTCTGTGAAGAGACTTAAGAGCACAATGTTAGGGGTCCTAGGGGTGCCATTGGATTGCATGACACGCGTAGATAGAGATACATTTCAGGAGTCTTGAATTTTTCTATTTCTATTGAATGAAATTGTCAAGAGCTTTTGAAAAATGGTTAATTTGCCTGAAGGGCTTTTCTGCAGAAGGGTCTCTGAATTTTGTCTTCAATTGCTAAGGTACTGTCAGCTTCATGAATGCTAGCAGGCTGAATGGCCAACTGGCTGGCGTCACTACTGGAATAGTTGGGTCTGTGTCAAACAGAGCCTTAAAACCAGACTGATGGATGGTCATAAACTGTGATGGAGCCCAGTTATTATCCCCAGGAGAAAAAATGTTTTGAAATAGGCCAAACGTGGATTCTGTTACAGAAGGTGAGGAACAGAAAGCAAAGTTTTAGAAGAGAAAATGATGCTCATAAAGATTTTACCCCATAAAGTGTTACTGCAATATACATCATACCAGTTTTACAAAGTGTGTTGCTTTGTTTTCATCCGTACTCAGAATGCGGTGAAGAAAAAGTGTCTGCTTCCCTAGGTTCTGTTAAGCGTGGTGTTCCCTAAAGGTGAGGTTAAAGAAGGAGTATCTGTCATGCTTTAAAGAGCATCCCTCTTGTTCACCAGTGACCAGATCCTCCTCTAGGTCGGTTGTGTTGCCCTTTGACCTTTGTAAAAGGAGTCTAAAATATTAAACTTGGTGTATTAGTGACAGAGGTGCTTCCTGAAGCTTTCTTAAGGGTGTTTTCCATGTGAAAACACAAAAATCTCCCTGTGGTTTTCAGAGCAAAGCTAGAGAATACATTTCAGTGTAATGTATACGTATACCAAATTTTTGCTTGAAATGCATAACCATGAATTTCAGTTTTTATTCATCAGATGTAGATGCTTAAACTCGCTAAAAGGTAACAGGATTTTAAATGTCAGTGGAAAAAATGATCTGATGGACTCTTTTGAAGATGCTGGGAAGCTATACTGGATGGTTGGGTCCTATTTTAAATAGCAGGGGGGGCAGGGGTGTCCTCTTCCATGCTTACTCTAGAGGCATGTTCTATAAAGGCAGAGTTCTCTTCAAAAAGCCTGCACTCAGGAATGATGCATTTCAACTTGCCTCCTCTTAATTTGATCTGAATTTCTTGACCTGTCTTTTGGAATAGATGTTCTCACAGGATTGTGGAAGAACTGTAAACTCGAGGGCTCAGGATTCTGGAATGCTCTTTCCTGCCCTGTAACATTCTGACTGAAAACACTTGGAGCATGTGCTATTCTGCTTCTCAGGCAAAATACAACAGACCAACGTAAACAACAAACCCCAGCTGGGCCTCTGACCTGGTCTTAATGCAGATGGCAGGCTGTCTTCTGTGTTCTGTCAGTCCTGAGTGACCTTGGAGACCATTGTGCTGTTGGCAAACAACAAACTGTTTTAAAAGAACAGAAATGATTTTGCTGCTTGTGTTTGATGACCAAATCTGAAGACTTCTAGGAATGTCCCGTTAGTGTGTTGAGATGTTAAAAGCACAATGTTACCTCTAAAGTTTTGCTTTCATACCTGTGAAGGGATTCCCTGAAGTGATGTGTAATGTCATAGTACTATACATTCTTACAAAGTGACTACAGTTTTTGTCTGCATTTGTGTTGTTTTCAGAATACACAGATGATAATGCCCTGATTGCTAAGAACTCATCGGTGATTGTTAGGAGAATCCCTGTTGGAGGAGTCAAAGGTACCAGCAAAACCTATGTTGTGTAAGTATCCATACAGCATTGTACCCTTTGTTAGGGCTTTCAGTGTGTTAGCTGCTTTTGTGGATATATTAGTTTACAGAGGCATTCAGATTGCATCTTTGTTGTTAAAGCCACTGTTAATTTTTGTTGTCATGGGGTAGATTGTAATCATAGAATCATAGAATCATTTAGGTTGGAAAAGACCTTTAAGATCATCCAGTCCAACCATTAACCTACACTACCAAGTCCACACTAAACCAATCAAGGGTAGACTAGATAAACTAGGTAAACCATGTCCCGAAGTGCCACATCTACCCATTTTTTGAACACTTCCAGGGATGGTGACTCCACCACCTCTCTGGGCAGCCTGTTCCAATTCTTGACCACCCTTTCTGTAAAGAAATTTTTCCTAATTTCCAACCTAAACCTCCCCTGGCGCAGCTTGAGCCCATTTCCTCTTGTCCTATTGCTAACTACATGGGAGAAGAGACCAACACCCACCTCACTACAACCTCCTTTCAGGTAGTTGTAGAGAGCGATAAGGTCTCCCCTCAGCCTCCTCTTCTCTAAGCTAAACAATCCCAGTTCCCTCAGCTGCTCCTCATAAGGCCTGTTCCCTAGACCCTTCACCAGCCTTGTTGCCCTTCTCTGAACATGCTCCAGCACCTCAATGTCTTTCTTGTAGTGAGGGGCCCAAAACTGGACACAGCATTCCAGGTGTGGCCTCACCAGCGCTAAGTACAGGGGGACAATCACCTCCCTGCTCCTGCTGGCCACACTATTCCTGATACAAGCCAGGATGCTGTTGGCCTTCTTGGCCACCTGGGCACACTGCTGGCTCACGTTCAGCCAGCTGTCAACCAACACCCCCAGGTCCTTTTCAGCCAGGCAGCTTTCCAGCCACTCTTCCCCAAGCCTGTAGCGCTGCATGGGGTTGTTGTGACCCAAGTGCAGGACCCGGCACTTGGCCTTGTTAAACCTCATACAGTTGGCCTCGGCCCATCGGTCCAGCCTGTCCAGGTCCCTCTGCAGGGCCATCTGACCCTCCAGCAGATCGACACTCCCACCCAACTTGGTGTCATCTGCAAACTTACTGAGGGTGCACTCAATCCCCTCACCCAGATCATTGATAAAGATATTAAACAAGGCTGGCCCCAAAACAGAGCCCTGGGGAACACCGCTCGTGACCGGCTGCCAACTGGACTTAACTCCATTCACCACTACTCTCTGGGCTCGGCCACCCAACCAGTTTTTAACCCAGCGAAGACTATGCCCGTCGAAGTCATGAGCTGCCAGCTTCCCAAGGAGAATACTATGGGAGACTGTGTCGAAGGCTTTGCTAAAGTCCAGGTAAATGACATCCACAGCCTTTCCATCATCTACCAGGTGGGTCACCAGGTCATAAAAGATCAGCTTGGTCAAGCAGGACCTGCCTTTCATGAACCCATGCTGGCTGGTCCTGATCCCCTGGTTGACCTGCACTTGCCTGTTGAGTTCACTCAAGATGAACCGCTCCATAATCTTTCCCGGCACCGAGGTCAGGCTGACAGGCCTGTAGTTTCCCGGGTCCTCCTTCTGGCCCTTCTTGTAGATGGGCGTCACATTGGCAAGCCTCCAGTCATCAGGGACCTCCCCTGTTAACCAGGACTTCTGATAGCTGAATGTATCTGTCCCAAAGTCAACTTCCATGTTCAGGCCTGCTGGGACACAGGGTTCCAACTGCAGCAATGGTAACTTTTAAGATGATACTCTTGGGCTTGTTCAGGGGCTTGATTTTGCTGATACCCAGGATGTAGATCCTGTTTCCTCTGTCTGGAGAGATTCCTTGCTATGTCTGTTTGCTTTTATTGTTTTTATAGTAAAGACAGAGCCACATCGTAGTGGGAACTCAGAACTTGTTCCCATCTCAGAAGTGTCTGATTGTTGGGGTTTGACTCTTTCTTGCCTTTGGGGGAGAGAGGGTGGGATATGGCAGGTATTCTTATGCCCCAAGGCTGGGGGTTTTGCATCCTAGCTGTAGAGGAAAGACCAAGGGTTGCCAGCTGGCGAACCGTGCAAACAAGAAGTTCCATTCATAAGGGATTCGTATCAGTTTCCTAAAGACAACATCCATTTCAGGCAAGAGAAAAAGAACAATATCCCAAAGTGTATTGCCTTTTGTGCGAGTACGATGAAGGAATAGTTAATCCTTTCCAAACCTGAAATGCAGGAAGCAGTTTAGCACGTTGCCAACTGTTGCTAGTTCTCTTTCTAAGTCTGTTTTTACCCTAAGCTGATATCTGTGCTCCAGGTTTTAGTTCTGTATTCCTAAGATTTAGAGAGGACAGAGAATCAGGCGTATTGATTAAAATGACAGACACTCAAATGCAATCCTGCCTACAGCATTATTGCTGTCATTTCTGTATTCACACAGTTCAGTTGTGTATCAGCTACATTAGCATTGTTTGAATGGTCATGTTTTCCAGCCTTCTTAAAGATAGGCCTCTCCACCACAGTTAGTAGGTGTTATTAGCTTGTGGTTTTGCCATGTCCTTCTGATGTGGGTTCCCCATAAATAAAGTATACTGATGAGTTACAGTGTGTCTTGAACAAACAGTACAGCAGCATCCTGGTGCCTGTGATGCACTTGCCAGCCAAAAACCCTGAATTTGTGTGGCTCTGCCTGTAAACTTTGGGCATGTTACTGCAGCAGTTGTTGCAGTGCTTTCAGGCACTACTGAGTAATTGTGGACGCCACAGCATTGTGCTTATAAACATGGCCTTGTTTGGGGGGTTAATTTAAGTATGGATGCTCAGTGCTGCCTTGTGAATGCATCCTCCGTTTCTGGTTGGGTGGCACCCTCTCCTGGTATTGTAATGCTGCCCTAAAGTGAGAGGACAGATGCTGCTGGCATCAAAGCTCAACTAAATCCCTGTGTGTGGGGACAAGGAAAGAATGGCACTGCTGTTGTAACGTTGAAAACTAGCCGTGCAGATTAGCTTTTGATTCCTCTGTCTGGAAACATTGCAGAAACTGCTGGTAGAGTGGTTAATGTTTGGGAATGCTGACCGTATGCTGTAATGGTGGAGAGGCCTTCAAAAATGCATTACTTGCCTTGTAGTACGTTCTTGAAGGGAAATGTACGAAGAAACCACTGTGTGATAATCTCAAGCATTTCCTTGTACTTCCTCATCTTCAGGAGGTACGTGCTCTATTTTAAGTTCTGATCACCTCCATTTCTTCTTGCAGAAGTCGAACAGAGCCAGTGCGTGGACCATCAAAACCAGTATGTAAAACCACAGTCTCGCACTGTTTTTCTACACACGGCACTTAATTCTAAACAATGTAGCCTTGTATTAATTTTCCAAACAGTAATTTCATCTCTTTTGCAGTAAAACAGAGTATATGTTGTAAATAGAATGTATTTGATTCAGCATAATAGTTTGTATGTTTGTATCGGTTGTTGTGTGCTTTTTGATTCTTGCAATACAAATTGTCTGGAGTGCATTTTTTTGCCATTTTCACATTGTATCACTTAGCTGTTGTTTTTAAACACTTTTTTTTTGCCTAATTGTTTTTGAAAATGTGATGAAAACCCCCTGAGAAACCATTATTGTTCAACTTGGTACTGTTTCTTACTTTTGATTTGGGTGTTCAAACAAATACGATAAGCCACGTATCCCATATGTTTTGAGGACAGTTCTGTGCAGCTAAATGATTCCTTTCCATGTCCTTAAATACCTGGGTGTTTGTTCCTAAAACTGTATGATTGAAGTGATATTCTTTGGGCCCCTCTGAGTGAATAAATGTCTTTCATAGATTGCCGTGAAATTAAACATCGTTGCTACACAAAGTGCTATTGTAAAGTTCTGCATTTGATCTTTCCACTTTCTCAGATGAAGCAGTTTAGTTGAATAGTTTGTCTGCAAATGAAAATACCTAAACCCCAGTGTATAAATTTTGGCACAAGGTTAGAGCCTGGTGCATTTGTGGGTAAAATCCCTGTCATTTGTCTTCACTTCTGCCTGCAGTATGCTTTTGGAGCTGGGTGACTTCAGGGTTGGATGCTGCTTTAATTTCCCAGAAGTTAAGCCTTTCTTTAGTGTACCACCGTATGATTCTAAACATATAGAGAAGGAATGATGAACTGGAGTGAGGAATCATCTTCTGCATGTAGAGATTTTTTTCCCCAGAGTCTGCTAAAACTGCTCCCTTGAATTCTTCCACTGCGTTAGGCACTAAAGGACAAGAGCATTTTCCAAGGAAGGGTTTTACTCTCTTCTGATCCAGTTAGTGACCCCTTGAGGAGAGCTGTTCATTTTACATTGTGAAATGTTATTCTACGCTTTTGAACAACTTCAGGCATAATAAGCAGTGATTCAAGTGTCTTTCTGGTAATGTTTTACTAGTGTAAGCTTAAGTGCTGCTTGTGGCATAATAGACTTGAGTATACTGGAAAAGGAGCAAGCGAAGAGTTCCCCTTTTTCCTTGTGGAAAAATTGCCCTCCAGTCATTAGTTCTCAACAAACACAGCAGTCCATTACGAACCAGTGGCCTGAGGACTTCATTCCTGCAAGCTGTTCCATAGGTAGCTGGGAGGGAGGAGTGTGGCTGCAATTTATTCTCAGAAATTCCTTTTTAGCTGAAAATTGGCAGCTTCCTTACCCCTTTGACTCTTAAGCAGTTGTGAGCATTTGACAAGGGTCCCTCTCTGAGATAGTCTGGAGCAGTAAGTTGATCTCAGGCGGGTTTGGTGAGTTTGGTTTCTTCTCATTAACCACAGAGGCACTCTGGAGCTGTCACAGGTTTGGACACTTTTTTGAACAAATACAGATTACACTGGGTTGGAAATGCCTCTTTCAGTGACACTCAGAGGATACAATGCAGCCTTTCAGGCTACAGTAGAGGTGAACTATTGCTGTGTTTTGATTGTAGAACTTGAATATGTGTTTAATGTTTTGTGAACAGATTGATGACTCTTCTGGATGTATTTCTCTGACCCAGCTTATTAAGGTGTGTATATATAGATACGGTCCTGGTTTCAGCTGGAATAGAGTTAATTTTCTTCCTAGTAGCTGGCATAGTGCTGTGTTTTGGATTTAGGATGAGAAGAATGTTGATAACACACTGGTGTTTTAGTTGTTGCTAAGTATTGCTTATGCTAGTGAAGGACTTTTCAGCTTGCCATGCTCTGCCAGGTGGACACAAGCTCTGCTGCCCAGCAGAGTGCCGTAGTGCAGGGGTTTGCAGATGGCAACATAGTGGTCATAGGCCATGACAGTGAGAAGAAAAAGCTCTGCTGAAATGAAAAAGACAGACAGACAGAGTTGGGCAGCACATCCCAAGCAGGAGATGGCCCTGGAGTCCCACAGGGAATTGGCCATGGCTTTAGGCACAGTGGTGGAGATGCAGACCAGGTCAAGGAGGGAGAGCTTGAGGAGGAAGAAGTACATGGGGGTGTGGAGGTGGTGGTCACAGGCTATGGTGGTGATGATGGGGCCGTTGCCCAGGAGGGCAGTCACGTAGATGCCCAGGAAGAGCCAGAAGTGCAGGAGCTGCAGCTCCCGCGTGTCTGCAAACACCAGGAAGAGGAACTCAGTGATGGAGCTGCTGTTGGACATCTGCTGCCTCTGGGCATGGGGACTGTCATTGGAGAAAAAGATAGTGACAAGTTAGGGGAGACTTCTCTGAGCAAAATGAAAGCCATTTCCCATAGACACTCCCCCTGTCATACATAGACACCCTTTTCTTTTTCTAGCAGACCTTCCTTGAGCTCTGTGCCTGAAGCCCTGGTTGGTGCTGGCCGTGTGGGCCATGAGGAGCAGGGCATCTGCCCACAGGCTCTTGAGAAGTCAGCCCTATTCTGCAGCAGTGGGCAGGGACAGGGACCAGTCCTGGCTGTTCAACTGTGTCAGATGACTGTATCCTGTAAGATCCTGTAAGCTGTGGGATGTACCAGCTTCAGGAGATCCCTCCAGGAACTGCACCGGTATTGTCCTACAGCCAGTGACTTACCATGTCAAGGGCTGTGAAGATCTCTCCTGCAGTGAGCTCTCAGCATCCTCCCACCCCACACTGCCTTTAACCTCTCTCTGCCTCCCTCCTCTCCCCTCCCTGCCTGCAGGCACTGCGCTCAGCCCTGCTGCGCTTGGCACAGGAGCTGCTCCTGGGCAGAGCTGTCTCTCTGCAGCGCTGCCTGCTTGCCAGGAGCTGCCTGTGTCCCAGGAGCCCGGCCCAGCTCAGCAGCACAGCACCAGCCCAAGGCAGCACTTGCTCTGCCCCTCTGGGCTCCCTTGTGTTGTCCCTGGGGCTGCAGGGGAACCTGCTGTGACACAGCCTGAAGGCATCACTGATGCTCCCTCCCTCAGCTGAAAAGAGGGACTTAGTTTCAGTTTTCAAGATCCCAGCTTCTTGTTTAATTCATTACAAGAGTTGGCTGTTCACTTTGCAGTGCCTCTCTCTGCCTGTGGTCATTTGCTTGTACACCCCCCTCAGCTTCCTTGACTCCCGCCTTTCTCCACCCTTGCCTCCTCCCAAACAAGGGACCTACCCCTGCTTATTTCCCCCCCCCCCCCCTTGCTCCCATGTTTGCCACACCTGGGAACAGATGTGGTCATTCAGGCGCTGTTAGCTAGGTCGTCTTGGACTTCCATGCCATTACTGATGGGGTTTCCTGGGTACTGCTGTCTCTGCCAGATTCCTCTCCCCAAAGTGACCACAAGTCTTCCTTCAATTTTCTGTCAAGTGTGGCCACCTCTCACATCAATCCCCCTTAACCACCTGCAAAATCTGGGGCTGCAATAGCAGAGTATCCACAGGAGACAAGCTGTCTGCTCTAAGGCCGCCTTCTGTCTGCTCTGAGCAGATACTGGGCACCACCTTCAGGTCCATTCCAAAATCCAAAGCAGCCTTGAGCCAGTTGGTTTGGGGCCCAGCTCTGGTGCCCATGAAGCCATGCTACGCCTCAAGGGCCCTGAGAGCAGCTCTTCCACTTTCAGGCAGAGCCTGCCCTGCCATCCTAGGGACCAGGCTGCACTCGGCTGGGTGCCTCAGCTCTATCCCCACAAGCCAGGGTGGCAGCAGGAAGCTCCCGCACCTTGCACGCCCTTTGAGGCTGCCATTCTTCAAGCCACTGCTCTCTGCCCTCCGGGGACCCAGCCCTGCTCAGCAAATGCAACGCACGTGCCTGGCTCCTGCTTTTCTCCCAGGACTGCCCTGCACTCCAGCATGTGAGCAGCTGTAGCTGACACCCGGCTGCCCCACCAAGTCTCACTGATACCAATGATATCCTAGCTCTGGGAATGGACCCAGGCTTGTAGTTCATCTTGGTTGTTTCTCACACTGCCTGCCCTGCTGTACAAGCATTTCAGATATGCTCCTGAGCCCTCCCTGCTCCCAGGAGCAGGGTAAATGTTTCCATCCTCAGGCGATGTATGCAACTTGGATGAAACCCGAAGATAATAATGCAGAAGAATTGGGAAAAAAAAATAGAAAAAGAAAAGACAAACCCCAAAACCCAGAACTGACAGTCAATGTATTAACTCCCACTTCCAACAGAAGACTAAACAGAAACTAACACAAAGCAAGTGGGGAAGGGGACAGAAAATAGCAGGAAAAGGCTAATCTCACTGCTGCAGTGCTGCATGTAAATTACAGTGGTTTCCTAAAACCCAATAGCTTGGCTAAACTCAAAATTCAGCCAGGAAGGATCACAGCTGTGCTTGATGGCACTAAAACAATGGGCATGACTCTGCACTTCTGCAGCCTCTAAGGACAAATGCCAACCAGAGATCCTTTCACTTACTGAAATAGTCATACTAAACCAAAAAGGATCCACTTTCTTGCTTTGGCTGCAGTAACAGCAGGACAGCAGCACAAATTTGCAAGTGTAGAATGACAGCTAACAGAAGAGCAAGACAATGAAGAAATACTCAAAGTATAAGCTTTGTGCATCTTTTTTTAAAAAAATCTTCACTAATTTTAGGTTTGCTGTTTTACTGTTCAACAAGAATTAGCAAGCTTTCCAGTGATTTATTCCTGCCACACTAAGATCCAGCTTCTGGTTTGAAATTCATACAAGGATACACGTATGAAAAAAAAAAAAAAAAAAGAAACTAAATGAAACCAAAGCAAACCCAAAACCGCACCCTGTAGACCAAGACCTGAGGTAGCTTTAAGAATGAAGCTAATTGTGTCTCCAAGCCCAGAAGCACCTGAGGCTGCAGTGCTTTGACAGGGGGAGGGAGAGAGGACTTCTAAAGAGAGATGCAAGGCTTCCACCCTGCGACAGCCACCCACAGCCCAAATCAGGGACAGTCAGAGCAAACAAGAAGGAAATGTGTTTGCTTTCTCTCTCATTTACTTGAATTAGTTCTAACTAAGACTAAGTCTTCCCTCCCACTCCACGATTTTTCCTGTTTTTTAATTTTTTTTTTTTGAGATTTCTCTGTTCCTTTATGGTAAGATGCTACTTAGAAATGTAATACAGACGTGCCAGGGAATACACGAGGCTAAAAGAATGTTAGCTTTATTTATAACATGTGATTTGTGTTTATACACACGCTAGTAAAGAAAAGTGGAAAACAGCCATGCAATTGTCCATGGTCCAGAATGGCTAGTGCAGTCCCCCGCAAAAGGTACTCCCCTTCTATCTTCCCAAAGTGGGAACTACTCTTTACGGGATAGTATCAAAATATTCTTATCCTTCTAAGAGGAAGATGTTCTAACTCTGTCTGTGTCTGGCTACTCCTTCTTCACTTTTTTCACAGGAGGTTCTATTTGAGCAGATCTTTCACCATCGGTGTCCACCTTCCTTTCCCACGCGCTGTATCTTTCCTTCTCAGATCGATCTCCGAAGTCAACAGATCTGCCATAGTGAGCTTCCCTACCATATGGTGGAACTTCTCTGTGTCTCTTAAGATACTGCCTTTCTCCTTGCCCTTGAGGTATAGTCTGTTTAATGCGAGACTGGCCTCTAAATACTGGACACCTTGGTCGTGAACGGGATCTTCAGTATGGGGTGACCTTGACCTTGACCAGTGATAACCATGTGCCCTTGACCTAGAATGAGAGTTACCACTTTTCCCTTTGCCTCTTCTTGGATACGGTGGCGATCGCGAGTAGGAGCAAGGATGGGAACGTCTAAATGTTCGAGAGGAGGAGCGAGTGCGGGAAGAACCAGACCTTGACTTGGAGTCGCTATATGAACTTCTAGAGTAAGATGAAGCCCTACAGGGAGACTTGGACCTTAAGGAAAACACAACACAGAAAAAAATAATGAAGATAATTCAAAACATTCATTCTCCCCAGGTTTTTTCCTCCCAAGTTTGGTTTGGGTTATTTTTTTTTCCTCTCCCATATGCTTATGGCAAAGCTTCTTTCAGCTGCTGATGTGATGCTACTGCAGAGTGAAGAACTTGATGACATGTAAGAGTTTCTGCTTACAAGACACAACAGCTGCTGCTTTGTTAGTGTAAAAACATCCAGGAAGGGTAAGTCTATTTCCACTCACTTCTCTCTCATGAACTACCACAGCTGTTGATTGATTTCTGGTGGTGTATACTGGCCTCTACTGGTATGGGAACGGGAATTTTTCACTCCTCTGCGACTACATGCAGTGCAAATCATTTTTGTTGCAGTAAGATGCAAAAAGAGCAAATCTTAACAGCACCCATGCAGTATCAAACATCAAGAAAACATGATTTAGCCTCAAGACAGTAAAGCTCAATTTTAAAATGCCAATTTTTATATGTAATTATGTTTTCCTCAAAAAGAGTTCATTTTTCAGAGTCCTCTTTTCCGTCCTGTACTGGAGTTTTGTTTTAAATAATCTTACTGCAAGCACATATCCCCTTTCTTAAAGCCAATTCAAATTAAGACATCTAAAAATTAATTACTGCTTGTATTCTCCACAGCGATCTGTGCATACTCAGTTCATTATAAACCAGCTGCTGTATAAGTCCTATGTTACAGCCTTGTTTAACAGGTTACAAGTAGTCATCTCTTGAATTTCTGTAGAATACTCACAGTTCCCAACGTGGTCTGACACCTGCTGAGCAAATTGTTCTGGCTGTCATTGGATGACCTATTGGAGTGGGGAGACAAAAAAAACCCCAAAATCCCATTCAGTTGGTCTGAAGATAATTCTTTTAAGGAAATCCTGAAGTTATAGACACTTACCAGCTGTGGATATTGGTTGTCCTTGGGGGCCCAGAACGCTTGCTAATGCTGGCTGTCTTTGTACAGGATCCTGGTAGCCCTTGTGAATAAATGCAAACAGTTGGAAAATAAGCTCTACGAAAATACCACAATCAGCGCATATGTTGAAATAAAACTTACCTTCTTCTTCCAAAAAAATGCTGATTGTCAGAGTGGAAGGTTTAGACAGTTGAGTGGCACTCACCAGAGCAGTAGGAGGTGTCAGGAGTGGTGTTGGTGGCAGCTGCTGCTGCTGTTGCTGCTGAATCTGCTTAGGAAGCCTTTTCTTGTAGCCAGTTCCGTTTCTGAAGTTGTTCACAGCCTAGAGGCAGAAAAACATTTACAAAAAGGTAATATGAAACTTCAGTAGACACATGAACAAATGCCTCCACAGAATAAAATTTTTTTTTGCATTCCTGTAAATGCTACCAACCCTAAAATAAATCACCATACAGATATATGAACGACTCAAGAGTATCCGTATTTCAAGTACTTCAGTGTTCACATCAATTTGCAAGTGAGGCAATCACGTTAAACAAAAGTGTGACCTGAATGTGCCAGGTTGTCTCTAAAGAGTTGTAAGCTTCCATGACAACAGCGAAAGTATTTGAAAAGTAAAGTTAGCCTTGTTCAATTTCGCCTTGCTTAAAGGAGATGTAAATGAATATTTGCTTCCCTTTCAGCTTTTTACAAACA
The DNA here is from genome assembly GCF_030463565.1 of Pelecanus crispus. Taxonomy (NCBI): domain Eukaryota; kingdom Metazoa; phylum Chordata; class Aves; order Pelecaniformes; family Pelecanidae; genus Pelecanus; species Pelecanus crispus. The sequence goes on along the minus strand of NC_134671.1, from coordinate 1,884,510 downwards.
GACACGAAATCATCAGCAGGCAGGGAAATCATTGAGATGGGAAGTCGTTGTGGTATGACAAATCAAACCATCGCAAGGCTGGATGAAGCAGGTGCTGGCAGAACCATCGCCATGGGGATACCCCCCCCCACAATGCTGTTTGTCCCCAACAAACCCCACACCGACCAACCGCCATGGCAGGTACAGCAGCAGGCTCCTGCTCCTCCTGGTGCTCCTGCCCTCCAGGTAATCCCCCATACGGCTCTGCCCACCAGTATCTCACCCCATCACCCCTCTTTGCTTCCCCCGACAGGGACGTTTCCTCTCCGCCTGCCAATGGCATCGGAGGTGCACAGCATGAGCTTCACCGCCCCAGCCATGCTGCTACCAGTCACTGCCCGTGTGCTGCCTTCTGTCCCGGGGCTGATGGTGTCCTCTGAGCCTGCCCAGCTCCACACTGTCACCTTCCAGCTGGCCCAGGACAGCAGCTGGCAGGGGGTGCCAGGGCCCCTGGGGGCCCCGGGGCAGGGGGTGCAGCTGCCGCATGTGATGCCACTTCCCCCCAGGGTGCAGCTCCCCACCGTGCTGCAGCTCCCCCATGGGGCACAGGTCCCCCATGGGGTGCAGCTCCCCACCATGGTGCAGTACCCCACCGTGGCTGCTCCCTGGTCCACTGCCTATGGCTGGGGACAGCCAGTGGTGACAGGGATGCTGCTGCCCCAACAGCCGATGGGGCTGGGGCCAGGGGCCATGGGCCAGGGCGAGCCCCTGAACCCCACGGGCTCCTGCCCGCTGCACATCCCTGCCTGCCCCACCGCCCCGGCCCCCCACTGCCCCGCAGCTCAGCACTGGGTGCAGGGCCCCGCTGCACTCCACACCCTGCCCAGCAGCGCCCAGAAGCCATCGCAGACCTTTAAGAAGGACGCAGCGGCCGTCGAGAACAGCGACGCGGTGGCCAGGCCCTACCAGACCACCCTGGCTCCACTGACCAGCACAACCACAACCAAACCCAAAGGTGAGAACTGGGGGTGGCAGAACCTGCGGGAGGGCGGCCCGCACCAAGGAAAGCTTGCATCGCCCCGGGCTTTCGGTTGCCTTTGTTTGCTTTTTCAGCAGTGGTGACCACCCTGGCAGCCCCGGAGAAGCCTGCGGACCTGCCCAAGCAGGGGCCAGACCCCTTCGCCGAGCCCTTTCCTCAGCAGGCAGCTGACACCAACACCAACGACACGCTCACCTGGCTCAACACCCTCGATGGCACGGGCACCCCCAAGGCACAAGAGACCTCCCCGCAGGACAACGTGCCACCCAAGAAGAAGATGGTGCTGTGCCAGGTGGCAAAACAATCCAAAACCCTGGGGGAGGGGAAGCTGGGCAGGGACGGCGTGGCGGCAGGCGGCAGTGGGCAGCAGGCGGGCAGTAGCAGGCAAAAAGCAGGCAGCAGCAAGCGCATGGCACCTGAGGACCCAGACATACCCACCTCAGTGCTCAAGCAACCCGGAATCCCTGGGGACACCGGGGGGCAAAGCACCCCACGCCCGCCACTCGCCTGCCCGCCCCGCCCGCTGCTCATCGAGAAGGTGCAGAGCGTGGATCCCCTCAACATGCGAGCCTGGGACAGGCCGCTGCGCAAAAAAGTCCAGGCCAAAACGCCACAGGGGCTAAGGACACCCCGCAACGACCTGAGGGCACACTTGCTGAGCTCCATCCAGTGCCTACACCCACTGGGGCAAAGAGTCAAGCTGGTGGGGCCGGTGCACCAACCACCGGACCCGGAGACCCAGCCCAGCCCCCACATGCCCCCCAGCCTCCCCAAGCCCCTGCCCACGGCCCCGAGACCCAGCGTGGGGCCAGCTGCCTCCAAGGCAGCTGATGGCAGGAAGGACACTGCACCGGTGGTGGCATCAAGCAGCAAGGCACGCACCGGGGCTGCCGCCAAACCCAAGCAGCCGAGATGGCTGCGCCTGTCGCCCACGGCGGGCCAAACCCCATGCGAGGGGCTGCCCCAGCACCTGCGCATGCCGCCGAGGCTGCCACGCTCCCCTGACGACCCTGTGCCGGCCCTCGGGCCCTCGGGGGGCCTCGCAGCTGCGCCCACCCCGCTGGAGGAGCAGGAGGAGTCAGTGCCCATCACACCCCAGCAGCGGCCCGAGCGCGAGCACATGAAGAAGCTGGCCCAGGAGCAGCGGCAGTGGGCGGCCATGCAGATGTCACTGGGCCAGCTGCAGTTTTTTGTGCAGAGGGAGATCGACATGGAGATAGCCGACAGCAATGGCTACCCATAGCCACCGGTCCAGCACCGTCCCCCATAGCACCCACACGCAGGGGGAGATCCGGAGGCAGAGACCTGCACCCACCTGCTCCAGCCCCAGCCCCAGCCCTCTCCCACATCCCTGCTTCTTCCTATTTTATTAAAAGTGTTGGCTGTTCGCTTTGCAGTGCCTCTCTCTGCCTGCGGTCATTTGCTCAGCGGGAGGTGGGGTGCGGGGGTTAACACAGCCCCTGCCCACCCCACAGGTGCCTGAGCTGGGCTGGGGATGGCCACCAAGAGCGTGGGCAGATGGGGCATCACTCTGGGTGGTGGGCGCGCATGGGAGAAACCACGCTGATTTGCATCAACGCCGGGAGGATGGAGGCCTCCATCACCGCCCCGGTACCAGCATCACCATCACTGCCCCAGCATCACAGCCAGCGAGCCGGATCCAGCCCTGGCAAGGAGCTGCGGCCACCCCAGGGGGCCAGGCAGGGACTGGCTGAGCACGCAAAACCCAGCTCACACCGGGCTGGCGAGCGGCCATTGCTGGCCAGGGCTCACACAGTGAGATCCCGGAGCTGGCATTGCACCGGCTGCCCAGCTCGCTCCCACCCCTCTACAGCCTTGTCCGGCGCTGCCTGGACCACACCCAGCAAAACCCCTGCCCACAGCTGAGCCCCAAGACGGTGTCACAAAGAATTTGCAACTGGCCCATGCCAACTGATGCAAGGTGCCAGGACGCAAAGTATACAGTTACAGGGGCAAATACTTTCTTATCTGCATGCCGTGTCTGACTACAGCAGCCAGCATGCCGCGGGGAGCTCCTTCCTGCTGTCTGACCCTGCAGGTGCACAGAAAGTTGGGAGGGGACACAGCCGGGACAGCTCACCCCAACTGACCAAAGGGATATTCCAGACCATATGACATCACGCCCAGCAATAAAACTGGAGAGGAACGGTGGCAGGGGGGGGGCCACCTTTTGGCAAAGTGTCTCAAGGAAATGTTTCTAATACTCTAGAATGGTCAGACTAAGCATGGTAATCTCACTCCATGTTCTAGCTCTGCCATACGTTACCTTTTTTTTTTCCCCTCCATTCACCAAAAGGCTGCCACTTCTTTCTGAATGCAAGATGAGTTACATGGGGTTATACAGACAGCCCATGGAAAATGGAGAAATGACTCTGGGATCACATCTATCCCCATTCCTTGGCACTCCAACACTCCTTTCACGCTCCTTTCCTTGCCAGCAGTCAGGCCTTACGCACTCTGTGCAACACATACAAGATGACGACTTCGCCAGACACCGCCCAAATCAGCTCCTGCTTGAGTTCTCATCAGCTCAGCTCCTGCCACAACCTTTTCTCTCCTTACATGCAGCCCTGCCACATTCTCACTCACTCAGAAAGCTCCTACAAGCATCATCTCACTCACTGCCTTCATCGCAACTAAGTCTCCTTAACACCGTCCCGTTGTTCCCCTCACTTCACACATACAGTTAACGCGGCCTTTCATGCCTTAGCCTCCTCCCTCATGCTATTTCCCACCGAGTACCACAACAACGGCTCCTAATTACACGTCCTGACAGCAGCTTCCACTGACTGTCACCTGCTACACACCAACAGGAACAGCACTGTCTTCTCCCATCGCCATCCCCATGCTCGCGAAGAGCTGTTCACACACCCTGGCAGACGGCCTTGCTGCCTCAAAATCCTTGCTCTGCTGCTCAAGGCCATGAAAACTGGCACGCTACAGCTGGACCCACATCACTCTTCCTCATTCCAGGTGACACTGCCCATTTCTGGATATTCCCACCTGCCCACAGACATCTCTTCTTTTCAATCTTGTAAGCATCTTGGAAAAGCACACTTTTTAAAATTTTTTTAACACCTGCTTTGACCTTGCTACAGTACAGGCTCAGAGTCCATGACTATGGCTGGTAATGTCTGTAGCAATACCGAGTTGTGTAGGGATGAAAAATACCCAGTGGTTCAGCTCATTTCAGCTGTTTAAGCCAAGGCTTTTGGCTAGAACACAGCCAAGAACATTTAAAACCAGAACTAACCTACACTCCCTCCTTCACTGGCACCTCTTTCTTCATCAGTTTGTTGCACTTCCTTAGTTCCTGGGGAGTACATATCAAGATGTTCCTGTTTAAAAGAAACATCAGTCACACAGAAAACCTGCCACTCACATACATGGTGCCCACACAGTAGCATTATCAAGGCCCTGCATATACACAAAAGACTAAATTAATGAACCAGGGAGGAGAGAGCAGAACGAGTGCTCTGGCACCTGCGATTAGTAACAAGAATTTCTGCTCTGGCCTGGGGCTTAGTCAATGTTCAAGTACAGTACTGATCCACTAACAAAACTGAGCCTACCACGTAATCCCAGGTGCCATATACACCCTGCCTTCTTCCATTGCCTCCTGCCGATGAAATGTTTTCCAGGCTCTTCCACCTCATCGCAGCTTAGATACCTGCACTCTGGCTCAGGGCTGACTCGGGGAACTTCTCAGTGCTTTAATTTTGCGTTGGGCTTGATACAAGCACGAGGCTTCTTCCTTTGGCTTGGCCCCCAGCAGAAGGTGGGCGAGTAGCAGGTTTGCAAGTGCTTTGATGGAACTGAGCTTGGACACCTACCAGAGACTAAAACCCAAGCAAACAAAAAGCCCGGAGAAATTGCATTAGAGAGTAGCAGAAAGAAACATCAGGGCTGAGAACTGTTTAACACATGGGGTTTGCAATTTTGGAGACTGGAGCTCCCAACAGACTCGCCTCTTTGAATGGAAACATCCTTTAGCTTTTGGTCCTGACAGAAATACTACACACTGCCCCCACCTCTACTTTGCAGTTGCCTGAAGCATTGCCTGTCCATGCTCAGGTCTCTTCCACGCTTACAAAGTATGTTGAACCTGCAAAACAGTCGGTACTACAAACCGGCAGCCAAATGCCTCTTCTCTCAAACATGTGAAAACTGCAGTTCAAGACCACACAGGTACCATGACAAGCCTTCTGCTCTGGGTTAGCTTTTAAAAAGCAAGGTCTTCTGGACCTCTGTTTTCCAGCTGCCACCCACAGCTGCAGAAACGGTCTGCTTTGGATCAGCTGGAGGATCAATGCTAACCCCCAAAACTCAGTACAGGACGCTACACCTCAGGCTTCACATTTTGAGACCAACCCAAAGGACTGAATAACCTCTCTCCTGCCATTGGGCTGCCTGCAGCATTGCACATCCCCTGGCTTCTCCAGCTCTTCCCCAGCAGTCTTCTCCTGACCACTCTGCTATAGGCTGCTATATGGTCTCAGGGAACCATACTCTGCATCCACTCTGGCATCTCCCGTCAATGAGGATACAGAGATGCTCTCCCGGCACACTGTGCTCCTCTCACCTCTTCTGCTCTCACTGCATTGGCCTTTCCTCATCTCCAGGCACTGGTCTGCACCTTCAGTCACATCTCCACTGCTTGTAAAATTCCCCCGCTTCAAGGAAATCAACAAGATGACCAGGTCCTCCTGAGCCTTGTCTCTCATGGCAACTTTGCTCTAGCAACCAAGACGGAAAAGGGCCGTGTGAGCACAGAAGCATCAAGGCTTGCCCCACACGAAGGTGGGATGAGATTTGCTCTTGTTCTGCACAGGAGCACAGCACAAAGAAAACCTGGTCAGGTTTAAGCACTAACAGCTTTACTGGGCTTTACCGGGCTTTTGCTGCCTTCTGCAGACCTCTCGCCTGGTAACATGCCAAACTTCCCAGCCCCTGCCTTTCAAGACGGCTTATTTTGGCTTGCATTAGAATATCAGTCAGCACCTGCACTGCCGAACCCTTGTAGACATGAGCATGCTCCTCACAGCTCCGTACCGCTGTACCCTGCGGGAAGTGAAGCTCAGGGTCAGCAGTGCTGCACAGATATGTGCTGGAAGGCAGCACAATGGGAATATATATACGAGACTGGTGGTGGAAAGGTCAAGTATCGACACTGGGAAACGTGATGCCAGTTCAGTGTCTGCAGCAGGATCTGGGCAGACACAGGATGAGCAGCGACTCTCTTTGGAGACCATGAGGCAACAGGTACCCTCACTCCCACAACCCACTCTACATGACATCCCACTTCTCGCATCCTTGCCATCCACTTCCCATCCAGCTTTCCAGACTGTGGGAATCGTCCTCTGAGGGTAAGACAAGAGAAAGTGCTCCTTGCTGAACCACCACCATTTCCTCCACTGGAACCACCCCAGCTCTGCACACAAGGACATATGGCAGTGGCAGCAGTTCACTCCCGTTCTGCTCCCTACACACCCCTTTGAGGACCTGAATGAAGTCTGCTCCTGGGATCCTCCTTGTGCCCACCCCAGCCTCCTCAAAGAAGTCAACTATCAGCCACTTCTATTTGCGCGGGAGGTTAAGCAGCGTGACAAGATCCTGGGGGGACGGTGCACAAAGAAGGGGGGGTGCTGCTCTTCCCCCAGGGATGACAGTTCTCTGCTGGCAAGCACTGGAAAAGGTTAGAAAACTCCCTGAGAGCACCCTTACCCAGAGTCACCAGGCCAGGAGGTCAGACACCATCTGGGGCAACTCTACTCATCTGTTCTTCTCCCTCTAGTCTTCCCTTTCTTCTCAGGCCTTCTGTCAGCAGGGTTTGCTCCCGAGTTCCTGCAGATGCAAACAGAAACCCTTCTGTTGTGGGCCAGGAACTAACTCACCCAAGAGCTGTTTTTCAGAAAGGGCTATGGTTACTTGCCTGACATAAGCAATGCCCAGAGTTTCTGATGCACCTCCGGAGTGCAGGGATGCACACAAGGGACTGCTAAGGCTCAGAGTAACTCACATCATTTAAGAACCCACAACAGGCAACTGAACGGGAGAACGAGCACAAACAAGGGGTCTTTGCAGAATCACTATCGATTTCTTTTTCACATCCAGATTTTCCTCACCACGGGGAGGAAACACAGACTCTGCAGACCCTGCACACAAATACAGTTCTGCGGAACACCGGGGAGAAGAAAGTAGAGAGACCTGAACAGGGAATTTTCAAATCTGTGAACAATCAAGTCAAAACACTTCCCAAGTGTAGCATCAAGTTACAGAAATTTAAACCTGATGGAGCCGTGTAGCAGAAGTATTACAGACAGCTAGAGGGGAGCACTGCAGTCAAGAGGGGAAGCAACACAGACAGCTCCAACTGCACACTGCCACCTCATTGCCGTAAACACAACAGGCTTGGGATCCCGACTGCTCACTTCACCCTGGAATAGTCCCATTCCTCAGCTGAAAACGACTGTGCACGTGGCTGAGGACAGACACAATCCACACAGACAGCAAGCACAGCTAAATGCTGTGCTTTCCTTGATCACATTTCCTTGGCAATAATACATTTTAAAAAAAAACAAAAGCTGTTACTGCAAGAACCAGGAAGAAAAAAATCCCTGACAGGTTGATTGGAACTTCCCGGCTGTGGTAAAACCATCCACCCTCTGGAGCCCCATTTCCCAAAAGCCAGCAGCACAGCTTGCGTGGGGGGAAAGGCACAAATCAGACCTTGGGGCCAAGAGAGGGGCACAACCATCTCCCAAGGGAGCTGCATCCAACCACCAGCACTCCACACTTGCTCCTCTGACAACAAAGTCCCTCTCACCTGGAGGGAGAAACAACCTCCATGCCTGCAAATCCCCATTTATCAAAGCCTCTCAACAGAGACGGGGCCGTCCATGAGCACGAGACCCACATGCAGGCCTGGGGACAGCAAAGGCACCTGCTCTGTCCCCACCACAGCACGCCCGCTCCACAGCCTGCAGCCGTCTCTTGGAGAGGAGGCCACTCCGCCTTCCCCTGCCCTGCGCACATCAGACACCCACCTCCAGCTCTCAGGGCTCGGGCTGGCGACCCTCGGGGCAGCAGCAGGAGCCGCTCAGACCCTGCCTGTGGCCTTGGCCCTGGGGCTGAGCACTCGGGGCTGGGCTGGGGAGCTGGGCCATGCTGGGGCCCAGGGCACTGAGGTCTCCAGGTCCCTGTCCCCAGGCCCACCCGCACGGGGAGATTCCTGCTCCTCCTTCTCCTTCTCCTTCTCCTTCTCCTTCTCCTTCTCCTTCTCCTTCTCCTTCTCCTTCTCCTCCTTCTCCTCCTTCTCCTTCTTCTTCTCCTCCTCCTCCCGCCACCGCAGCTCCCCGGCCCCGCCCCGCTCCCCCCCTCCCCCATTTCTCCTCAGGCTGCTCGGCCTCTGCCCCCTCCGGCCCCGCCCCAGGCTGCCTGGGACTGACAGGCCGCCTCCGGCTCCGCTCATTGGCTCAGCTGTGGCCAATGGCGGGGCTGTTGCCAGGCGGGCACAGGCAGCCCGCGCCTCTCCTCCCAGGGCTGCCCTGCGCCCGCTGCCCCCCAGCCCGCAGCGGCTCCTCAGCCCGCCGGGACACTGGGCCTGCGGAGAGACGGCCTGCGAGAAGGGCCATGGCCCTGGGGCTGTTCTCTCAGCAGCGCAAGGGCTGTGCACAGCCCTGCCCTTCCTCAGGGCTCTGCTGGGGGCTGGGCCTGCCCGGGGAGGGAGCTGCCGGGAGGGAGCTGCCCGGGAATTGCTCTGGGCCCCAAGGCTTTCCCAAAATGCAGGTCTGTCTGTGCTGCCAGCCCCAGCCCTGGGCAGGGGGAGCTGCGTGACGGGAGCCGCTGATTTGACTTTCTGGGCAGATGATGGAGTAGGCAGACACAGGCTGTAAGCCTGGGCTGGTCTGTACCTGCAGAGCTGTGGGCTGAGCTAGTCTGCCTCTGAAGGCTGGAGAGATACGGGCTGTGGGCAGAGTTACTGTTTGCCAGTTAGCATTTCTTTTGGGGTCCTGTGACGGTGATGGTAAGGTCGCCAGCCTGCAGCTCTGCGGCAGTTAAAACTACGACTGAAAGAGTTTTGATGGTGGATGCTCCTCTGTGTGTTTCATTTTCAATAATTGTTTCACTGAGCTGGAATTATTTCTGTGCGATTAGGTGACAGGGATCTTCTTGCAGTAGGCTTCTGTTTCTGGAGCACATCCTGACAGCCTTTGTCATGCAGAGCTTTCCCATCTGTTCCCGAGAGGAGTCATGGTCATGATGTGGAGCAACTCCTGTGAGTAGTGGCTTCACCAGTAAGCTTGGATTTAGTGAATTCCTGTGGACAAATGGATGCAGCAGGTGCTCCATCCAAGAACTTTGATGTGCTGACGGTCTAGAGTGAATTTGGAGGCGTTTCCTCCTCCTCCTCCTCCTCTTCCTCTTCCTCTTCCCTGTTCTTCCTCCTCCTTTTCCTTCTCCTCCTGCTCCTCCTCCTCTGGTTCTTTGTCATAGTCATCATCCTCCTCCTCCTGTTTTTCTTCTCCTCCTGTTGTTGTTGTTCTTCATCTTGTTCTTCCTTCTCCTGTTGTTCCTGCTACTGTTGTTCCTCCTCCCATTCTTCCTCCTCCTCCCTCCTCCTCCTTCTCTTCCTTCTCCTCCTCCTCTTCCTCTTCTTGCTGTTCTTCCTCCTCCTCTTGTTCTTCCTCTGACTCCTGTTCTTCAGCCTCCTTGTCATCCTCCACCTCTTCTTCCTCTTCCTCCTTCTCCTTCTCTTTCTCCTCTGTCTCCTCATATGCCTCTGCATGTTTATCCTCTGTATGTTCATTGTCTTCCTGTTGTTCTTCATAGTCCTTCTCCTTATACCCCTCCTCCAACTCCTCCTCCTCCAACTCCTCCTCCTCCAACTCCTCCTCCTCCTATTCCCTTCTGTTTTTCTTCCTCCGCTTCCTCTTACTCTGTTGTTCTGTTTACTCTCCTGGTCTTATCCTCCTCCTGCTGTTCCTTCTGTTCTTTTTCCACCTTCTCCTCTTCTTCTGCTTCCTCCTCTTCCTTCCTCCTTCCTCCTCCTCTTCTTCTCCTACCTCATATTCCTCTTTTTCTTTCTCCTCTTCATCATCCTGTTCTTCCTCTTCTTCCTTCTCCTCCTACTCAACTTAATTTTATTCCTCTTATTCCTCCTCTTCCTTTCCTTCTTCCTCTTCCCCCTCATCCTCCTGTCGCCATCCTCCTTTTTTCTTCTCCTTTTTCTCATCCTCCTCTTCCTCTTCTTATGCCTGTTCCTTTTCCTATTTCTTCTCCTCCTGTTCCTCCTCCACCTCCTCTTCTTCCTCCTCTTGCTCATTTCTCATCTTTCTCCTCCTCATTGTTCCTTTTCATCCTTGTCCTATCTTTTCATCCTCCTTATCCCTCATCTTCCTTCTTGTGTTCCTCCTTCTCCTCCTCCTCCTCCTCCTCCTTCACCTTTTCCTCCAATTTCTCCTCATCCATCTCCTCCCATCCCTGGAGGTATCTAAAAGCCATGTAGAGATGGCACTTAGGGACCTGCTTTAGTGGTGCTTTGGCAGTGCTAGGTTAACAGTTGCACTCAATGATCCTAAGGGTCTTTGCCAACCTAAATGATTCTGATTCCGTGATTGTATGCAAAACGAAGCTTACAGAGGGTGGAAACAAGGCCAGGTATCCTGGGAGAAGCATGGAAATATTGTCCGAGCGTCCAGGGACCAAGTCAGGAAAGCCAAAGCCCAAATGGAATTGAATCTGGGCAGGGATGTCAACGATAGGCAGAGGGGCTTCTTAAGTACGCAGAGACAAAAAGCATCCTAGGGAAATTGTGGGCCCCTTGCTCAACGAGACAGGGGACCTGGTTACACAGGCCATGGAAAAAGTGGAGGTACTGAATGCAGCCTTTGCCTCAGCCTTTACTAGCAAGAGCAGCCTTCAGGAATCCCAGGTCCCAGAGAGCAGGTGGAAAGGCTGGAGCAAGGAAGAGGTGCCCTTGGTGGAAGAGGATCAGGTCAGGGAATACTTGTGAAACAAGGCATATGCAGTTCTGAATGTCTCTCTCAAGACTGTTTGTGTACTCTTCCATATGTTTTTATTACGTTGACTTAATAGAATCATAGAATCGTTTAGGTTGGAAAAGACCTTTAAGATCATCCAGTCCAACCATTAACCTACACTACCAAGTCCACACTAAACCAATCAAGGGTAGACTAGACTAAACCATGTCCCAAAGTGCCACATCTACCCATTTTTTGAACACTTCCAGGGATGGTGACTCCACCACCTCTCTGGGCAGCCTGTTCCAATTCTTGACCACCCTTTCTGTAAAGAAATTTTTCCTAATACCCAACCTAAACCTCACCTGGCGCAGCTTGAGCCCATTTCCTCTCCTCCTATCGCTAACTACATGGGAGAAGAGACCAACACCCACCTCACTACAACCTCCTTTCAGGTAGTTGTAGAGAGCGATAAGGTCACCCCTCAGCCTCCTCTTCTCCAGGCTAAACAATCCCAGTTCCCTCAGCTGCTCCCCACCAGTCCTGTGCTCCAGACCCTTCACCAGCCTTGTTGCCCTTCTCTGAACATGCTCCAGCACCTCAATGTCCTTCTTGTATTGAGGGGCCCAAAACTGGACACAGCATTCCAGGTGTGGCCTCACCAGCGCCGAGTACAGGGGGACAATCACCTCCCTGCTCCTGCTGGCCACACTATTCCTGATACAAGCCAGGATGCTGTTGGCCTTCTTGGCCACCTGGGCACACTGCTGGCTCACGTTCAGCCGGCTGTCGACCAACACCCCCAGGTCCTTTTCAGCCAGGCAGCTTTCCAGCCACTCTTCCCCAAGCCTGTAGCGTTGCATGGGGTTGTTGTGCCCGAAGTGCAGGACCCGGCACTTGGCCTTGTTAAACCTCATACAGTTGGCCTCGGCCCATCAATCAAGTCTGTCCAGGTCCCTCTGCAGGGCCATCTGACCCTCCAGCAGATCGACACTCCCACCCAACTTGGTGTCATCTGCAAACTTACTGAGGCTGCACTCAATCCCCTCATCCAGATCATTGATAAAGATATTAAACAAGGCTGGCCCCAAAACAGAGCCCTGGGGAACACCGTTCGTGACCGGCCGCCAACTGCACTTAACTCCATTCACCACTACTCTCTGGGCTCGGCCACCCAACCAGTTTTTTACCCAGCGAAGACTACACCCGTCCAAGCCATGAGCTGCCAGCTTCCCAAGGAGAATATTGTGGGAGACTGTGTCAAAGGCTTTGCTAAAGTCCAGGTATATACCATCATTTGTCTTAAGTCTGGGTTGTCTGTTTTGTCTCTCTAAAGTGTCTAGTTAGACAAGTTAATCCTGTGATTTCTGTTTTTATTGTTAAATGCAGTGAAACACTGATGGACTTCTTCTTCACTGGTCCTGCATCAGGAGGTGAGTGGGGAAGCTGTATTAAATACAGTTCATCTAAATAATCTGCCTGGTTGATACAAGCTGTGTTGTTCAGAGATGTCTAAAGTTTTGGTTTTTTTTTTTTAAGGATAAAAAGCACTTGCCCCACTGTAAATATATAGCATGTAAAATTTATATAGTATAGAGTGGGTTTGATACTCCTGAAATCAGCTCTTCCGTTCAGTGGTGGGTGAGAAGATGCTGTCGGTGTGACCCAGAGAAGATAAGTAACTGGGGACTTCAGCTGCCTAGGCAAGAACGCAGACGGCTTTCTCCTTTGAAGTTAAAAGCTTCCAAAACCAGCAGCAGGTTGGAAGCTCAGCAGTAGCTTTTTACTGTGTGTGACACCATGGAAAAAAGGAGCAAGGTTAATGTTTTACTAAACAGTGCAAGGAATATTTTGGTACCTGGAGAACACCCTAAAGCCAAAGGGTAAGTGTCCCCTGCCTAATGTTCCTATGGCAACAGTTATGTGAGGTGACATAAAGTAGCATGACCAAGAAACCACATAGCTTTCCTGTATCTGGCTTTTTTCCCTCTTTTGTCCTTTGGCTCCAAGATTTGGTGTCTTGTCTTTTGTCTGATGAATAACCCTGGCCTAAAAGTATGAAAGGAGTTTAAATGTTGACTGCTGTACCTCGATTAAGAGCTGCAGAAGCAACAACTGCCCCAACTAGCTACTAAGCAGTAAATGGAGGGAGGGCAGTTCACGACAGCTTCAGATTAGAGCTGTGGAGAAGCAGACTGGGCAGCTGCAGCAGCGTCAGCTGTGTCTAACTGGGGGAGGTCTAATTAATCTACCTGAGGAGCAGAGATCCGCTTTCACCCACACCCCCTCCTTTACATTTCACTGAAACTCATGGAAGGGGACTTCCATGGAACAGGAACAAAATACCTCCTTAATTTAGGGTGACTGACTCTCAAGGGAAACCAGCTCTTAATGGAATAAAACTCACAGTTGTAGCATACTTGACTGAAACAATCTATTTTGCAGTTGAAGGGTTTTCTGTCTGAAAATTTAACCCTGATAATTTAAATTAGTGTGCGTAAAGGTAGGGAACAGGGGCCTTTTACTTACAAGAGCAGTTATAACACATGTTGTAAAATTTAATCTTAATCACTAAAAAAAAAAAAAAAAAAAGCAGTTGCCTCCCATGTGTTCTTGGTAAATGAGGAACTATACAATAGTACAGTTTCACACTTTATTTTTCAGAAAATCACCAGACTTAAGCCACGGGTCTTCATGACAAATGAAAACATGAATACTGCAGTGGATTTACATAGAACATCCCATTTTTAACAATGATTGATACAGAGTATTTGTCATGCAAATCACTTGTGTGCACCGAGTAATACTTCTATCAGTCCATATCTGTACAGTATTTACATTTTATCTTTAAAATCTTTCTAGAACCATTTTCCAAGAAAATGTGGAAATGAAACGGGTAATCCACAAGTCTTAATTTGTAGCATTTGGTCTACAACAGACCCAGCTTTTCCAGCAAGCCTATCTACATAGATATGTAATGAATCTTAAAAATAGGCATTGTTTATATATGAAGCACTACAAATGCTGCTCCGTGTACAAAGGTTCAGTTTTGTACCAGTTTAAAATGGTTCCAAATGTGAAGTGACGTAGAGCTTATTTTGTTTTATTTTGTATTTTCTTTTGGTTTTTTTCAGAGTTAGCCTTCAACAATTCCAGTGGGGGTAGGTGATAGATCTTTGCTAAGAGGAGCAGCGTTGCTGGGGTTTGGAATAGTAACATGAACACAGCATTTCTGTTCGCCATCCTGGGAGGTGCTGCAAAAGAGAGAGAAGAGAAAAAAACCCTGTTTCAGCGGGGAGAGTTATTGTGGTTTAGCCCTAGCCAGCAACTAAGCACCACGCAGCCACTCGCTCACTCCCCCTACCCCGATGGGATGGGGGAGAGAATTGGAGGAGTAAGAGTGAAAAAAACCACTCCTGGGTTGAGATAAGAACAGTTTAATAATTGAAATAAGGTAAAATGATAATAATAATAATATAATAGTGATAATAATAATAACAATATACAAAGCAAGTGATGCATAATGCAATTGCTCACCACCCGTCGAGCGATACCCAGACAGTTCCCGAGCAGCGATCGCTGCTCCCCGGCCAACCCCCCCACAGTTTATATACTGAGCATGACGTCACATGGTATGGAATAGCCCTTTGGTCAGTTTGGATCAACTGTCCTGGCTGTGCCCCCTCCCAGTTTCTTGTGCCCCTGGCAGAGCATGGGAAGCTGAAAAGTCCTTGACTGGCATGAGCAGCACGTAGCAACAACTAAAAACATCAGTGTGCTATCAACATTCTTCTCCTACTAAATCCAAAACACAGCACTATGCCTGCTGCTAGGAAGAAAATTTCGGCTATCCCAGCCGAAACCAGGACAAGAGTCCAGGCGAGTTACCTCTTTAGTGATACAGGATAAATCTACCTAGTAGTGATTCTGTATTTTATACCACTGTTATCAATAGCTTCAGCAGAAATTGGCTATTGTGGTACGTTAGTAACTACTGAATTAGGGAGTGCAGGGGCTACACGGAGTAAACGCACTGTAGCCTCCTGATCTTTATCAGGTTAGGATTAATATTTGAACCAAAGCACCACATCCCACCGTCTGGGAGGCGCCAGGTTCGGCCATTCAAATCATCAAAGCCCAAAATTTTTTCATTAAGATTTTTCGCTGCAAATGGGTAGACAGCATGCGTTTGTCGCACGGGAGCCATAAATTAACCTTTGCAGTTTGACAAAAAGCACTTGCTCCATTCTCTCCAGTAACTTTAACCCTTTGCCATCTGGGTCATATACTCAGCTTCTCAGCATCTTGTTGTGTCAATATTGAATTTTGTGTACCGGTGTCTATTAGGAATTTGATTAATTGTTTTTGAGGACCAACTGGGATTAAAAATATATAGGCCATTATTATCTATCCATTGATAGGAGTCCACTTGCCAGACAGCCCAACCCAATTGTCATCCAGGCACTACTTGTTTTTTGATCTTGGATTTTGGGGAAGGACAGGGTCATCACCCCCTCTCGGAGCTGGTGATGGTATCTGGGTGTTGGAAATGTTTTCTCTCCGATGGTGTCTTTGAACTGCATGAATTAGATCTTGGGTAATGCTGGCAGGTTGTTTCTGAATTACAGCTCTCAGAATGCCTAATGTCAGTGCTTGATTCTATAGTTCTCTCCACCTCTGACCCCTAGGTTGACGATGAATGGGTTTTGGTTCCTGGGAACTGTTTTGGGGTGTTTAATTTGTCTGATGTTACCACTAGAATTTTCAGTTTCAAAAGATGGATCAGATTTCTCGTCCATGATTGATGATGTTGTGCATCAGTACTGCCCACGTGGGGAGATGTCTGCGCACTAGGGCCCTTTCCTGTTTGTTGGCAACCTCCCTTATGTCTACCAGGACATTGAAGTCTGTGTTCCTTCTAATTTCATCTCATTTTGCAACGAGGTAGGGTTTGAGCATAGCAGGGGCTCCCTTAATTAAGGGCTTTAGCCTCTCATGAGCCACGATTGCTGATACGGGAACGTCAAGAGGGCTGTGATCATGCATGGCCTGGATACCGGCAGCTTTTGTAACAGCTGTGGAAACTTCATTTAGGGATTTAATAGGCATTACTAGAGGTTCTCCTCTCTCCCCATATATCAATTCCATCGGCCCAGTATGCCACTCTGCTGGTTATGGAGTGGGGATCATCTGGAGGCCTGGAGGCAGCATTTGAAAAGACACCAGGGCCCCAGAATCCATTGGTTTCCTCGCCGTTTAGTAGAATTCTATCTCCGCCAGTTAAACGTTCACTCCAGAAATATTCAGTTTCAGTTTCGCCTGGCTTAGGGCCATAGCGTTCTTGTAGGTCAGCCATTTGGATTGGATCACATGGGGTTATTTCCTACTCCACCCCTAGGCCCAGTAGTTTCTTCTGTTTTTATAATGGGCCTCGCTACATATGTAGGGGCATTTGGAGGAGATAAAGAATCATCTTACACCGTTTCATTATCATCGGGGTCAGCCCAGATGTTTCCATCCCATTCTTCAGGGGATACAATTAATATCCGAATTTGTACAATGTCAAGGGGATTGGGAGCTTGCACAAGCATCATCTCAACCTTCTCCGCCAATTTTTGGTTTTCCTCCTTTCCTTTCTGTATCTGTTTCTGTAGTTGTTCAATTTGTAGGGACAGTATTAATTCAGCTGCCTTCCTGCCTTCTATTTCGTCCTTTAGATCCTGCTTCCTTTTATGAAACCTTTCTCAGTCTTTGCAGGCAGCTTCTAAGCAGGTGCCTAGCATCTTGCAAATGACTCCCTTTCCTTTCCCATTTTTAATATTTCCCCTGGTAACTTCTATCTGTTCTTCCACAGCTTCCCTATCATGCCAGTTATCACAAGCCCATTCTTCCGAGAATTTGGGACTCAGACTTATTCCATTTGTTTTTAAGTAATCAGAGATACTGCTTCCCATCCTGCTGACTATGCCAAATTGTCGCAAACACAGGTTTGTGAATCCTGCTGATTATGTTAATTTGTCATGAATGAGTGACTTTACAGTTTGATTTAGTAGCAGTTCAGAATTTACTTGTGGCAAATGGCAGGATTTGACTGTGATATTTTAATAACACTCAGTCCTCAGTGATTAACAAAGTGATCAGACAAAACTGATCAAAAGAGTGACTTCAGTTACAGATTCGAAGATGGCAAGGTTCACTCTATTACTAGATGGAAGAAGTGCATAAAGGGAAATTGAGTTACACTGAGCTGGAATGATTCACAGAGAGATTGTGTGTGCAGGGGATAAGGGGGACCCTCCCGTTGAGTCCCAAGGTTCAGAACAGACCCCCTTGCTTTCTAAACTCCTTTTCAGAGAGGAGTCGAGGTGCGGCTGGGTCCAATCTTAGTCTCAGGCTTGGTCAGTGGTTTATGTGAATAAGGATAATATGTATGCATATATCTAGTGGCAGGGTAAGGCTCACTTTGTAATTAAACCATAAAACTGCTGCTTTATAGCATGGTGAGATGATTGCCCAGAAAGCCCATCCAGTGCTCTTGGCAGCCCCTGGGTCCAGATCCCAACCCTGGAACACCCCTCTTCCACACATCCAGGGTCCCTGTGCAGGGATGAGGGAGAGCCCGACCGTACAGGCTCCTGACCCCTTCCTAGAAAAGCTTCTGTAGGCTCCAGCACCTGAGCAGAGTGCACTCAAGGCTGCTTTGGTTTTTGAAAATGGACCTGAAGGTGATGCCCCA
This sequence comes from Pelecanus crispus, assembly GCF_030463565.1. Classification (NCBI taxonomy): domain Eukaryota; kingdom Metazoa; phylum Chordata; class Aves; order Pelecaniformes; family Pelecanidae; genus Pelecanus; species Pelecanus crispus. The sequence continues at coordinate 1,866,752 of NC_134671.1, read as the reverse complement.
TATGTGCTTAGAGCAGACAGAAGTCGACCTTAGAGAAGACAACTTGTACAACTTGTCTGCTGTGGATACTCTGCTATTCCAGCACCAGATTTTGCAGGTGGGTTTGCCCCTGCGCTGCCAGTTGCTCTGCTTCCATTGCTGCAACCACCCCCACAGGGCATTTGCCACCACCCATGGTCAGTACAGAGATAAAGCACTGGCCGCATTTCTCCTTCAGCAATATCTGAAGCCAGCTGGATGGCTTTCACCTCTGCAAACTGACTCGACTCCATGTCTTCAGCAGTTTCTGTGACTTGTCATATAGGACTCGGTGCAGCAGCTTTCCACCTCCGATGCTTGCCCACAAGATGACAGGACCCATCAGTGAACAGGGCATACTGCTTCTCATTTTCTGGCACTTTATTCTACAGGAACACCTGCTTTTTGTTGTTGGAAGACTAGAAGTTAATTAGTACATTTGAATGCAGATGCTGAATAATCCTAGCGTAATATCCTAGCAAGCAACATGTAATGTATGAAGGATTCTCATAGTTTACAGATTATGGCTGAGGAAGAGTAAGATAACTCTGATAAGCACCTCACATCTGGATTGCACGATCCTTCATTAATGTGAGGTGTGATCAGTTGAGTCACACATAAACCCAGAAGTTTCAGTCTTTTTGTGAGTTTAAAGAGAAAGGTTTAGCATATGTGCAGTATCTTTTCCATTGCTCGTATAGAAGCTGGTATTACTTTTAAAAATTTCCTAATTGACGTTTTCCTTTTCCACCGTGAATATTTCTAATAAACATTAATGCCTTAAAACTTTGTACCTAATTACAAGTTTCATAGAATTTTATAAAGCACTTCTTTTTTTTTTTTTTTTTTTTTTTCTTATTCTGGGTAGGTCTCATTTTTTGTTCATAGGCATTCCCTATCAGTTTTGAATTATCTGCCTTGCATTTTGACATCAGAATATGAAAAGAGACTATTTAATTCTTTATATTTGTTGACTCTCAACAGTGTTTTTCTTGATGATGTGAACTGACGTGTTCCAGTCTTTCTCTGTGCTAGCGGTTGAATTTCACAACTTACTCCGCAGGCCCTCCCTTGGAGTGCGCAGTGCAATAATTTTGTTTCAAAGGGGTGCAGATGGTCTTGGTGTCTTTCCAGGCAACTCAGTACATGAAGACTTATTACTGTCCAATGTCTCCCTCCTGCAGAATGCCTGTTTCCTTCCATTGTATTTTTTACATTGATCTATGATCCATTTTGGAAATTATTTGCAGTTTCTAGTCCTGAGAACCTAGACTCTCTTGTTCCACTTTTAAGATTTGCATTCTAGCAGAAAGCTGAAGGAGTATATCCAGGCCATGCGTTCAAAATAGCCGCTGCTTTGGTATAACAAGAAATGGTGCCCTTGCCTGACGTTCTGGTGATGTGCTCTAGTGAGAGATTCCTGGTCCTGCTTCGTGCCGAGTTGTTGGGAAGCCTGACCTTTTTGGCATAACAAAGATGCATGTCCAGACATTTGTTTGGCTATCAAAAGACAATGTTCTAAATCCTTTCTTCTTTGTTCTGTAGAGCTGTCCTCTTATATCCTGCTACCTTCTCTGGATTCACAAACCTGAAATGCAGTGTATGGATTTCTGAAAAGAAAAAACCTATTATGCAAGTAAATATCATTCAAATAGCATAAACATGTGTGAAGAGATGAAACCTTGTTTGACTTTGGGGTGGTGGTGGGGAAATACGCTTTTAAACATTTGTCTGTGCTTGTTTTTAAGGTGTAAAAAGATGGTTGCTGTATCACTGAGATTTGTAAATTTTACAGGTGGAAAGATCAACAAGGTATGATAAAGTCCCTGTGTGGCCATAAGAACATACCTTACTCTTAAACAGTTAATTCTGTAGAAACCAATTCTCTGCAGCTTAAGTCATTAAATGTTGTTTATGAGAACAGGTATTTTTAAATTAATCAAAAAATATATTCATATAATCCTAGTCTGTGTTTTTAGAAGTGTTTTTCTCAGGCCATTCCATGGAGTATTTCAGGATAATTTTTGAATCTTCTTGGTCTCTCTTTAGAATGTAAAATGTCCTGGATCTTCAAGCATGTATGTATGTCCCAATCAGCTGGAGAACCACTCATCTATGCTTGATACGCAGTTCTCGTACAGAGGGGTTTCAGCTGTACCGCAGGACACACTCTCTGCTTCATAAAGGCAGCTATCAGCTTGATTTCTAACAGGGTAAAATCTGTGCTGACAAAGAAATTCAAACCTTACTGGTAACCACTGTTTTTAGGGGAAAAAGTTGCATTCTATGTTTTGTCTGATTTGTTTTGCTATGTTTTGTTCTGTAGTGTTCTAACTGTGATGCCATTTGGAAGCCATGCAGTTCATCTAAAGGAATCATTGTCTTTATTTGCAGGCCAGTAATGGACTTTGGTATGGAATGAATGATGCCTCGGTAGACCTTTCTGATATCAAACCAGTTCTCAATCAGCAGGCTTATGTACTTTTTTATATCAGGTAATAACAAATACTAAATGTGTTGAGAATATATTTACTTTCCTGTTACTGACCTTTTTCTTCTTTTCAAGTGTTTTTCTTTCTGTCCTAGGAGAAGATTACTACTTGTATAATTCAGTTCTGTCAAACCTGAAATTGCCCATGCCTTTATTATCTTTCATTGCTTGGCCTTCAACTGCTGCGCTTGTGTACATTGCTATAGATCTGCTCTCTGTAGGTGGCTAATTTAGAAAAGAGGAGAAATTAAGGCCATAGATGGTGTAAGGGTGAGTTATGGCTCTGAAAAGGATAGTCATTGTAGGAAGACCATTATCTAATTTTCAGTTTTGGCTAAGTCTTCCGTATATGTCTTCTGTGTAATATGAACTGTTCCTGTAAAATTACAGGATGGGGTTTAATCCAAGCATAGGCTGAAAGAAAAATTCTAAACTAAGATTCCTGCTCTTTTCCCCAGGCACTGTGATTTGACACTCGGAGAATGTGCTTTTTACTTACCAGCACCATCTTATCCGCATTCATTCCTCGGTCAGCGGTGGGCTAATAGTGAGCAGGCTGGATTTATGGGACCACGACTTCCTCCTCATACGATTAAGGTAATTTGAGGGGGGCAGATAATGGCACCAAATTGATAGTGGGTTTTGGGTTTGGGGTGGGGTTTTTTGTTGTTCTTTTTTAGCATCTGAGGGTTATTTTCCCTCCCACACTGCAGCTTTCTTCACAGCCCTCATGCTACAGCCAGAGTTATTCAAAGAGTGGCTAATCCTAAATTGTGCAGCCATGCTACTTCATTACTTTATACTTCCAACTCAGCTTTCTGAAGCACTGAGGACTATGCTCTTGAGACAATTTAAGTAGAAATTTAGATCATGAATCTAAAGAAAATGGATTGAGACGTGAAGATTCCACTTGCCAAGGCCAACCTGTTAAAACTTCTGAGATTTTCTTTTCTAAAACAAACGGATTGCTTGAAACAGTGAGTTATGTTTGTTGCATCTGGAATTTCTCCCCTGGGATGTATTTGGTGTTCAGGAGCATTATAATGTTCCTAATTGATGTGAAATACCAAGAAAACACGCAGCAATGTCATCACAACACCTTGTGCTATTTTCCCATTAGAATTTGCAGAGCTGAGCTGACATATGAGAACACGTCACCTTAAAGAGAAGTTCTGCTGAGATAATACTTGCTAAGTTTCATAAAGTATATTTGGGGAGGTGGGTGGGGTGATGTGTAAAATGGGGATAGCGCATATAACTCAAAGTGACCTTGTTTAACTTCTAATGTTGAAACATTGCAAACAGTAGTTTTCTACTAAGGAAAGTATTTTTTCTGTCTGTTAACTTCTGCATTTATTAAAATGTAGATGCCTATAGCTTTGTCGCTGGTTCCTCAAGTAATAATCTTAGAATCTCTCACATACAGCCAGTTGAACAACTTGTCAGAGGAAATAAGGTAAAATGAGAATGCTCTGACTAAAACAAGGTTTCACACAAGATTATCACTGTTTTACCTGTCTCCTAATACTATTGAATAGAAAGATTTAAATCAGCCCAGAGAATTCCACGCTGTACATCTAGTGTTGCAAACATCAGCACTGAGCATTTATCATGCTGATCTTAAATACAGGCAGATGCCTCCTGGAAAACTTTTGTTTCTTCATAGAATGTTTTTCCATTTTTTCCCATTGTCTGGAATACTCTTTCTATTCCTTTCTCACTTTCTTCCATCCTAGGCTGTGTGAATGTAAATTCCCACCACCTGCTCTGCCATTTGGGAGAGAGAGGGAAAGCCATGTGTTTACTTTTTTCTAGTTGTGGGGAGAGCAAATCCAGTGGCTTTGGCTGTTGATGTGATTCAGAGCAGCAAGCGAAGGGAGACAGATATGTTGGGTGTGGGGTTTTTAATGCAATACTTGCAGAATCAAGAGGGAAAAATCCCACCTTCTCCTGGAGCTGAGGAAGGTGTCATCATTAGGTTTCTAAAGGGAATGTCTTTCAGAGTTTTCCAGTAGCCACCAATTTTTTTTACTTAGGGGGATTTTACTCCTAACATTCATCTTTTAGATGGACTTTTTCAAGTGAAAAACATGTTTTTATTTTGTGTAGTGCCCCTGGACCTCAGAAATCTTCTGAGAATGATGCGCTTCTAGCAACCGTAGTGATGGAAGCACTGTTTGCCTCTGAAGAATCCAGGAAGATTCCTTCCAACTTTAGCTGTGAGGTTGAGAATCTTTTTACTGGATCAGATTCTAAACCTTTTCTACCAAAGAAGTTGCTGAAAGGATTATCACAAAAGCTGATAATTTGCATCCCAGTGTCAATGGTCAGCACAAAGTCAGGAAAAAAATCCTTGGACACTGAAGGGGAATTCCTTGGGCGGTGTGAGTCTGAAGACAGTAGAGACAAAGACAAAGAAAGAAGATCAAGGGAACCTGAACGAATTCCAAAAGAAAGTCCTTTGTACATGAAAGGGTCTCCTGAGAGCGAAGAGAAATTAGGGCAAACTTCCTCTATAAAGTCTGACAGTGAATGTATTTCTAACAAACTTGCATCTCTAGATATTATAGGTAAATGCCAAGATGCAAAGGACATTTCTAAAAACTATGTAGAGGTACCACCTGTTAATGACTCTTCTATTACAAAGCTGGGTAACGTTTTGGTGAGTCCATTTTCTAGAGAAAATGAGGGACCGAGTAATAAAAAATGTGAAGACAAACATAGGAAAAAAGATAAGAAAAAAATATACAACTCTCAAAAACTGGATGAGGTCCACTAGCAAAACAAAAGAGAAACTCAGACACTGAAGAGAGGGAGGAGAAGCAAAGCAGAAGCAGAGCAGATGATCATTCCCGCAAGAGGAGGTACTCTCGCAGTGTGGAAACAAATAAGCAGAATAGTCATAAGCAGGACTGTAGCAAGGAATGCAAGTACAGCTCTTCCCATAATGAAAGAAAGAAATAATGTCAGAAGCTCAGGAAAATATTCTCGTTCTAGATCCCGAAGCAGAGAAAGAACAGAACAAGACAGGAATAGGTATTACCATTGCAAAGGGGAGAGGACTTGGAGCAGAGAAAGATACTATCAAGATGAACCACAGAGATGGGGAAAAATGCAGATACTACAATGATTATTATTCCTCTCATGGAATAGAGATGGTAGAGAGAGAAAGTCCTCTCAGTGTGATAACGACTTTGACAAATGGAGTCAGGCTTACAACAACAGGTCGCATAAGGATTAGCATTGCAAAAGCAGGTGGCCTCACAATGCCCTCTCTAGAGAGGAAGATGTGCATCACTTTAGCAGCCACAGAGCAAACTTACATCATTGTTCAGTACCTCAGCAGCAATCTGAAAAATATTCTTGTGAAAGGCATGCACTTCCTCCTGTGTCAGCTTATTCACATTTTGAGGACCTTTCCTGGGAAAATGAAAAAGAAAAATTAAGACATGGCAAAAGAAAAGACACCCACACAGAAGGAAGCAGAAATGAAATAGAAAAGAAATGCTGAAAGATAGGTGTCCAAAGAAAGAAAAAAATATAAGTAGGTCAAGAGGAAAAAGAAGTTGAAAGGTAAACATTGAGAGAAGGAGTGCAAGTAGGCAAGCATTCCAGCATGATCAGCAATTTTTTGCTTAGTCTTTTCTGAGTGTTTCTCATGTCTGCCTGTTTTTCATTGTTCCTAAGTTATTTCTATAGCATAATCTGTCTGGGGATCATATCATTAGGTTGGTCAAGTGAAGACAAGAAAGATATTGCTGAATTGTATTAGAGCACTAGATCTGGACCCTGTAGTGATAATCACATCTGCACACTGTTCTTGATTAGGTTACAACAATTATTTCTTTTTAATTCCAGCTGTTCCACAACTAGCCACTGTTCATGATTTGTGTACAAACCAGGACCCGTTGTCCATCAATCTGTGGGCTTAAGTTTCCTGCATCTGAAGTAAGTTAGATGCACAGAAATTACCACAAGATAGCTGACATGCTGTAAGTCATTACCTGTGGTAAAATAAATAACATTTCATATATGCATCAAGTGCCACATCTGTTTTTCGATTTTTAACTTGCATGTATCCTTCATACTTTAGGATTTGGAGTTTTCTGTGCTCTGTGCTCTGCTTTGACAATGACAACCACAAATGGAAGAAAAAGAAGAAAAAGAAGAAACACGTCAGGAAAGTGAAAGGCTTCTTGGAATATTTAGATCCTCGTTTCCAGAAGAAAACGTGGGAGAAGAAGGAAGAATCCTGTACTCCAGGCACCTATTTATGTGAGTAATACACATAAACCCCTCTCAAAACCTCCCCCAGAACCAGGGGAACCAATGTGTTCCCCCCCAATAAACATTGTCAAATGATGGCGGCTCTGCTCCGGTCACGCCGTCCCCACGGCCGCTTGAAAGCCCTCTGCCAGAGGCCGTGCCCCTTTTCACCCCCCATCACTCACACCCTCCTGTCCGCACCCTTTGTTTGCATGTGGGGGGGAACAATTTGAGGGGAAGGATGGCGGGGATCTCAGGAACAGACCGTGTGCCAGCCCCAGGCACCCTGAATGTGCCTTTACACAGTGTTCTTATAACCTTCAGTCATTCAGGTACAAGACAATTTGACCGATCGCTAGCACCCACGCTACTGATTACTAATCATCGTCAAACTTTGCGAAGCAACTCTGGTTTTCAGCATTCTTGCTGCTTGTCTGTTCATCCAGATGTCCAGGAGCTCCTCCCCAAGCTCCCCCCAAAGCGTTGCAGGGCTCTGGGTGCCTCAGACATCTCTTCCTCGGCCTCCTCCTGGGTCTGAGCATTTATCAGGGACGCTCCCAGAGCCTGGCCCAGCCGGGGTGCAGGGGAAGACTCCCCACAGCTCTTGCTAACCACCAGTGTACCCCTTGCACTGGCAGAGCCCTCAGAGAAGGACGTCCACCCAGTGCCCCACAACTTTTCCCCATGCCCAGGACAGACCCCCGTCACAGAGCTTTGCATCCCCAACAGCAAAACCAAGACTTTAAAAGGCTTTAAAATGCTGATGACTCTTCAGGTATGCTTCATGGTACCTAGTCTACAAGGTACTTAATGAATTGGGACCTGCCTGTCTCAGGCTACCTTACTTACCCTTCATAATTTTAGAACGAGTTGTGCCCCTGGAAAGAGCAGAGTTAGACTGTCTGTGAAAGGAGATGGAACATTTGCTACGGCGGCACCTGGCTATTTATCCCTGTGTCAGAAATCAAGCTGTTTCAAGACGTCAAGATGTTGTCTCCCCTTGTCGTCTCTAGTGACAGAGTACCATGCACTGTGACCACTCTTTGCACTGTTGACCGGCTTTGCCTTACTGTCCTTTGTCAGTCACGTCTGCTGATGACTTCTCTTTTGCTACTGCATTTATAGCAAAGTTCCATGTCAGCACAACTCCTAGCTAAGCTTGGCTAAGAAAAGGTTTTCCCTGGTTTTGCATAATCTCTTAGCCCTGGAATGTTTCGGATTAGAGAGGTGACACCTAATTTGTGCCCCTGAGTAGACGGACTGGGCTTTGTGTCCCAGGTTTAAGTTGTGAGGAAAAGAGAACTTGGAAGGTTGTGGCATTCTAAGCTTGGTTTTTGTGCCTTACAGACTTGTGGGACACAAGGAGAGGTTCCCAAGCACGCCCGCATCCTATTATCATCAGGCTCCTGCTTGTCTAATGGTAAGGGTAACGTCTGAGCTGTGATCTGGTGGAACTCTGACTGATGACAGTCCCAGCTGACACTTGGCCCATATGTTACTTTTTATGGTTACGCTGCCTTCTATTTCTTGTCTCTTCCCGTGGTTTAAAAAACTTTCCTACACTGTTCTTTATTCCCTCGCCAGATAAAACCAGTGTAGTTGGGTATGTTTAGCTCTCTCCTGTCTTTCCTGACAGCACTCTTACTATATTCCGCGGCTTTGCTGTCTTCTAAATTGCCTTCCTTTTGTCACTGTGTTTCCAGTAAGGTGGTACGTACAGCGGAATTGTACGTGGTTATTTGGAAGCAGTCCTGTCAGAGGTGATGTGAGGGAAGAGGGCATTCCTTTCTTGTTCTGTGATGTGACTGTTGCATGATGTAATACAACCCTGTTCTGACACATTCTGCAGGGGTACTACATGAGACATTCTTCTCTGGTCCTCTGCCCTTTCTGCTTTCCTATACTTTGCACTTCCCATTTCTTAGCTCAGATGAGTCTTGTTTCCTGACTCCTAACCCGCTTAGGGTCTCGGTTTAGGGCATGATTGATCTCACCTAATAGAAGCCTTTCGTACAGGATGTGCCAAGCCCGCCTTGAATCCACCGATTGCACGGGCTGTACGGGAAGTGCGAGGCAAACGGACTTGGTGTTGGCAGCCCTACTGTAGACAGAAGCTCTACCTAGATGAATCCTGCTCTTAGTGTTCTTGTGTGAGCAGACGCTGCTCCAAGAGAGTGCTGGGCCTTGCCTTCATTTGCTGTATTGCACCCGGAGCAGGAAATGATCAGCCCACAGCTCTTAACACAGGCCCAGCCTGCAGAAGAGTTGCTGCAGCTTGCTGCAAAGAGGTGGGGAGTGGCTGCCTGGGCAGTGCTCGCTGGCGGGCATTTGGAGTGTGAACAACTGTCGCTTCTGTGAGCAACGGCGGATCAGCTGGAGTCATCCCTCTGTGCTGGCCCACAGGCTGCCTCTCTATCAAAACTGAGCTGTCACTGCTGTGTCAGCACATCCTGTAAGCATGCAGGAGATTTGTTCCAAAGCTGAAAGGAAGCCTCTGGCCTGCTGAGGCTGGGGTAGCTGGACCCGACTGCCTGTTAAAGATATCCAGCAGTTGAGTCCTGTGTAGACTGTGAGCGTGCCCTTGCCTCACAGGCAGGTAGGTGCCATGGCATAAGGGCCGTGGGGAGTTCTGGTTAAAAAGGCCAAAGTGGAGGGAGAGGCATGGCTATACTGGCAATGGTGTCCAGGTCACGTGGACACACAGCAGAAATTGTAGGGCTGTGCCTGGAAAACATTCCTAGTTGCCACACAGCAAGTGAACTGATATGTTCTAAGCCACAAAGCATTATTCATTTAGAACATACCAGAATCCCTCTGTAATTTAGTCAAGCACTGTGGATAAACCAACAAGAACTCTTTTCTTTTTGTGTCTTCTTGTCAACGCTTTGCTGCTGCTGTTGCTTTTCAAACCCTAGGGGAGGACTCTCCTGGCCTTGCCCTCCAGTGAGGAGGCCTTGCCAGCTAAATCAGGCTCTGGTCTCCATCTGCTCCACCACTCCTGCATATGTTGGCATTCTGCCTGCAGTGGTGTCTTACTGACCGCTGCTCCTTTTTTTTTTTTCTCCTTATATTTTTGCCCCCAGCGGCTATGGAGGGGACCCAGAAAAGCTTCCACTTTGGCCAGAAGTTCAGTTTGCCCTTTGACTTTGTGTCTGCTGCAGATGGCACCAAGGTAGTGAAGGTAAAACCTGGCTGTTTGGCTCAGCATCCATGAGACCCCTCTGCAGCGCAAGGACATGGAGGCTGCTGTAGGCACAGAGAGCAGAAAATGGCCCAGGACATCTGTTGGGCTACTTGTGAGGTTCTGGTAGCTATAGGGAGTTGCAGAGGTTTGGGTTGCTTTCTCTTTCCTTGGGATGTGGGAACAGTTTCCTTGTGTTACAGAAAGGCAGTGCCCCTCACTTGGGGTGACAAGCATTCTCCTTCTCATCAGCCCCTCAGTGATGCTATCCAGCTGGCAGTTGCTTCCAACCAGAATTCAGGAGATTTCATGGACGAGGTCGTGGGAGAACTGGAGGTCAGAAAGGCTCTACTCCCTGCGCTCCTCCTAAGTGACGAGCAGCGCTGCTCCTTTTTCCCCTCCAGGACACCAGAGCCTGTGGCAAAGGGTGAAGGGCATGGGCGAGGGGCATGGGGGGCCACACTGCAGCCATCCCAGGGAGTGGGGAGAGGGTCTGGAGCCACGCGTGGGCTTCATCCCCGTTGGGATGAGCAGAAATGGGGGGTGTGGGCAGGGAGAGGATGCCAGAGGGCCGGTGAAGTCACAGGGTTCCATTTGCAGTAATGTGGGTGTTGCTGGGCGCTGCGTGAGCAGAGCAGCCTCTGCCAGGGTGCGGGCAGCAGCCTTTGCCTCTGCGGGAGTGCGGGCAGCGGGAGGAGGCAGAATGGCCAAGAAGCAGGCAGCGTCAGGCTCTCTGCAGAGGAGGAGGAAGGCAAGGGTGCGCGGGCAGGGCTGGGGCGGGGGGTTTGGCAGCAGCAGAGAGGTTTGGGTCTCTGCCTGCACGTGGCGGCAGCCCCCCGGTCGGTGGCTGTGGGGTGGGCATGGAGGGGCACGCTCCAGGGCCCGGTGCCTGTTGAAGAGCCAGTCCTGTGCCCCAGTGTCCCCAGTGTTCCCCCAGGGCCTGCCCAGTGCCTCCCAGTATGTCCCCGGGACCTGCCCGGTGGGTGCCAGTGTGTGCCCAGGCCTGCCCAATACAGTGCCGGTGCCTGCCCAGTGTGCCCCAGTGTGACAGGAGGGCCAGCCCAGTGGGTGCCCAGGGCCTGTCCGGTAGGTCCCTGCGTGTCCCCAGAAGGTGCCCAGTGTATCCCAGTGCGTCCCAGTGCATCCCAGCACCAACGGCAAGCGGGCAGGCGCTGGGCCCCGCTGCACAGTGCCCTCCCCTCGCTCTTCTCTTGGTGGATCCCACTGTCCGTCCCTCCACTGTCCCTTCCGAGTGGAGCCCCAGCAGTCCCTGTCGCCCCTCCCAGGGTGTGCAGCCCCCGCCACTCTCTCCCGCCCCACTGTCCCCGCAGGGCTTGGGGTTCCCCCGCCACCCCGTCCCCTGGGCGTCCTGGGCCTCCCTCAGCTCCCGCCGGGCCCCCCTCATGGCCTCTTCCCCCAGTGCCCCCGCTCTCCTCAGATCCCCCATTCCTCTGAGATCTCCCCCATCCACGTTCTCCTCGGGCCCCTCCCGGCATCCTCCCCCTCTCCCCTGGCACCGTGTTGGGGTCCCCCACCATCTGGGCCCACTCCAACTCCCCCCCAACCTGACCCCCCCCAATTCCCCTCCCACATCCCGCTGTCCCTCACTGCTGCTGCCTCTCCCCCCGAGCAGCCCGCAGACGGGAACCCCCGGGTGCCCAGGGGCGATGGCACCCAGAAGCGGATCTCGGTGGAGCACATTTACCAGAAGAAGATGCAGCTGGAGCACATCCTGCTCCATCCCGACACCTACATCGGCTCCGTGGAGCTGGTGCCCCAGGTGCAGGGGGGCCCAGGGCAAGGGAGGGTTGTGGGGCTAAGCCGCCTGAACTCCTGGGTGCAGGTGAGGAGTCATTAGTGTCTGTTTGTGAGGGACAAAACATCTGCTTTACAAACTGGTGGCCCAGAAGAGGAGGTGTACTGGGGACCTGATGTGTTTCTTGCCTTCTTATTTTAGCAGGTGTGGGTTTTTGATGAGGACGTGGGCCTGAACTGCAGAGCTGTGACCTTTGTGCCTGGCTTATACAAAATCTTTGATGAGATTCTAGGGAAGGGGAGCTACTTGTTGAGCCAATGATTGACAAGTTACTAACAGGTGCTGAATGTCTAAGAAACTGGAACTAAATGCAAGAACTTACCAAGTGTGCTTTTACCTAGTTGTGGTGTTGACCAAGGGATGTCTGTTGCATGATTTGATGGATGGTGTTCGCAGAGTACGTTGCTTGTTGATTGTGCTTGGAAATACTGGATACTGATGTCCTTCCATTAGTGCTACTTAACAGTAAGCCATTCATGGGATGATTGGGTTTTGATAACAAACCCAATTTCATTCAGCCCCAAATTCTCCCAGATTCACTGTTAACTTGTAGTACTTGTCTTTCTAACTTGCAAAATATTTGCATACCCAGGTGATTATTAGTAACATTGTATTGAATTTTTACATTCATTCTACTGAAGACACTTTATAGTTAATAGTTTTGACTTGATTGAGAATGTAATATAATAACAATAATCTTTCCGTTCTAGTCAATGCTGCAGACAACAAGCAGAGGGATAAAAGCATGTCATGCATTAAAGTTACAATTGATGTGTAAGTTTGATTTCATTTCTGTTCATTGCCTTCCCAACTGAAGGGCATTTGATTTTCTCACTCAGATGCTGTTCTGCTGAGCTGGTGTAGTACTGGAGGGCTCTGCCATGCAGCCGATCCAAGTTAGAGGCAATGTCATTCAGCAGTTGCGAAAGCCTTTTTCTTTGTTTAGTCCCTTGGTCTCTTCCAGAGTGCTGACTGGTGACATGACTGCTTTGGTGGTGGTGTTGTTTTCTGTTGTGGCTATTTTCCTCTCTTCTTCCTCTCAACCTTGTTATTCTGTCATTGAGCATAGACAGAGGTTTTTTATGTGTGGCGGTCCGTTTCACAGAATTTTTTTGTTGACTTGCCCTCCCTCTGCTGGCTGTTTCTGCACTTGCTGAGCAGAGATTTGCTCTTCATGAAATGGTGGCCTTTCCCCAGAGCTTTCCCCAGAGCTCCCGGCACACACCACCTCCCAAAGTGAAAATACCCAAGCGATTTCTGACACACGCTACATCTAAGGGCTTCGAGCTGTTGCTGGTCCTCACCTTCCCTTGACACCGCTTTCACAGCCAAACACACTCTGGCCATCTGCCTTTAACTTGCCTCCCAGCATTCCCAAAACACATTCTCAGGTTCAATCTCACTCTCACTCCCGGCACACAACACCTCCCAAAGTGCAAACGTCCAAGCCATTTTTCCCCTACGATAGGCCTAAGAGCTTAGAGCTGTTGCTGGTCCTCACCTTCCCTTGACACCGCTTTCACAGCCAAACACACTCTGGCCATCTACCCTGGCTTTGCCTCCCAGCACTCCCAACACACATTCTCAGGCTCAATCTCACTCTCACTCACGACACACACCACCTCCCAAAGTGAAAATACCCAAGCCATTTCTCCCATACGATAGGCCTAAGGGCTTAGAGCTGTTGCTGGCCCTCACCTTCCCTTGACACCGCTTTCACAGCCAAACACACTCTGCCCATCTGCCTTTGCCTCAACTCCCAGCACTCCCAACACACATTCTCAGGCTCAATCTCACTCTCACTCCCGGCACAGACCACCTCCCAAAGTGCAAACCTCCAAGCCATTTCTCCCATACGATAGGCCTAAGGGCTTAGAGCTGTTGCTGGTCCTCACCTTCCCTTCACACCGCTTTCACAGCCAAACACACTCTGCCCATCTACCCTGGCTTTGCCTCCCAGCACTCCCAACACACATTCTCAGGTTGAATCTCATTCTCACTCCCGGCACACACCACCTCCCAAAGTGAAAATACCCAAGCGATTTCTGACACACGCTACATCTAATGGCTTCGAGCTGTTGCTGGTCCTCACCTTCCCTTGACACCGCTTTCACAGCCAAACACACTCTGCCCATCTGCCTTTAACTTGCCTCCCAGCACTCCCAACACACATTCTCAGGTTCAATCTCACTCTCACTCCCGGCACACAACACCTCCCAAAGTGCAAACGTCCAAGCCATTTTTCCCCTACGATAGGCCTAAGGGCTTAGAGCTGTTGCTGGTCCTCATGTTCCCTTGACACCGCTTTCACAGCCAAACACACTCTGCCCATCGGCCTTTGCCTCAACTCCCAGCACTCCCAAAAAACTCTCAGTCCCGGCACAGACCACCTCCCAAAGTGCAAACCCCCAAGCGATATCTGACAAACGCTAAATCTAAGGGCTTAGAGCTGTTGCTGGTCCTCACCTTCCCTTCACACCGCTTTCACAGCCAAACACACTCTGCCCATCTACCCTGGCTTTGCCTCCCAGCACTCCCAACACACTCTCACTCCGGGCACAGACCACCTCCCAAAGTGCAAACCCCCAAGCGATATCTGGCAAACGGTACATCAAAGGGCTTAGAGCTGTTGCTGGTCCTCACCTTCCCTTGACACCACTTTCACAGCCAAACACACTCTGCCCATCTACCCTGGCTTTGCCTCCCAGCACTCCCAATACACATTCTCAGGCTCAATCTCACTCTCACTCCCGGCACACACCACCTCCCAAAGTGAAAATACCCAAGCCATTTCTCCCATACGATAGGCCTAAGGGCTTAGAGCTGTTGCTGGTCCTCACCTTCCCTTGACACCGCTTTCACAGACAAACACACTCTGCCCATCTACCCTGGCTTTGCCTCCCAGCACTCCCAACACACATTCTCAGGTTGAATCTCATTCTCACTGCCAGCACAGACCACCTCCCAAAGTGAAAATACCCAAGCGATTTCTGACACACGCTACATCTAAGGGCTTCGAGCTGTTGCTGGTCCTCACCTTCCCTTCACACCGCTTTCACAGCCAAACACACTCTGCCCATCTACCCTGGCTTTCCCTCCCAGCACTCCCAACACACATTGTCAGGCTCACTCTCACTCTCACTCCCGGCACACACCACCTACCAAAGTGCAAACGTCCAAGCCATTTCTCCCCTACGATAGGCCTAAGGGCTTAGAGCTGTTGCTGGTCCTCACCTTCCCTTGACACCGCTTTCACAGCCAAACACACTCTGCCCATCTGCCTTTGCCTTGCCTCCCAGCACTCCCAGCACACTCTCACTATCGGCACAGACCACCTCCCAAAGTGCAAACCTCCAAGCCATTTCTCCCATACGATAGGCCTAAGGGCTTAGAGCTGTTGCTGGTCCTCACCTTCCCTTGACACCGCTTTCACAGCCAAACACACTCTGCCCATCTACCCTGGCTTTGCCTCCCAGCACTCCCAACACACATTGTCAGGCTCTCTCTCACTCTCACTCCCGGCACAGACCACCTCCAAAAGTGAAAATACCCAAGGCATTTCTCCCATACGATAGGCTTAAGGGCTTAGAGCTGTTGCTGGTCCTCACCTTCCCTTGACACCGCTTTCACAGCCAAACACACTCTGCCCATCTACCCTGGCTTTGCCTCCCAGCACTCCCAACACACATTCTCAGGTTGAATCTCATTCTCACTCCCGGCACACACCACCTCCCAAAGTGAAAATACCCAAGCGATTTCTGACACACGCTACATCTAATGGCTTCGAGCTGTTGCTGGTCCTCACCTTCCCTTCACACCGCTTTCACAGCCAAACACACTCTGCCCATCTGCCTTTAACTTGCCTCCCAGCACTCCCAACACACATTCTCAGGTTCAATCTCACTCTCACTCCCGGCACACAACACCTCCCAAAGTGCAAACGTCCAAGCCATTTTTCCCCTACGATAGGCCTAAGGGCTTAGAGCTGTTGCTGGTCCTCACCTTCCCTTCACACCGCTTTCACAGCCAAACACACTCTGCCCATCTGCCTTTGCCTCAAATCCCAGCACTCCCAAAAATCTCTCAGTCCCGGCACAGACCACCTCCCAAAGTGCAAACCCCCAAGCGATATCTGACAAACGCTAAATCTAAGGGCTTAGAGCTGTTGCTGGTCCTCACCTTCCCTTGACACCGCTTTCACAGCCAAACACACTCTGCCCATCTACCCTGGCTTTGCCTCCCAGCACTCCCAACACACATTCTCAGGCTCAATCTCACTCTCACTCCCGGCACACAACACCTCCCAAAGTGCAAACCTCCAAGCCATTTCTCCCATACGATAGGCCTAAGGGCTTAGAGCTGTTGCTGGCCCTCACCTTCCCTTGACACCGCTTTCACAGCCAAACACACTCTGCCCATCTGCCTTTGCCTTGCCTCCCAGCACTCCCAACACACATTCTCAGGCTCAATCTCACTCTCACTCCCGGCACAGACCACCTCCCAAAGTGCAAACCTCCAATCCATTTCTCCCATACGATAGGCCTAAGGGCTTAGAGCTGTTGCTGGTCCTCACCTTCCCTTCACACCGCTTTCACAGCCAAACACACTCTGCCCATCTGCCTTTGCCTCAACTCCCAGCACTCCCAAAAAACTCTCAGTCCCGGCACAGACCACCTCCCAAAGTGCAAACCCCCAAGCGATATCTGACAAACGCTAAATCTAAGGGCTTAGAGCTGTTGCTGGTCCTCACCTTCCCTTGACACCGCTTTCACAGCCAAACACACTCTGCCCATCTACCCTGGCTTTGCCTCCCAGCACTCCCAACACACATTCTCAGGCTCAATCTCACTCTCACTCCCGGCACACAACACCTCCCAAAGTGCAAACGTCCAAGCCATTTCTCCCATACGATAGGCCTAAGGGCTTAGAGCTGTTGCTGGCCCTCACCTTCCCTTGACACCGCTTTCACAGCCAAACACACTCTGGCCATCTGCCTTTGCCTCAACTCCCAGCACTCCCAACACACATTCTCAGGCTCAATCTCACTCTCACTCCCGGCACACAACACCTCCCAAAGTGCAAACCACCAAGCCATTTCTCCCATACGATAGGCCTAAGGGCTTAGAGCTGTTGCTGGTCCTCACCTTCCCTTGACACCGCTTTCACAGCCAAACACACTCTGCCCATCTGCCTTTGCCTCAACTCCCAGCACTCCCAAAAAACTCTCAGTCCCGGCACAGACCACCTCCCAAAGTGCAAACCCCCAAGCGATATCTGACAAACGCTAAATCTAAGGGCTTAGAGCTGTTGCTGGTCCTCACCTTCCCTTCACACCGCTTTCACAGCCAAACACACTCTGCCCATCTGCCTTTGCCTCAACTCCCAGCACTCCCAACACACATTCTCAGGCTCAATCTCACTCTCACTCCCGGCACAGACCACCTCCCAAAGTGCAAACCTCCAAGCCATTTCTCCCCTACGATAGGCCTAAGGGCTTCGAGCTGTTGCTGGTCCTCACCTTCCCTTGACACCGCTTTCACAGCCAAACACACTCTGCCCATCTACCCTGGCTTTGCCTCCCAGCACTCCCAACACACATTCTCAGGTTGAATCTCATTCTCACTCCCGGCACACACCACCTCCCAAAGTGAAAATACCCAAGCGATTTCTGACACACGCTACATCTAAGGGCTTCGAGCTGTTGCTGGTCCTCACCTTCCCTTGACACCGCTTTCACAGCCAAACACACTCTGGCCATCTGCCTTTAACTTGCCTCCCAGCACTCCCAACACACATTCTCAGGTTCAATCTCACTCTCACTCCCGGCACACAACACCTCCCAAAGTGCAAACGTCCAAGCCATTTTTCCCCTACGATAGGCCTAAGGGCTTAGAGCTGTTGCTGGTCCTCACCTTCCCTTGACACCGCTTTCACAGCCAAACACACTCTGCCCATCTACCCTGGCTTTGCCTCCCAGCACTCCCAACACACATTCTCAGGCTCAATCTCACTCTCACTCACGGCACACACCACCTCCCAAAGTGAAAATACCCAAGCCATTTCTCCCATACGATAGGCCTAAGGGCTTAGAGCTGTTGCTGGCCCTCACCTTCCCTTGACACCGCTTTCACAGCCAAACACACTCTGCCCATCTGCCTTTGCCTGAACTCCCAGCACTCCCAACACACATTCTCAGGCTCAATCTCACTCTCACTCCCGGCACAGACCACCTCCCAAAGTGCAAACCTCCAAGCCATTTCTCCCATACGATAGGCCTAAGGGCTTAGAGCTGTTGCTGGTCCTCACCTTCCCTTCACACCGCTTTCACAGCCAAACACACTCTGTCCATCTGCCTTTGCCTCAACTCCCAGCACTCCCAAAAAACTCTCAGTCCCGGCACAGACCACCTCCCAAAGTGCAAACCCCCAAGCGATATCTGACAAACGCTAAATCTAAGGGCTTAGAGCTGTTGCTGGTCCTCACCTTCCCTTCACACCGCTTTCACAGCCAAACACACTCTGCCCATCTGCCTTTGCCTCAACTCCCAGCACTCCCAACACACATTCTCAGGCTCAATCTCACTCTCACTCCCGGCACAGACCACCTCCCAAAGTGCAAACCTCCAAGCCATTTCTCCCCTACGATAGGCCTAAGGGCTTAGAGCTGTTGCTGGTCCTCACCTTCCCTTGACACCGCTTTCACAGCCAAACACACTCTGCCCATCTACCCTGGCTTTGCCTCCCAGCACTCCCAACACACATTCTCAGGTTGAATCTCATTCTCACTCCCGGCACACACCACCTCCCAAAGTGAAAATAACCAAGCGATTTCTGACACACGCTACATCTAAGGGCTTCGAGCTGTTGCTGGTCCTCACCTTCCCTTGACACCGCTTTCACAGCCAAACACACTCTGCCCATCTGCCTTTAACTTGCCTCCCAGCACTCCCAACACACATTCTCAGGTTCAATCTCACTCTCACTCCCGGCACACAACACCTCCCAAAGTGCAAACGTCCAAGCCATTTTTCCCCTACGATAGGCCTAAGGGCTTAGAGCTGTTGCTGGTCCTCACCTTCCCTTGACACCGCTTTCACAGCCAAACACACTCTGCGCATCTGCCTTTGCCTCAACTCCCAGCACTCCCAACACACATTCTCAGGCTCACTCTCACTCTCACTCCCTGCACAGACCACCTCCCAAAGTGCAAACCTCCAAGCCATTTCTCCCATACGATAGGCCTAAGGGCTTCGAGCTGTTGCTGGTCCTCACCTTCCCTTGACACCGCTTTCACAGCCAAACACACTCTGCCCATCTACCCTGGCTTTGCCTCCCAGCACTCCCAACACACATTCTCAGGCTCAATCTCACTCTCACTCCCGGCACACACCACCTCCCAAAGTGAAAATACCCAAGCCATTTCTCCCATACGATAGGCCTAAGGGCTTAGAGCTGTTGCTGGTCCTCACCTTCCCTTGACACCGCTTTCACAGCCAAACACACTCTGCGCATCTGCCTTTGCCTCAACTCCCAGCACTCCCAACACACATTCTCAGGCTCACTCTCACTCTCACTCCCTGCACAGACCACCTCCCAAAGTGCAAACCTCCAAGCCATTTCTCCCATACGATAGGCCTAAGGGCTTCGAGCTGTTGCTGGTCCTCACCTTCCCTTGACACCGCTTTCACAGACAAACACACTCTGGCCATCTGCCTTTGCCTTGCCTCCCAGCAATCCCAACACACTCTCACTACCAGCACACACCACCTCCCAAAATGCCACCACCAAACCGATTTCTGACACACGCTACATCTAAGGGCTTAGAGCTGTTGCTGGTCCTCACCTTCCCTTGACACCGCTTTCACAGCCAAACGCACTCTGCCCATCTGCGCTGCCCTTGCCTCCCAGCACTCCCAACACACATTCTCAAGCACGCTCACGCTCTCACTCTGACTCCCAGCACAGACCACCTCCCAAAGTGCAAATACCAAAGCCATTTCTGTCACACGCTACATCTACAGGCTTAGAGCTGTTGCTGGTCCTCACCTTCCCTTGACACCGCTTTCACAGCAAAACACACTCTGCCCATCTACCCTGGCTTTCCCTCCCAGCACTCCCAATACATATTCTCAGGCTCACTATCATTCTCACTCCCGGCACAGACCACCTCCCAAAGTGCAAACATCCAAGCCATTTCTCCCCTACGATAGGCCTAAGGGCTTAGATCTGTTGCTGGTCCTCACCTTCCCTTGACACCGCTTTCACAGCCAAACACACTCTGCCCATCTGCCTTTGCCTCAACTCCCAGCACTCCCAAAAAACTCTCAGTCCCGGCACAGACCACCTCCCAAAGTGCAAACCCCCAAGCGATATCTGACAAACGCTAAATCTAAGGGCTTAGAGCTGTTGCTGGTCCTCACCTTCCCTTCACACCGCTTTCACAGCCAAACACACTCTGCCCATCTGCCTTTGCCTCAACTCCCAGCACTCCCAACACACATTCTCAGGCTCAATCTCACTCTCACTCCCGGCACAGACCACCTCCCAAAGTGCAAACCTCCAAGCCATTTCTCCCCTACGATAGGCCTAAGGGCTTAGAGCTGTTGCTGGTCCTCACCTTCCCTTGACACCGCTTTCACAGCCAAACACACTCTACCCATCTACCCTGGCTTTGCCTCCCAGCACTCCCAACACACATTCTCAGGTTGAATCTCATTCTCACTCCCGGCACACACCACCTCCCAAAGTGAAAATACCCAAGCGATTTCTGACACACGCTACATCTAAGGGCTTCGAGCTGTTGCTGGTCCTCACCTTCCCTTGACACCGCTTTCACAGCCAAACACACTCTGGCCATCTGCCTTTAACTTGCCTCCCAGCACTCCCAACACACATTCTCAGGTTCAATCTCACTCTCACTCCCGGCACACAACACCTCCCAAAGTGCAAACGTCCAAGCCATTTTTCCCCTACGATAGGCCTAAGGGCTTAGAGCTGTTGCTGGTCCTCACCTTCCCTTGACACCGCTTTCACAGCCAAACACACTCTGCCCATCTACCCTGGCTTTGCCTCCCAGCACTCCCAACACACATTCTCAGGCTCAATCTCACTCTCACTCACGGCACACACCACCTCCCAAAGTGAAAATACCCAAGCCATTTCTCCCATACGATAGGCCTAAGGGCTTAGAGCTGTTGCTGGCCCTCACCTTCCCTTGACACCGCTTTCACAGCCAAACACACTCTGCCCATCTGCCTTTGCCACAACTCCCAGCACTCCCAACACACATTCTCAGGCTCAATCTCACTCTCACTCCCGGCACAGACCACCTCCCAAAGTGCAAACCTCCAAGCCATTTCTCCCATACGATAGGCCTAAGGGCTTAGAGCTGTTGCTGGTCCTCACCTTCCCTTCACACCGCTTTCACAGCCAAACACACTCTGCCCATCTGCCTTTGCCTCAACTCCCAGCACTCCCAAAAAACTCTCAGTCCCGGCACAGACCACCTCCCAAAGTGCAAACCCCCAAGCGATATCTGACAAACGCTAAATCTAAGGGCTTAGAGCTGTTGCTGGTCCTCACCTTGCCTTCACACCGCTTTCACAGACAAACACACTCTGGCCATCTGCCTTTGCCTCAACTCCCAGCACTCCCAACACACATTCTCAGGCTCAATCTCACTCTCACTCCCGGCACAGACCACCTCCCAAAGTGCAAACCTCCAAGCCATTTCTCCCCTACGATAGGCCTAAGGGCTTAGAGCTGTTGCTGGTCCTCACCTTCCCTTGACACCGCTTTCACAGCCAAACACACTCTGCCCATCTACCCTGGCTTTGCCTCCCAGCACTCCCAACACACATTCTCAGGTTGAATCTCATTCTCACTCCCGGCACACACCACCTCCCAAAGTGAAAATACCCAAGCGATTTCTGACACACGCTACATCTAAGGGCTTCGACCTGTTGCTGGTCCTCACCTTCCCTTGACACCGCTTTCACAGCCAAACACACTCTGCCCATCTGCCTTTAACTTGCCTCCCAGCACTCCCAACACACATTCTCAGATTCAATCTCACTCTCACTCCCGGCACACAACACCTCCCAAAGTGCAAACGTCCAAGCCATTTTTCCCCTACGATAGGCCTAAGGGCTTAGAGCTGTTGCTGGTCCTCACCTTCCCTTGACACCGCTTTCACAGCCAAACACACTCTGCGCATCTGCCTTTGCCTCAACTCCCAGCACTCCCAACACACATTCTCAGGCTCACTCTCACTCTCACTCCCTGCACACACCACCTTCCAAAGTGCAAACCTCCAAGCCATTTCTCCCATACGATAGGCCTAAGGGCTTCGAGCTGTTGCTGGTCCTCACCTTCCCTTGACACCGCTTTCACAGCCAAACACACTCTGCCCATCTACCCTGGCTTTGCCTCCCAGCACTCCCAACACACATTCTCAGGCTCAATCTCACTCTCACTCCCGGCACACAACACCTCCCAAAGTGAAAATACCCAAGCCATTTCTCCCATACGATAGGCCTAAGGGCTTAGAGCTGTTGCTGGTCCTCACCTTCCCTTGACACCGCTTTCACAGCCAAACACACTCTGCGCATCTGCCTTTGCCTCAACTCCCAGCACTCCCAACACACATTCTCAGGCTCACTCTCACTCTCACTCCCTGCACAGACCACCTCCCAAAGTGCAAACCTCCAAGCCATTTTTCCCCTACGATAGGCCTAAGGGCTTAGAGCTGTTGCTGGTCCTCACCTTCCCTTGACACCGCTTTCACAGCCAAACACACTCTGCCCATCTACCCTGGCTTTGCCTCCCAGCACTCCCAACACACATTCTCAGGCTCAATCTCACTCTCACTCCCGGCACACAACACCTCCCAAAGTGAAAATACCCAAGCCATTTCTCCCATACGATAGGCCTAAGGGCTTAGAGCTGTTGCTGGCCCTCACCTTCCCTTGACACCGCTTTCACAGCCAAACACACTCTGCCCATCTGCCTTTGCCTCAACTCCCAGCACTCCCAACACATATTCTCAGGCTCAATCTCACTCTCACTCCCGGCACAGACCACCTCCCAAAGTGCAAACCTCCAAGCCATTTCTCCCATACGATAGGCCTAAGGGCTTAGAGCTGTTGCTGGTCCTCACCTTCCCTTCACACCGCTTTCACAGACAAACACACTCTGGCCATCTGCCTTTGCCTCAACTCCCAGCACTCCCAACACACATTCTCAGGCTCAATCTCACTCTCACTCCCGGCACAGACCACCTCCCAAAGTGCAAACCTCCAAGCCATTTCTCCCCTACGATAGGCCTAAGGGCTTAGAGCTGTTGCTGGTCCTCACCTTCCCTTGACACCGCTTTCACAGCCAAACACACTCTGCCCATCTACCCTGGCTTTGCCTCCCAGCACTCCCAACACACATTCTCAGGTTGAATCTCATTCTCACTCCCGGCACACACCACCTCCCAAAGTGAAAATACCCAAGCGATTTCTGACACACGCTACATCTAAGGGCTTCGAGCTGTTGCTGGTCCTCACCTTCCCTTGACACCGCTTTCACAGCCAAACACACTCTGCCCATCTGCCTTTAACTTGCCTCCCAGCACTCCCAACACACATTCTCAGGTTCAATCTCACTCTCACTCCCGGCACACAACACCTCCCAAAGTGCAAACGTCCAAGCCATTTTTCCCCTACGATAGGCCTAAGGGCTTAGAGCTGTTGCTGGTCCTCACCTTCCCTTGACACCGCTTTCACAGCCAAACACACTCTGCGCATGTGCCTTTGCCTCAACTCCCAGCACTCCCAACACACATTCTCAGGCTCACTCTCACTCTCACTCCCTGCACAGACCACCTCCCAAAGTGCAAACCTCCAAGCCATTTCTCCCATACGATAGGCCTAAGGGCTTCGAGCTGTTGCTGGTCCTCACCTTCCCTTGACACCGCTTTCACAGCCAAACACACTCTGCCCATCTACCCTGGCTTTGCCTCCCAGCACTCCCAACACACATTCTCAGGCTCAATCTCACTCTCACTCCCGGCACACACCACCTCCCAAAGTGAAAATACCCAAGCCATTTCTCCCATACGATAGGCCTAAGGGCTTAGAGCTGTTGCTGGTCCTCACCTTCCCTTGACACCGCTTTCACAGCCAAACACACTCTGCGCATCTGCCTTTGCCTCAACTCCCAGCACTCCCAACACACATTCTCAGGCTCACTCTCACTCTCACTCCCTGCACAGACCACCTCCCAAAGTGCAAACCTCCAAGCCATTTCTCCCATACGATAGGCCTAAGGGCTTCGAGCTGTTGCTGGTCCTCACCTTCCCTTGACACCGCTTTCACAGCCAAACACACTCTGCCCATCTACCCTGGCTTTGCCTCCCAGCACTCCCAACACACATTCTCAGGCTCAATCTCACTCTCACTCCCGGCACACACCACCTCCAAAAGTGAAAATACCCAAGCCATTTCTCCCATACGATAGGCCTAAGGGCTTAGAGCTGTTGCTGGTCCTCACCTTCCCTTGACACCGCTTTCACAGACAAACACACTCTGGCCATCTGCCTTTGCCTTGCCTCCCAGCAATCCCAACACACTCTCACTACCAGCACACACCACCTCCCAAAATGCCACCACCAAACCGATTTCTGACACACGCTACATCTAAGGGCTTAGAGCTGTTGCTGGTCCTCACCTTCCCTTGACACCGCTTTCACAGCCAAACACACTCTGCCCATCTGCGCTGCCCTTGCCTCCCAGCACTCCCAACACACATTCTCAAGCACGCTCACGCTCTCACTCTGACTCCCAGCACAGACCACCTCCCAAAGTGCAAATACCAAAGCCATTTCTGTCACACGCTACATCTACAGGCTTAGAGCTGTTGCTGGTCCTCACCTTCCCTTGACACCGCTTTCACAGCAAAACACACTCTGGCCATCTACCCTGGCTTTCCCTCCCAGCACTCCCAATACATATTCTCAGGCTCACTATCATTCTCACTCCCGGCACAGACCACCTCCCAAAGTGCAAACATCCAAGCCATTTCTCCCCTACGATAGGCCTAAGGGCTTAGAGCTGTTGCTGGTCCTCACCTTCCCTTGACACCGCTTTCACAGCCAAACACACTCTGCCCATCTGCCTTTGCCTTGCCTCCCAGCACGCCCAACACACTCTCACTATCGGCACAGACCACCTCCCAAAGTGCAAACCTCCAAGCCATTTCTCCTATACGATAGGCCTAAGGGCTTAGAGCTGTTGCTGGTCCTCACCTTCCCTTGACACCGCTTTCACAGCCAAACACACTCTGGCCATCTGCCTTTAACTTGCCTCCCAGCACTCCCAAATCACTCTCACTCCCGGCATACACCACCTCCCAAAGTGCAAACACCCAAGCGATTTCTGACACACGCTACATCTAAGAGCTTAGAGCTGTTGCTGGTCCTCACCTTCCCTTGACACCGCTTTCACAGCCAAACACACTCTGGCCATCTACCCTGGCTTTGCCTCCCAGCACTCCCAACACACATTCTCAGGCTGTCTCTCACTCTCACTCACGGCACAGACCACCTCCAAAAGTGAAAATACCCAAGGCATTTCTCCCATACGATAGGCCTAAGGGCTTAGAGCTGTTGCTGGTCCTCACCTTCCCTTGACACCGCTTTCACAGCCAAACACACTCTGCCCATCTACCCTGGCTTTGCCTCCCAGCACTCCCAACACACATTCTCAGGTTGAATCTCATTCTCACTCCCGGCACACACCACCTCCCAAAGTGAAAATACCCAAGCGATTTCTGACACACGCTACATCTAAGGGCTTTCAAGCTGTTGCTGGTCCTCACCTTCCCTTGACACCGCTTTCACAGCCAAACACACTCTGCCCATCTACCCTGGCTTTGCCTCCCAGCACTCCCAACACACATTCTCAGGCTCAATCTCACTCTCACTCCCGGCACACAACACCTCCCAAAGTGCAAACCTCCAAGCCATTTCTCCCCTACGATAGGCCTAAGGGCTTAGAGCTGTTGGTGGCCCTCACCTTCCCTTGACACCGCTTTCACAGCCAAACACACTCTGCCCATCTGCCTTTGCCTCAACTCCCAGCACTCCCAACACACATTCTCAGGCTCAATCTCACTCTCACTCCCGGCACAGACCACCTCCCAAAGTGCAAACCTCCAAGCCATTTCTCCCATACGATAGGCCTAAGGGCTTAGAGCTGTTGCTGGTCCTCACCTTCCCTTCACACCGCTTTCACAGCCAAACACACTCTGCCCATCTGCCTTTGCCTCAACTCCCAGCACTCCCAAAAAACTCTCAGTCCCGGCACAGACCACCTCCCAAAGTGCAAACCCCCAAGCGATATCTGACAAACGCTAAATCTAAGGGCTTAGAGCTGTTGCTGGTCCTCACCTTCCCTTGACACCGCTTTCACAGCAAAACACACTCTGGCCATCTACCCTGGCTTTGCCTCCCAGCACTCTCAAAAAACTCTCAGTCCCGGCACAGACCACCTCCCAAAGTGCAAACCCCCAAGCGATATCTTACAAACGGTACATCAAAGGGCTTAGAGCTGTTGCTGGTCCTCACCTTCCCTTGACACCGCTTTCACAGCCAAACACACTCTGCCCATCTACCCTGGCTTTCCCTCCCAGCACTCCCAACACACATTGTCAGGCTCAATCTCACTCTCACTCCCGGCAGAGACAGCAAACAAAGTGCCAACACAGAAGCCATTTCTTTCATACAATAGGCCTAAAAGCTTAGAGCTGTTGCTGGTCCTCACCTTCCCTTGACACCGCTTTCACAGCCAAACGCACTCTGCCCATCTGCGCTGCCCTTGCCTCCCAGCACTCCCAACACACATTCTCAAGCACGCTCACGCTCTCACTCTGACTCCCAGCACAGACCACCTCCCAAAGTGCAAATACCAAAGCCATTTCTGTACACGCTACATCTACAGGCTTAGAGCTGTTGCTGGTCCTCACCTTCCCTTGACACCGCTTTCACAGCAAAACACACTCTGCCCATCTACCCTGGCTTTCCCTCCCAGCACTCCCAATACATATTCTCAGGCTCACTATCACTCTCACTCCCGGCACAGACCACCTCCCAAAGTGCAAACGTCCAAGCCATTTCTCCCCTACGATAGGCCTAACGGCTTAGAGCTGTTGCTGGTCCTCACCTTCCCTTGACACCGCTTTCACAGCCAAACACACTCTGCCCATCTGCCTTTGCCTTGCCTCCCAGCACTCCCAACACACTCTCACTATCGGCACAGACCACCTCCCAAAGTGCAAACCTCCAAGCCATTTCTCCCATACGATAGGCCTAAGGGCTTAGAGCTGTTGCTGGTCCTCACCTTCCCTTGACACCGCTTTCACAGCCAAACACACTCTGGCCATCTGCCTTTAACTTGCCTCCCAGCACTCCCAAATCACTCTCACTCCCGGCACACACCACCTCCCAAAGTGCAAACACCCAAGCGATTTCTGACAAACGCTACATCTAAGAGCTTAGAGCTGTTGCTGGTCCTCACCTTCCCTTGACACCGCTTTCACAGCCAAACACACTCTGCCCATCTACCCTGGCTTTGCCTCCAAGCACTCCCAACACACATTGTCAGGCTCTCTCTCACTCTCACTCACGGCACAGACCACCTCCCAAAGTGAAAATACCCAAGCCATTTCTCCCATACGATAGGCCTAAGGGCTTAGAGCTGTTGCTGGTCCTCACCTTCCCTTCACACCGCTTTCACAGCCAAACACACTCTGGCCATCTACCCTGGCTTTGCCTCCCAGCACTCCCAACACACATTCTCAGGTTGAATCTCATTCTCACTCCCGGCACACACCACCTCCCAAAGTGAAAATACCCAAGCGATTTCTGACACACGCTACATCTAAGGGCTTAGAGCTGTTGCTGGTCCTCACCTTCCCTTCACACCGCTTTCACAGCCAAACACACTCTGCCCATCTGCCTTTAACTTGCCTCCCAGCACTCCCAACACACATTCTCAGATTCAATCTCACTCTCACTCCCGGCACACAACACCTCCCAAAGTGCAAACGTCCAAGCCATTTTTCCCCTACGATAGGCCTAAGGGCTTAGAGCTGTTGCTGGCCCTCACCTTCCCTTGACACCGCTTTCACAGCCAAACACACTCTGCCCATCTGCCTTTGCCTCAACTCCCAGCACTCCCAACACACATTCTCAGGCTCAATCTCACTCTCACTCCCGGCACAGACCACCTCCCAAAGTGCAAACCTCCAAGCCATTTCTCCCATACGATAGGCCTAAGGGCTTAGAGCTGTTGCTGGTCCTCACCTTCCCTTCACACCGCTTTCACAGCCAAACACACTCTGCCCATCTGCCTTTGCCTCAAATCCCAGCACTCCCAAAAATCTCTCAGTCCCGGCACAGACCACCTCCCAAAGTGCAAACCCCCAAGCGATATCTGACAAACGCTAAATCTAAGGGCTTAGAGCTGTTGCTGGTCCTCACCTTCCCTTGACACCGCTTTCACAGCCAAACACACTCTGCCCATCTACCCTGGCTTTGCCTCCCAGCACTCCCAACACACATTCTCAGGCTCAATCTCACTCTCACTCCCGGCACACAACACCTCCCAAAGTGCAAACCTCCAAGCCATTTCTCCCATACGATAGGCCTAAGGGCTTAGAGCTGTTGCTGGCCCTCACCTTCCCTTGACACCGCTTTCACAGCCAAACACACTCTGCCCATCTGCCTTTGCCTCAACTCCCAGCACTCCCAACACACATTCTCAGGCTCAATCTCACTCTCACTCCCGGCACAGACCACCTCCCAAAGTGCAAACCTCCAAGCCATTTCTCCCATACGATAGGCCTAAGGGCTTAGAGCTGTTGCTGGTCCTCACCTTCCCTTGACACCGCTTTCACAGCCAAACACACTCTGGCCATCTGCCTTTGCCTCAACTCCCAGCACTCCCAAAAAACTCTCAGTCCCGGCACAGACCACCTCCCAAAGTGCAAACCCCCAAGCGATATCTGACAAACGCTAAATCTAAGGGCTTAGAGCTGTTGCTGGTCCTCACCTTCCCTTGACACCGCTTTCACAGCCAAACACACTCTGCCCATCTGCCTTTGCCTCAACTCCCAGCACTCCCAACACACATTCTCAGGCTCAATCTCACTCTCACTCCCGGCACAGACCACCTCCCAAAGTGCAAACCTCCAAGCCATTTCTCCCCTACGATAGGCCTAAGGGCTTAGAGCTGTTGCTGGTCCTCACCTTCCCTTGACACCGCTTTCACAGCCAAACACACTCTGCCCATCTGCCTTTAACTTGCCTCCCAGCACTCCCAACACACATTCTCAGGTTCAATCTCACTCTCACTCCCGGCACACAACACCTCCCAAAGTGCAAACGTCCAAGCCATTTTTCCCCTACGATAGGCCTAAGAGCTTAGAGCTGTTGCTGGTCCTCACCTTCCCTTGACACCGCTTTCACAGCCAAACACACTCTGCCCATCTACCCTGGCTTTGCCTCCCAGCACTCCCAACACACATTCTCAGGCTCAATCTCACTCTCACTCACGGCACACACCACCTCCCAAAGTGCAAACGTCCAAGCCATTTCTCCCATACGATAGGCCTAAGGGCTTAGAGCTGTTGCTGGTCCTCACCTTCCCTTCACACCGCTTTCACAGCCAAACACACTCTGCCCATCTGCCTTTGCCTCAACTCCCAGCACTCCCAACACACATTCTCAGGCTCAATCTCACTCTCACTCCCGGCACAGACCACCTCCCAAAGTGCAAACCTCCAAGCCATTTCTCCCATACGATAGGCCTAAGGGCTTAGAGCTGTTGCTGGTCCTCACCTTCCCTTCACACCGCTTTCACAGCCAAACACACTCTGCCCATCTGCCTTTGCCTCAACTCCCAGCACTCCCAAAAATCTCTCAGTCCCGGCACAGACCACCTCCCAAAGTGCAAACCCCCAAGCGATATCTGACAAACGGTACATCAAAGGGCTTAGAGCTGTTGCTGGTCCTCACCTTCCCTTGACACCGCTTTCACAGCCAAACACACTCTGCCCATCTACCCTGGCTTTGCCTCCCAGCACTCCCAACACACATTCTCAGGCTCAATCTCACTCTCACTCCCGGCACACAACACCTCCCAAAGTGCAAACCTCCAAGCCATTTCTCCCATACGATAGGCCTAAGGGCTTAGAGCTGTTGCTGGCCCTCACCTTCCCTTGACACCGCTTTCACAGCCAAACACACTCTGGCCATCTGCCTTTGCCTCAACTCCCAGCACTCCCAACACACATTCTCAGGCTCAATCTCACTCTCACTCCCGGCACAGACCACCTCCCAAAGTGCAAACCTCCAAGCCATTTCTCCCATACGATAGGCCTAAGGGCTTAGAGCTGTTGCTGGTCCTCACCTTCCCTTGACACCGCTTTCACAGCCAAACACACTCTGCCCATCTGCCTTTGCCTCAACTCCCAGCACTCCCAAAAAACTCTCAGTCCCGGCACAGACCACCTCCCAAAGTGCAAACCCCCAAGCGATATCTGACAAACGCTAAATCTAAGGGCTTAGAGCTGTTGCTGGTCCTCACCTTCCCTTGACACCGCTTTCACAGCAAAACACACTCTGCCCATCTACCCTGGCTTTGCCTCCCAGCACTCTCAAAAAACTCTCAGTCCCGGCACAGACCACCTCCCAAAGTGCAAACCCCCAAGCGATATCTGACAAACGGTACATCAAAGGGCTTAGAGCTGTTGCTGGTCCTCACCTTCCCTTGACACCGCTTTCACAGCCAAACACACTCTGCCCATCTACCCTGGCTTTGCCTCCCAGCACTCCCAATACACATTCTCAGGCTCAATCTCACTCTCACTCCCGGCACACACCACCTCCCAAAATGAAAATACCCAAGCCATTTCTCCCATACGATAGGCCTAAGGGCTTAGAGCTGTTGCTGGTCCTCACCTTCCCTTGACACCGCTTTCACAGCCAAACACACTCTGCCCATCTACCCTGGCTTTGCCTCCCAGCACTCCCGACACACATTCTCAGGCTCAATCTCACTCTCACTCCCGGCACACACCACCTCCCAAAATGAAAATACCCAAGCCATTTCTCCCATACGATAGGCCTAAGGGCTTAGAGCTGTTGCTGGTCCTCACCTTCCCTTGACACCGCTTTCACAGCCAAACACACTCTGCGCATCTGCCTTTGCCTCAACTCCCAGCACTCCCAACACACATTCTCAGGCTCACTCTCACTCTCACTCCCGGCACAGACCACCTCCCAAACTGCAAACGTCCAAGCCATTTCTCCCATACGATAGGCCTAAGGGCTTCGAGCTGTTGCTGGTCCTCACCTTCCCTTGACACCGCTTTCACAGCCAAACACACTCTGCCCATCTACCCTGGCTTTGCCTCCCAGCACTCCCAATACACATTCTCAGGCTCAATCTCACTCTCACTCCCGGCACACACCACCTCCAAAAGTGAAAATACCCAAGCCATTTCTCCCATACGATAGGCCTAAGGGCTTAGAGCTGTTGCTGGTCCTCACCTTCCCTTGACACCGCTTTGACAGACAAACACACTCTGGCCATCTGCCTTTGCCTTGCCTCCCAGCAATCCCAACACAATCTCACTACCAGCACACACCACCTCCCAAAATGCCACCACCAAACCGATTTCTGACACACGCTACATCTAAGGGCTTAGAGCTGTTGCTGGTCCTCACCTTCCCTTGACACCGCTTTCACAGCCAAACGCACTCTGCCCATCTGCGCTGCCCTTGCCTCCCAGCACTCCCAACACACATTCTCAAGCACGCTCACGCTCTCACTCTGACTCCCAGCACAGACCACCTCCCAAAGTGCAAATACCAAAGCCATTTCTGTCACACGCTACATCTACAGGCTTAGAGCTGTTGCTGGTCCTCACCTTCCCTTGACACCGCTTTCACAGCAAAACACACTCTGGCCATCTACCCTGGCTTTCCCTCCCAGCACTCCCAATACATATTCTCAGGCTCACTATCATTCTCACTCCCGGCACAGACCACCTCCCAAAGTGCAAACGTCCAAGCCATTTCTCCCCTACGATAGGCCTAAGGGCTTAGAGCTGTTGCTGGTCCTCACCTTCCCTTGACACCGCTTTCACAGCCAAACACACTCTGTCCATCTGCCTTTGCCTTGCCTCCCAGCACGCCCAACACACTCTCACTATCGGCACAGACCACCTCCCAAAGTGCAAACCTCCAAGCCATTTCTCCCATACGATAGGCCTAAGGGCTTAGAGCTGTTGCTGGTCCTCACCTTCCCTTGACACCGCTTTCACAGCCAAACACACTCTGGCCATCTGCCTTTAACTTGCCTCCCAGCACTCCCAAATCACTCTCACTCCCGGCACACACCACCTCCCAAAGTGCAAACACCCAAGCGATTTCTGACACACGCTACATCTAAGAGCTTAGAGCTGTTGCTGGTCCTCACCTTCCCTTGACACCGCTTTCACAGCCAAACACACTCTGGCCATCTACCCTGGCTTTGCCTCCCAGCACTCCCAACACACATTCTCAGGCTCTCTCTCACTCTCACTCACGGCACAGACCACCTCCAAAAGTGAAAATACCCAAGGCATTTCTCCCATACGATAGGCCTAAGGGCTTAGAGCTGTTGCTGGTCCTCACCTTCCCTTGACACCGCTTTCACAGCCAAACACACTCTGCCCATCTACCCTGGCTTTGCCTCCCAGCACTCCCAACACACATTCTCAGGTTGAATCTCATTCTCACTCCCGGCACACACCACCTCCCAAAGTGAAAATACCCAAGCGATTTCTGACACACGCTACATCTAAGGGCTTCGAGCTGTTGCTGGTCCTCACCTTCCCTTGACACCGCTTTCACAGCCAAACACACTCTGCCCATCTGCCTTTAACTTGCCTCCCAGCACTCCCAACACACATTCTCAGGTTCAATCTCACTCTCACTCCCGGCACACAACACCTCCCAAAGTGCAAACGTCCAAGCCATTTCTCCCATACGATAGGCCTAAGGGCTTAGAGCTGTTGCTGGTCCTCACCTTCCCTTCACACCGCTTTCACAGCCAAACACACTCTGCCCATCTGCCTTTGCCTCAACTCCCAGCACTCCCAAAAAACTCTCAGTCCCGTCACAGACCACCTCCCAAAGTGCAAACACCCAACCGATTTCTGACAAACGCTAAATCTAAGGGCTTAGAGCTGTTGCTGGTCCTCACCTTCCCTTGACACCGCTTTCACAGCCAAACACACTCTGCCCATCTACCCTGGCTTTGCCTCCCAGCACTCCCAACACACATTCTCAGGCTCAATCTCACTCTCACTCCCGGCACAGACCACCTCCCAAAGTGCAAACCTCCAAGCCATTTCTCCCATACGATAGGCCTAAGGGCTTAGAGCTGTTGCTGGTCCTCACCTTCCCTTGACACCGCTTTCACAGCCAAACACACTCTGCCCATCTGCCTTTGCCTCAACTCCCAGCACTCCCAACACACATTCTCAGGCTCAATCTCACTCTCACTCCCGGCACACAACACCTCCCAAAGTGAAAATACCCAAGCCATTTCTCCCATACGATAGGCCTAAGGGCTTAGAGCTGTTGCTGGCCCTCACCTTCCCTTGACACCGCTTTCACAGCCAAACACACTCTGGCCATCTGCCTTTAACTTGCCTCCCAGCACTCCCAAAAAACTCTCAGTCCCGGCACAGACCACCTCCCAAAGTGCAAACCCCCAAGCGATATCTGACAAACGCTAAATCTAAGGGCTTAGAGCTGTTGCTGGTCCTCACCTTCCCTTGACACCGCTTTCACAGCCAAACACACTCTGCCCATCTGCCTTTGCCTCAACTCCCAGCACTCCCAACACACATTCTCAGGCTCAATCTCACTCTCAGTCCCGGCACAGACCACCTCCCAAAGTGCAAACCTCCAAGCCATTTCTCCCCTACGATAGGCCTAAGGGCTTAGAGCTGTTGCTGGTCCTCACCTTCCCTTGACACCGCTTTCACAGCCAAACACACTCTGCCCATCTGCCTTTGCCTCAACTCCCAGCACTCCCAAAAAACTCTCAGTCCCGGCACAGACCACCTCCCAAAGTGCAAACCCCCAAGCGATATCTGACAAACGCTAAATCTAAGGGCTTAGAGCTGTTGCTGGTCCTCACCTTCCCTTCACACCGCTTTCACAGCCAAACACACTCTGCCCATCTGCCTTTGCCTCAACTCCCAGCACTCCCAACACACATTCTCAGGCTCACTCTCACTCTCACTCCCGGCACAGACCACCTCCCAAAGTGCAAACCTCCAAGCCATTTCTCCCCTACGATAGGCCTAAGGGCTTAGAGCTGTTGCTGGTCCTCACCTTCCCTTGACACCGCTTTCACAGCCAAACACACTCTGCCCATCTACCCTGGCTTTGCCTCCCAGCACTCCCAACACACATTCTCAGGTTGAATCTCATTCTCAATCCCGGCACACACCACCTCCCAAAGTGAAAATACCCAAGCGATTTCTGACACACGCTACATCTAAGGGCTTCGAGCTGTTGCTGGTCCTCACCTTCCCTTGACACCGCTTTCACAGCCAAACACACTCTGCCCATCTGCCTTTAACTTGCCTCCCAGCACTCCCAACACACATTCTCAGGTTCAATCTCACTCTAACTCCCGGCACACAACACCTCCCAAAGTGCAAACGTCCAAGCCATTTTTCCCCTACGATAGGCCTAAGGGCTTAGAGCTGTTGCTGGTCCTCACCTTCCCTTGACACCGCTTTCACAGCCAAACACACTCTGCCCATCTACCCTGGCTTTGCCTCCCAGCACTCCCAACACACATTCTCAGGCTCAATCTCACTCTCACTCACGGCACACACCACCTCCCAAAGTGAAAATACCCAAGCCATTTCTCCCATACGATAGGCCTAAGGGCTTAGAGCTGTTGCTGGCCCTCACCTTCCCTTGACACCGCTTTCACAGCCAAACACACTCTGCCCATCTGCCTTTGCCTCAACTCCCAGCACTCCCAACACACATTCTCAGGCTCAATCTCACTCTCACTCCCGGCACAGACCACCTCCCAAAGTGCAAACCTCCAAGCCATTTCTCCCATACGATAGGCCTAAGGGCTTAGAGCTGTTGCTGGTCCTCACCTTCCCTTCACACCGCTTTCACAGCCAAACACACTCTGCCCATCTGCCTTTGCCTCAACTCCCAGCACTCCCAAAAAACTCTCAGTCCCGGCACAGACCACCTCCCAAAGTGCAAACCCCCAAGCGATATCTGACAAACGCTAAATCTAAGGGCTTAGAGCTGTTGCTGGTCCTCACCTTCCCTTGACACCGCTTTCACAGCAAAACACACTCTGGCCATCTACCCTGGCTTTGCCTCCCAGCACTCTCAAAAAACTCTCAGTCCCGGCACAGACCACCTCCCAAAGTGCAAACCCCCAAGCGATATCTTACAAACGGTACATCAAAGGGCTTAGAGCTGTTGCTGGTCCTCACCTTCCCTTGACACCGCTTTCACAGCCAAACACACTCTGCCCATCTACCCTGGCTTTCCCTCCCAGCACTCCCAACACACATTGTCAGGCTCAATCTCACTCTCACTCCCGGCAGAGACAGCAAACAAAGTGCCAACACAGAAGCCATTTCTTTCATACAATAGGCCTAAAAGCTTAGAGCTGTTGCTGGTCCTCACCTTCCCTTGACACCGCTTTCACAGCCAAACGCACTCTGCCCATCTGCGCTGCCCTTGCCTCCCAGCACTCCCAACACACATTCTCAAGCACGCTCACGCTCTCACTCTGACTCCCAGCACAGACCACCTCCCAAAGTGCAAATACCAAAGCCATTTCTGTACACGCTACATCTACAGGCTTAGAGCTGTTGCTGGTCCTCACCTTCCCTTGACACCGCTTTCACAGCAAAACACACTCTGCCCATCTACCCTGGCTTTCCCTCCCAGCACTCCCAATACATATTCTCAGGCTCACTATCACTCTCACTCCCGGCACAGACCACCTCCCAAAGTGCAAACGTCCAAGCCATTTCTCCCCTACGATAGGCCTAACGGCTTAGAGCTGTTGCTGGTCCTCACCTTCCCTTGACACCGCTTTCACAGCCAAACACACTCTGCCCATCTGCCTTTGCCTTGCCTCCCAGCACTCCCAACACACTCTCACTATCGGCACAGACCACCTCCCAAAGTGCAAACCTCCAAGCCATTTCTCCCATACGATAGGCCTAAGGGCTTAGAGCTGTTGCTGGTCCTCACCTTCCCTTGACACCGCTTTCACAGCCAAACACACTCTGGCCATCTGCCTTTAACTTGCCTCCCAGCACTCCCAAATCACTCTCACTCCCGGCACACACCACCTCCCAAAGTGCAAACACCCAAGCGATTTCTGACACACGCTACATCTAAGAGCTTAGAGCTGTTGCTGGTCCTCACCTTCCCTTGACACCGCTTTCACAGCCAAACACACTCTGCCCATCTACCCTGGCTTTGCCTCCAAGCACTCCCAACACACATTGTCAGGCTCTCTCTCACTCTCACTCACGGCACAGACCACCTCCCAAAGTGAAAATACCCAAGCCATTTCTCCCATACGATAGGCTTAAGGGCTTAGAGCTGTTGCTGGTCCTCACCTTCCCTTCACACCGCTTTCACAGCCAAACACACTCTGGCCATCTACCCTGGCTTTGCCTCCCAGCACTCCCAACACACATTCTCAGGTTGAATCTCATTCTCACTCCCGGCACACACCACCTCCCAAAGTGAAAATACCCAAGCGATTTCTGACACACGCTACATCTAAGGGCTTCGAGCTGTTGCTGGTCCTCACCTTCCCTTCACACCGCTTTCACAGCCAAACACACTCTGCCCATCTGCCTTTAACTTGCCTCCCAGCACTCCCAACACACATTCTCAGATTCAATCTCACTCTCACTCCCGGCACACAACACCTCCCAAAGTGCAAACGTCCAAGCCATTTTTCCCCTACGATAGGCCTAAGGGCTTAGAGCTGTTGCTGGCCCTCACCTTCCCTTGACACCGCTTTCACAGCCAAACACACTCTGCCCATCTGCCTTTGCCTCAACTCCCAGCACTCCCAACACACATTCTCAGGCTCAATCTCACTCTCACTCCCGGCACAGACCACCTCCCAAAGTGCAAACCTCCAAGCCATTTCTCCCATACGATAGGCCTAAGGGCTTAGAGCTGTTGCTGGTCCTCACCTTCCCTTCACACCGCTTTCACAGCCAAACACACTCTGCCCATCTGCCTTTGCCTCAAATCCCAGCACTCCCAAAAATCTCTCAGTCCCGGCACAGACCACCTCCCAAAGTGCAAACCCCCAAGCGATATCTGACAAACGCTAAATCTAAGGGCTTAGAGCTGTTGCTGGTCCTCACCTTCCCTTGACACCGCTTTCACAGCCAAACACACTCTGCCCATCTACCCTGGCTTTGCCTCCCAGCACTCCCAACACACATTCTCAGGCTCAATCTCACTCTCACTCCCGGCACACAACACCTCCCAAAGTGCAAACCTCCAAGCCATTTCTCCCATACGATAGGCCTAAGGGCTTAGAGCTGTTGCTGGCCCTCACCTTCCCTTGACACCGCTTTCACAGCCAAACACACTCTGCCCATCTGCCTTTGCCTCAACTCCCAGCACTCCCAACACACATTCTCAGGCTCAATCTCACTCTCACTCCCGGCACAGACCACCTCCCAAAGTGCAAACCTCCAAGCCATTTCTCCCATACGATAGGCCTAAGGGCTTAGAGCTGTTGCTGGTCCTCACCTTCCCTTGACACCGCTTTCACAGCCAAACACACTCTGGCCATCTGCCTTTGCCTCAACTCCCAGCACTCCCAAAAAACTCTCAGTCCCGGCACAGACCACCTCCCAAAGTGCAAACCCCCAAGCGATATCTGACAAACGCTAAATCTAAGGGCTTAGAGCTGTTGCTGGTCCTCACCTTCCCTTGACACCGCTTTCACAGCCAAACACACTCTGCCCATCTGCCTTTGCCTCAACTCCCAGCACTCCCAAAAAACTCTCAGTCCCGGCACAGACCACCTCCCAAAGTGCAAACCCCCAAGCGATATCTGACAAACGCTAAATCTAAGGGCTTAGAGCTGTTGCTGGTCCTCACCTTCCCTTCACACCGCTTTCACAGCCAAACACACTCTGCCCATCTGCCTTTGCCTCAACTCCCAGCACTCCCAACACACATTCTCAGGCTCACTCTCACTCTCACTCCCGGCACAGACCACCTCCCAAAGTGCAAACCTCCAAGCCATTTCTCCCCTACGATAGGCCTAAGGGCTTAGAGCTGTTGCTGGTCCTCACCTTCCCTTGACACCGCTTTCACAGCCAAACACACTCTGCCCATCTACCCTGGCTTTGCCTCCCAGCACTCCCAACACACATTCTCAGGTTGAATCTCATTCTCAATCCCGGCACACACCACCTCCCAAAGTGAAAATACCCAAGCGATTTCTGACACACGCTACATCTAAGGGCTTCGAGCTGTTGCTGGTCCTCACCTTCCCTTGACACCGCTTTCACAGCCAAACACACTCTGCCCATCTGCCTTTAACTTGCCTCCCAGCACTCCCAACACACATTCTCAGGTTCAATCTCACTCTAACTCCCGGCACACAACACCTCCCAAAGTGCAAACGTCCAAGCCATTTTTCCCCTACGATAGGCCTAAGGGCTTAGAGCTGTTGCTGGTCCTCACCTTCCCTTGACACCGCTTTCACAGCCAAACACACTCTGCCCATCTACCCTGGCTTTGCCTCCCAGCACTCCCAACACACATTCTCAGGCTCAATCTCACTCTCACTCACGGCACACACCACCTCCCAAAGTGAAAATACCCAAGCCATTTCTCCCATACGATAGGCCTAAGGGCTTAGAGCTGTTGCTGGCCCTCACCTTCCCTTGACACCGCTTTCACAGCCAAACACACTCTGCCCATCTGCCTTTGCCTCAACTCCCAGCACTCCCAACACACATTCTCAGGCTCAATCTCACTCTCACTCCCGGCACAGACCACCTCCCAAAGTGCAAACCTCCAAGCCATTTCTCCCATACGATAGGCCTAAGGGCTTAGAGCTGTTGCTGGTCCTCACCTTCCCTTCACACCGCTTTCACAGCCAAACACACTCTGCCCATCTGCCTTTGCCTCAACTCCCAGCACTCCCAAAAAACTCTCAGTCCCGGCACAGACCACCTCCCAAAGTGCAAACCCCCAAGCGATATCTGACAAACGCTAAATCTAAGGGCTTAGAGCTGTTGCTGGTCCTCACCTTCCCTTGACACCGCTTTCACAGCAAAACACACTCTGGCCATCTACCCTGGCTTTGCCTCCCAGCACTCTCAAAAAACTCTCAGTCCCGGCACAGACCACCTCCCAAAGTGCAAACCCCCAAGCGATATCTTACAAACGGTACATCAAAGGGCTTAGAGCTGTTGCTGGTCCTCACCTTCCCTTGACACCGCTTTCACAGCCAAACACACTCTGCCCATCTACCCTGGCTTTCCCTCCCAGCACTCCCAACACACATTGTCAGGCTCAATCTCACTCTCACTCCCGGCAGAGACAGCAAACAAAGTGCCAACACAGAAGCCATTTCTTTCATACAATAGGCCTAAAAGCTTAGAGCTGTTGCTGGTCCTCACCTTCCCTTGACACCGCTTTCACAGCCAAACGCACTCTGCCCATCTGCGCTGCCCTTGCCTCCCAGCACTCCCAACACACATTCTCAAGCACGCTCACGCTCTCACTCTGACTCCCAGCACAGACCACCTCCCAAAGTGCAAATACCAAAGCCATTTCTGTACACGCTACATCTACAGGCTTAGAGCTGTTGCTGGTCCTCACCTTCCCTTGACACCGCTTTCACAGCAAAACACACTCTGCCCATCTACCCTGGCTTTCCCTCCCAGCACTCCCAATACATATTCTCAGGCTCACTATCACTCTCACTCCCGGCACAGACCACCTCCCAAAGTGCAAACGTCCAAGCCATTTCTCCCCTACGATAGGCCTAACGGCTTAGAGCTGTTGCTGGTCCTCACCTTCCCTTGACACCGCTTTCACAGCCAAACACACTCTGCCCATCTGCCTTTGCCTTGCCTCCCAGCACTCCCAACACACTCTCACTATCGGCACAGACCACCTCCCAAAGTGCAAACCTCCAAGCCATTTCTCCCATACGATAGGCCTAAGGGCTTAGAGCTGTTGCTGGTCCTCACCTTCCCTTGACACCGCTTTCACAGCCAAACACACTCTGGCCATCTGCCTTTAACTTGCCTCCCAGCACTCCCAAATCACTCTCACTCCCGGCACACACCACCTCCCAAAGTGCAAACACCCAAGCGATTTCTGACACACGCTACATCTAAGAGCTTAGAGCTGTTGCTGGTCCTCACCTTCCCTTGACACCGCTTTCACAGCCAAACACACTCTGCCCATCTACCCTGGCTTTGCCTCCAAGCACTCCCAACACACATTGTCAGGCTCTCTCTCACTCTCACTCACGGCACAGACCACCTCCCAAAGTGAAAATACCCAAGCCATTTCTCCCATACGATAGGCTTAAGGGCTTAGAGCTGTTGCTGGTCCTCACCTTCCCTTCACACCGCTTTCACAGCCAAACACACTCTGGCCATCTACCCTGGCTTTGCCTCCCAGCACTCCCAACACACATTCTCAGGTTGAATCTCATTCTCACTCCCGGCACACACCACCTCCCAAAGTGAAAATACCCAAGCGATTTCTGACACACGCTACATCTAAGGGCTTCGAGCTGTTGCTGGTCCTCACCTTCCCTTCACACCGCTTTCACAGCCAAACACACTCTGCCCATCTGCCTTTAACTTGCCTCCCAGCACTCCCAACACACATTCTCAGATTCAATCTCACTCTCACTCCCGGCACACAACACCTCCCAAAGTGCAAACGTCCAAGCCATTTTTCCCCTACGATAGGCCTAAGGGCTTAGAGCTGTTGCTGGCCCTCACCTTCCCTTGACACCGCTTTCACAGCCAAACACACTCTGCCCATCTGCCTTTGCCTCAACTCCCAGCACTCCCAACACACATTCTCAGGCTCAATCTCACTCTCACTCCCGGCACAGACCACCTCCCAAAGTGCAAACCTCCAAGCCATTTCTCCCATACGATAGGCCTAAGGGCTTAGAGCTGTTGCTGGTCCTCACCTTCCCTTCACACCGCTTTCACAGCCAAACACACTCTGCCCATCTGCCTTTGCCTCAAATCCCAGCACTCCCAAAAATCTCTCAGTCCCGGCACAGACCACCTCCCAAAGTGCAAACCCCCAAGCGATATCTGACAAACGCTAAATCTAAGGGCTTAGAGCTGTTGCTGGTCCTCACCTTCCCTTGACACCGCTTTCACAGCCAAACACACTCTGCCCATCTACCCTGGCTTTGCCTCCCAGCACTCCCAACACACATTCTCAGGCTCAATCTCACTCTCACTCCCGGCACACAACACCTCCCAAAGTGCAAACCTCCAAGCCATTTCTCCCATACGATAGGCCTAAGGGCTTAGAGCTGTTGCTGGCCCTCACCTTCCCTTGACACCGCTTTCACAGCCAAACACACTCTGCCCATCTGCCTTTGCCTCAACTCCCAGCACTCCCAACACACATTCTCAGGCTCAATCTCACTCTCACTCCCGGCACAGACCACCTCCCAAAGTGCAAACCTCCAAGCCATTTCTCCCATACGATAGGCCTAAGGGCTTAGAGCTGTTGCTGGTCCTCACCTTCCCTTGACACCGCTTTCACAGCCAAACACACTCTGGCCATCTGCCTTTGCCTCAACTCCCAGCACTCCCAAAAAACTCTCAGTCCCGGCACAGACCACCTCCCAAAGTGCAAACCCCCAAGCGATATCTGACAAACGCTAAATCTAAGGGCTTAGAGCTGTTGCTGGTCCTCACCTTCCCTTCACACCGCTTTCACAGCCAAACACACTCTGCCCATCTGCCTTTGCCTCAACTCCCAGCACTCCCAACACACATTCTCAGGCTCAATCTCACTCTCACTCCCGGCACAGACCACCTCCCAAAGTGCAAACCTCCAAGCCATTTCTCCCCTACGATAGGCCTAAGGGCTTAGAGCTGTTGCTGGTCCTCACCTTCCCTTGACACCGCTTTCACAGCCAAACACACTCTGCCCATCTGCCTTTAACTTGCCTCCCAGCACTCCCAACACACATTCTCAGGTTCAATCTCACTCTCACTCCCGGCACACAACACCTCCCAAAGTGCAAACGTCCAAGCCATTTTTCCCCTACGATAGGCCTAAGAGCTTAGAGCTGTTGCTGGTCCTCACCTTCCCTTGACACCGCTTTCACAGCCAAACACACTCTGCCCATCTACCCTGGCTTTGCCTCCCAGCACTCCCAACACACATTCTCAGGCTCAATCTCACTCTCACTCACGGCACACACCACCTCCCAAAGTGAAAATACCCAAGCCATTTCTCCCATACGATAGGCCTAAGGGCTTCGAGCTGTTGCTGGTCCTCACCTTCCCTTGACACCGCTTTCACAGCCAAACACACTCTGCCCATCTGCCTTTGCCTCAACTCCCAGCACTCCCAACACACATTCTCAGGCTCAATCTCACTCTCACTCCCGGCACACAACACCTCCCAAAGTGCAAACCTCCAAGCCATTTCTCCCATACGATAGGCCTAAGGGCTTAGAGCTGTTGCTGGTCCTCACCTTCCCTTCACACCGCTTTCACAGCCAAACACACTCTGCCCATCTGCCTTTGCCTCAACTCCCAGCACTCCCAAAAAACTCTCAGTCCCGGCACAGACCACCTCCCAAATAGCAAACCCCCAAGCGATATCTGACAAACGGTACATCAAAGGGCTTAGAGCTGTTGCTGGTCCTCACCTTCCCTTGACACCGCTTTCACAGCCAAACACACTCTGCCCATCTACCCTGGCTTTGCCTCCCAGCACTCCCAACACACATTCTCAGGCTCAATCTCACTCTCACTCCCGGCACACAACACCTCCCAAAGTGCAAACCTCCAAGCCATTTCTCCCATACGATAGGCCTAAGGGCTTAGAGCTGTTGCTGGCCCTCACCTTCCCTTGACACCGCTTTCACAGCCAAACACACTCTGGCCATCTGCCTTTGCCTCAACTCCCAGCACTCCCAACACACATTCTCAGGCTCAATCTCACTCTCACTCCCGGCACAGACCACCTCCCAAAGTGCAAACCTCCAAGCCATTTCTCCCATACGATAGGCCTAAGGGCTTAGAGCTGTTGCTGGTCCTCACCTTCCCTTGACACCGCTTTCACAGCCAAACACACTCTGCCCATCTGCCTTTGCCTCAACTCCCAGCACTCCCAAAAAACTCTCAGTCCCGGCACAGACCACCTCCCAAAGTGCAAACCCCCAAGCGATATCTGACAAACGCTAAATCTAAGGGCTTAGAGCTGTTGCTGGTCCTCACCTTCCCTTGACACCGCTTTCACAGCAAAACACACTCTGCCCATCTACCCTGGCTTTGCCTCCCAGCACTCTCAAAAAACTCTCAGTCCCGGCACAGACCACCTCCCAAAGTGCAAACCCCCAAGCGATATCTGACAAACGGTACATCAAAGGGCTTAGAGCTGTTGCTGGTCCTCACCTTCCCTTGACACCGCTTTCACAGCCAAACACACTCTGCCCATCTACCCTGGCTTTGCCTCCCAGCACTCCCAATACACATTCTCAGGCTCAATCTCACTCTCACTCCCGGCACACACCACCTCCCAAAATGAAAATACCCAAGCCATTTCTCCCATACGATAGGCCTAAGGGCTTAGAGCTGTTGCTGGTCCTCACCTTCCCTTGACACCGCTTTCACAGCCAAACACACTCTGCCCATCTACCCTGGCTTTGCCTCCCAGCACTCCCGACACACATTCTCAGGCTCAATCTCACTCTCACTCCCGGCACACACCACCTCCCAAAGTGAAAATACCCAAGCCATTTCTCCCATACGATAGGCCTAAGGGCTTAGAGCTGTTGCTGGTCCTCACCTTCCCTTGACACCGCTTTCACAGCCAAACACACTCTGCGCATCTGCCTTTGCCTCAACTCCCAGCACTCCCAACACAC
This sequence comes from Pelecanus crispus, assembly GCF_030463565.1. Classification (NCBI taxonomy): domain Eukaryota; kingdom Metazoa; phylum Chordata; class Aves; order Pelecaniformes; family Pelecanidae; genus Pelecanus; species Pelecanus crispus. The sequence continues at coordinate 1,822,729 of NC_134671.1, read as the reverse complement.
ATTCTCAGGCTCACTCTCACTCTCACTCCCGGCACAGACCACCTCCCAAACTGCAAACGTCCAAGCCATTTCTCCCATACGATAGGCCTAAGGGCTTCGAGCTGTTGCTGGTCCTCACCTTCCCTTGACACCGCTTTCACAGCCAAACACACTCTGCCCATCTACCCTGGCTTTGCCTCCCAGCACTCCCAATACACATTCTCAGGCTCAATCTCACTCTCACTCCCGGCACACACCACCTCCAAAAGTGAAAATACCCAAGCCATTTCTCCCATACGATAGGCCTAAGGGCTTAGAGCTGTTGCTGGTCCTCACCTTCCCTTGACACCGCTTTGACAGACAAACACACTCTGGCCATCTGCCTTTGCCTTGCCTCCCAGCAATCCCAACACAATCTCACTACCAGCACACACCACCTCCCAAAATGCCACCACCAAACCGATTTCTGACACACGCTACATCTAAGGGCTTAGAGCTGTTGCTGGTCCTCACCTTCCCTTGACACCGCTTTCACAGCCAAACGCACTCTGCCCATCTGCGCTGCCCTTGCCTCCCAGCACTCCCAACACACATTCTCAAGCACGCTCACGCTCTCACTCTGACTCCCAGCACAGACCACCTCCCAAAGTGCAAATACCAAAGCCATTTCTGTCACACGCTACATCTACAGGCTTAGAGCTGTTGCTGGTCCTCACCTTCCCTTGACACCGCTTTCACAGCAAAACACACTCTGGCCATCTACCCTGGCTTTCCCTCCCAGCACTCCCAATACATATTCTCAGGCTCACTATCATTCTCACTCCCGGCACAGACCACCTCCCAAAGTGCAAACGTCCAAGCCATTTCTCCCCTACGATAGGCCTAAGGGCTTAGAGCTGTTGCTGGTCCTCACCTTCCCTTGACACCGCTTTCACAGCCAAACACACTCTGTCCATCTGCCTTTGCCTTGCCTCCCAGCACGCCCAACACACTCTCACTATCGGCACAGACCACCTCCCAAAGTGCAAACCTCCAAGCCATTTCTCCCATACGATAGGCCTAAGGGCTTAGAGCTGTTGCTGGTCCTCACCTTCCCTTGACACCGCTTTCACAGCCAAACACACTCTGGCCATCTGCCTTTAACTTGCCTCCCAGCACTCCCAAATCACTCTCACTCCCGGCACACACCACCTCCCAAAGTGCAAACACCCAAGCGATTTCTGACACACGCTACATCTAAGAGCTTAGAGCTGTTGCTGGTCCTCACCTTCCCTTGACACCGCTTTCACAGCCAAACACACTCTGGCCATCTACCCTGGCTTTGCCTCCCAGCACTCCCAACACACATTCTCAGGCTCTCTCTCACTCTCACTCACGGCACAGACCACCTCCAAAAGTGAAAATACCCAAGGCATTTCTCCCATACGATAGGCCTAAGGGCTTAGAGCTGTTGCTGGTCCTCACCTTCCCTTGACACCGCTTTCACAGCCAAACACACTCTGCCCATCTACCCTGGCTTTGCCTCCCAGCACTCCCAACACACATTCTCAGGTTGAATCTCATTCTCACTCCCGGCACACACCACCTCCCAAAGTGAAAATACCCAAGCGATTTCTGACACACGCTACATCTAAGGGCTTCGAGCTGTTGCTGGTCCTCACCTTCCCTTGACACCGCTTTCACAGCCAAACACACTCTGCCCATCTGCCTTTAACTTGCCTCCCAGCACTCCCAACACACATTCTCAGGTTCAATCTCACTCTCACTCCCGGCACACAACACCTCCCAAAGTGCAAACGTCCAAGCCATTTCTCCCATACGATAGGCCTAAGGGCTTAGAGCTGTTGCTGGCCCTCACCTTCCCTTCACACCGCTTTCACAGCCAAACACACTCTGCCCATCTGCCTTTGCCTCAACTCCCAGCACTCCCAAAAAACTCTCAGTCCCGTCACAGACCACCTCCCAAAGTGCAAACACCCAACCGATTTCTGACAAACGCTAAATCTAAGGGCTTAGAGCTGTTGCTGGTCCTCACCTTCCCTTGACACCGCTTTCACAGCCAAACACACTCTGCCCATCTACCCTGGCTTTGCCTCCCAGCACTCCCAACACACATTCTCAGGCTCAATCTCACTCTCACTCCCGGCACACAACACCTCCCAAAGTGCAAACCTCCAAGCCATTTCTCCCATACGATAGGCCTAAGGGCTTAGAGCTGTTGCTGGTCCTCACCTTCCCTTGACACCGCTTTCACAGCCAAACACACTCTGCCCATCTGCCTTTGCCTCAACTCCCAGCACTCCCAAAACACATTCTCAGGCTCAATCTCACTCTCACTCCCGGCACACAACACCTCCCAAAGTGAAAATACCCAAGCCATTTCTCCCATACGATAGGCCTAAGGGCTTAGAGCTGTTGCTGGCCCTCACCTTCCCTTGACACCGCTTTCACAGCCAAACACACTCTGGCCATCTGCCTTTAACTTGCCTCCCAGCACTCCCAAAAAACTCTCAGTCCCGGCACAGACCACCTCCCAAAGTGCAAACCCCCAAGCGATATCTGACAAACGCTAAATCTAAGGGCTTAGAGCTGTTGCTGGTCCTCACCTTCCCTTGACACCGCTTTCACAGCCAAACACACTCTGCCCATCTGCCTTTGCCTCAACTCCCAGCACTCCCAACACACATTCTCAGGCTCAATCTCACTCTCAGTCCCGGCACAGACCACCTCCCAAAGTGCAAACCTCCAAGCCATTTCTCCCCTACGATAGGCCTAAGGGCTTAGAGCTGTTGCTGGTCCTCACCTTCCCTTGACACCGCTTTCACAGCCAAACACACTCTGCCCATCTGCCTTTGCCTCAACTCCCAGCACTCCCAAAAAACTCTCAGTCCCGGCACAGACCACCTCCCAAAGTGCAAACCCCCAAGCGATATCTGACAAACGCTAAATCTAAGGGCTTAGAGCTGTTGCTGGTCCTCACCTTCCCTTCACACCGCTTTCACAGCCAAACACACTCTGCCCATCTGCCTTTGCCTCAACTCCCAGCACTCCCAACACACATTCTCAGGCTCACTCTCACTCTCACTCCCGGCACAGACCACCTCCCAAAGTGCAAACCTCCAAGCCATTTCTCCCCTACGATAGGCCTAAGGGCTTAGAGCTGTTGCTGGTCCTCACCTTCCCTTGACACCGCTTTCACAGCCAAACACACTCTGCCCATCTACCCTGGCTTTGCCTCCCAGCACTCCCAACACACATTCTCAGGTTGAATCTCATTCTCAATCCCGGCACACACCACCTCCCAAAGTGAAAATACCCAAGCGATTTCTGACACACGCTACATCTAAGGGCTTCGAGCTGTTGCTGGTCCTCACCTTCCCTTGACACCGCTTTCACAGCCAAACACACTCTGCCCATCTGCCTTTAACTTGCCTCCCAGCACTCCCAACACACATTCTCAGGTTCAATCTCACTCTAACTCCCGGCACACAACACCTCCCAAAGTGCAAACGTCCAAGCCATTTTTCCCCTACGATAGGCCTAAGGGCTTAGAGCTGTTGCTGGTCCTCACCTTCCCTTGACACCGCTTTCACAGCCAAACACACTCTGCCCATCTACCCTGGCTTTGCCTCCCAGCACTCCCAACACACATTCTCAGGCTCAATCTCACTCTCACTCACGGCACACACCACCTCCCAAAGTGAAAATACCCAAGCCATTTCTCCCATACGATAGGCCTAAGGGCTTAGAGCTGTTGCTGGCCCTCACCTTCCCTTGACACCGCTTTCACAGCCAAACACACTCTGCCCATCTGCCTTTGCCTCAACTCCCAGCACTCCCAACACACATTCTCAGGCTCAATCTCACTCTCACTCCCGGCACAGACCACCTCCCAAAGTGCAAACCTCCAAGCCATTTCTCCCATACGATAGGCCTAAGGGCTTAGAGCTGTTGCTGGTCCTCACCTTCCCTTCACACCGCTTTCACAGCCAAACACACTCTGCCCATCTGCCTTTGCCTCAACTCCCAGCACTCCCAAAAAACTCTCAGTCCCGGCACAGACCACCTCCCAAAGTGCAAACCCCCAAGCGATATCTGACAAACGCTACATCTAAGGGCTTAGAGCTGTTGCTGGTCCTCACCTTCCCTTCACACCGCTTTCACAGCCAAACACACTCTGGCCATCTACCCTGGCTTTGCCTCCCAGCACTCCCAACACACATTCTCAGGCTCAATCTCACTCTCACTCCCGGCACACAACACCTCCCAAAGTGCAAACCTCCAAGCCATTTCTCCCATACGATAGGCCTAAGGGCTTAGAGCTGTTGCTGGCCCTCACCTTCCCTTGACACCGCTTTCACAGCCAAACACACTCTGCCCATCTGCCTTTGCCTCAACTCCCAGCACTCCCAAAAAACGCTCAGTCCCGGCACAGACCACCTCCCAAAGTGCAAACCCCCAAGCGATATCTGACAAACGCTAAATCTAAGGGCTTAGAGCTGTTGCTGGTCCTCACCTTCCCTTCACACCGCTTTCACAGCCAAACACGCTCTGCCCATCTGCCTTTGCCTCAACTCCCAGCACTCCCAACACACATTCTCAGGCTCAATCTCACTCTCACTCCCGGCACAGACCACCTCCCAAAGTGCAAACCTCCAAGCCATTTCTCCCCTACGATAGGCCTAAGGGCTTAGAGCTGTTGCTGGTCCTCACCTTCCCTTCACACCGCTTTCACAGCCAAACACACTCTGCCCATCTGCCTTTGCCTCAACTCCCAGCACTCCCAACACACATTCTCAGGTTGAATCTCATTCTCACTCCCGGCACACACCACCTCCCAAAGTGAAAATACCCAAGCGATTTCTGACACACGCTACATCTAAGGGCTTCGAGCTGTTGCTGGTCCTCACCTTCCCTTGACACCGCTTTCACAGCCAAACACACTCTGGCCATCTGCCTTTAACTTGCCTCCCAGCACTCCCAACACACATTCTCAGGTTCAATCTCACTCTCACTCCCGGCACACAACACCTCCCAAAGTGCAAACGTCCAAGCCATTTTTCCCCTACGATAGGCCTAAGAGCTTAGAGCTGTTGCTGGTCCTCACCTTCCCTTGACACCGCTTTCACAGCCAAACACACTCTGCCCATCTACCCTGGCTTTGCCTCCCAGCACTCCCAACACACATTCTCAGGCTCAATCTCACTCTCACTCACGGCACACACCACCTCCCAAAGTGAAAATACCCAAGCCATTTCTCCCATACGATAGGCCTAAGGGCTTAGAGCTGTTGCTGGCCCTCACCTTACCTTGACACCGCTTTCTCAGCCAAACACACTCTGCCCATCTGCCTTTGCCTCAACTCCCAGCACTCCCAACACACATTCTCAGGCTCAATCTCACTCTCACTCCCGGCACAGACCACCTCCCAAAGTGCAAACCTCCAAGCCATTTCTCCCATACGATAGGCCTAAGGGCTTAGAGCTGTTGCTGGTCCTCACCTTCCCTTGACACCGCTTTCACAGCCAAACACACTCTGGCCATCTGCCTTTGCCTCAACTCCCAGCACTCCCAAAAAACTCTCAGTCCCGGCACAGACCACCTCCCAAAGTGCAAACCCCCAAGCGATATCTGACAAACGCTAAATCTAAGGGCTTAGAGCTGTTGCTGGTCCTCACCTTCCCTTGACACCGCTTTCACAGCCAAACACACTCTGGCCATCTACCCTGGCTTTGCCTCCCAGCACTCCCAAAACACTCTCACTCCGGGCACAGACCACCTCCCAAAGTGCAAAGCCCCAAGCGATATCTGACAAACGGTACATCAAAGGGCTTAGAGCTGTTGCTGGTCCTCACCTTCCCTTGACACCGCTTTCACAGCCAGACACACTCTGGCCATCTACCCTGGCTTTGCCTCCCAGCACTCCCAATACACATTCTCAGGCTCAATCTCACTCTCACTCCCGGCACACACCACCTCCCAAAATGAAAATACCCAAGCCATTTCTCCCATACGATAGGCCTAAGGGCTTAGAGCTGTTGCTGGTCCTCACCTTCCCTTGACACCGCTTTCACAGCCAAACACACTCTGCCCATCTACCCTGGCTTTGCCTCCCAGCACTCCCAACACACATTCTCAGGCTCAATCTCACTCTCACTCCCGGCACACACCACCTCCCAAAGTGAAAATACCCAAGCCATTTCTCCCATACGATAGGCCTAAGGGCTTAGAGCTGTTGCTGGTCCTCACCTTCCCTTCACACCGCTTTCACAGCCAAACACACTCTGCGCATCTGCCTTTGCCTCAACTCCCAGCACTCCCAACACACGTTCTCAGGCTCACTCTCACTCTCACTCCCTGCACAGAGCACCTCCCAAAGTGCAAACCTCCAAGCCATTTCTCCCATACGATAGGCCTAAGGGCTTAGAGCTGTTGCTGGTCCTCACCTTCCCTTGACACCGCTTTCACAGCCAAACACACTCTGCCCATCTACCCTGGCTTTGCCTCTCAGCACTCCCAATACACATTCTCAGGCTCAATCTCACTCTCACTCCCGGCACACACCACCTCCAAAAGTGAAAATACCCAAGCCATTTCTCCCATACGATAGGCCTAAGGGCTTAGAGCTGTTGCTGGTCCTCACCTTCCCTTGACACCGCTTTCACAGCCAAACACACTCTGCCCATCTGCCTTTGCCTTGCCTCCCAGCGCGCCCAACACACTCTCACTATCGGCACAGACCACCTCCCAAAGTGCAAACCTCCAAGCCATTTCTCCCATACGATAGGCCTAAGGGCTTAGAGCTGTTGCTGGTCCTCACCTTCCCTTGACACCGCTTTCACAGCCAAACACACTCTGGCCATCTGCCTTTAACTTGCCTCCCAGCACTCCCAAATCACTCTCACTCCCGGCACACACCACCTCCCAAAGTGCAAACACCCAAGCGATTTCTGACACACGCTACATCTAAGAGCTTAGAGCTGTTGCTGGTCCTCACCTTCCCTTGACACCGCTTTCACAGCCAAACACACTCTGGCCATCTACCCTGGCTTTGCCTCCCAGCACTCCCAACACACATTCTCAGGCTCTCTCTCACTCTCACTCACGGCACAGACCACCTCCAAAAGTGAAAATACCCAAGGCATTTCTCCCATACGATAGGCCTAAGGGCTTAGAGCTGTTGCTGGTCCTCACCTTCCCTTGACACCGCTTTCACAGCCAAACACACTCTGCCCATCTACCCTGGCTTTGCCTCCCAGCACTCCCAACACACATTCTCAGGTTGAATCTCATTCTCACTCCCGGCACACACCACCTCCCAAAGTGAAAATACCCAAGCGATTTCTGACACACGCTACATCTAAGGGCTTAGAGCTGTTGCTGGTCCTCACCTTCCCTTCACACCGCTTTCACAGCCAAACACACTCTGCCCATCTGCCTTTAACTTGCCTCCCAGCACTCCCAACACACATTCTCAGGTTCAATCTCACTCTCACTCCCGGCACACAACACCTCCCAAAGTGCAAACGTCCAAGCCATTTTTCCCCTACGATAGGCCTAAGGGCTTAGAGCTGTTGCTGGTCCTCACCTTCCCTTGACACCGCTTTCACAGCCAAACACACTCTGCCCATCTACCCTGGCTTTGCCTCCCAGCACTCCCAACACACATTGTCAGGCTCAATCTCACTCTCACTCCCGGCACACACCACCTCCCAAAGTGAAAATACCCAAGCCATTTCTCCCATACGATAGGCCTAAGGGCTTCGAGCTGTTGCTGGCCCTCACCTTCCCTTGACACCGCTTTCACAGCCAAACACACTCTGCCCATCTACCCTGGCTTTGCCTCCCAGCACTCCCAATACACATTCTCAGGCTCAATCTCACTCTCACTCCCGGCACACACCACCTCCCAAAGTGAAAATACCCAAGCCATTTCTCCCATACGATAGGCCTAAGGGCTTAGAGCTGTTGCTGGTCCTCACCTTCCCTTGACACCGCTTTCACAGCCAAACACACTCTGCCCATCTACCCTGGCTTTGCCTCCCAGCACTCCCAACACACATTCTCAGGCTCAATCTCACTCTCACTCACGGCACACACCACCTCCCAAAGTGAAAATACCCAAGCCATTTCTCCCATACGATAGGCCTAAGGGCTTAGAGCTGTTGCTGGTCCTCACCTTCCCTTGACACCGCTTTCACAGCCAAACACACTCTGGCCATCTGCCTTTGCCTTGCCTCCCAGCAATCCCAACACACTCTCACTACCAGCACACACCACCTCCCAAAATGCCACCACCAAACCGATTTCTGACACACGCTACATCTAAGGGCTTAGAGCTGTTGCTGGTCCTCACCTTCCCTTGACACCGCTTTCACAGCCAAACGCACTCTGCCCATCTGCGCTGCCCTTGCCTCCCAGCACTCCCAACACACATTCTCAAGCACGCTCACGCTCTCACTCTGACTCCCAGCACAGACCACCTCCCAAAGTGCAAATACCAAAGCCATTTCTGTACACGCTACATCTACAGGCTTAGAGCTGTTGCTGGTCCTCACCTTCCCTTGACACCGCTTTCACAGCAAAACACACTCTGCCCATCTACCCTGGCTTTCCCTCCCAGCACTCCCAATACATATTCTCAGGCTCACTATCACTCTCACTCCCGGCACAGACCACCTCCCAAAGTGCAAACGTCCAAGCCATTTCTCCCCTACGATAGGCCTAAGGGCTTAGAGCTGTTGCTGGTCCTCACCTTCCCTTGACACCGCTTTCACAGCCAAACACACTCTGGCCATCTGCCTTTGCCTTGCCTCCCAGCACTCCCAACACACTCTCACTATCGGCACAGACCACCTCCCAAAGTGCAAACCTCCAAGCCATTTCTCCCATACGATAGGCCTAAGGGCTTAGAGCTGTTGCTGGTCCTCACCTTCCCTTCACACCGCTTTCACAGCCAAACACACTCTGGCCATCTGCCTTTAACTTGCCTCCCAGCACTCCCAAATCACTCACACTCCCGGCACACACCACCTCCCAAAGTGAAAATACCCAAGCGATTTCTGACACACGCTACATCTAAGAGCTTAGAGCTGTTGCTGGTCCTCACCTTCCCTTGACACCGCTTTCACAGCCAAACACACTCTGCCCATCTACCCTGGCTTTGCCTCCCAGCACTCCCAACACACATTCTCAGGCTCTCTCTCACTCTCACTCATGGCACAGACCACCACCAAAAGTGAAAATACCCAAGGCATTTCTCCCATACGATAGGCCTAAGGGCTTAGAGCTGTTGCTGGTCCTCACCTTCCCTTGACACCGCTTTCACAGCCAAACACACTCTGCCCATCTACCCTGGCTTTGCCTCCCAGCACTCCCAACACACATTCTCAGGTTGAATCTCATTCTCACTCCCGGCACACACCACCTCCCAAAGTGAAAATACCCAAGCGATTTCTGACACACGCTACATCTAAGGGCTTTCGAGCTGTTGCTGGTCCTCACCTTCCCTTCACACCGCTTTCACAGCCAAACACACTCTGCCCATCTGCCTTTAACTTGCCTCCCAGCACTCCCAACACACATTCTCAGGTTCAATCTCACTCTCACTCCCGGCAAACAACACCTCCCAAAGTGCAAACGTCCAAGCCATTTTTCCCCTACGATAGGCCTAAGGGCTTAGAGCTGTTGCTGGTCCTCACCTTCCCTTGACACCGCTTTCACAGCCAAACACACTCTGCCCATCTACCCTGGCTTTGCCTCCCAGCACTCCCAACACACATTCTCAGGCTCAATCTCACTCTCACTCCCGGCACACAACACCTCCCAAAGTGCAAACCTCCAAGCCATTTCTCCCATACGATAGGCCTAAGGGCTTAGAGCTGTTGCTGGCCCTCACCTTCCCTTGACACCGCTTTCACAGCCAAACACACTCTGCCCATCTGCCTTTGCCTCAACTCCCAGCACTCCCAACACACATTCTCAGGCTCACTCTCACTCTCACTCCCGGCACAGACCACCTCCCAAAGTGCAAACCTCCAAGCCATTTCTCCAATACGATAGGCCTAAGGGATTAGAGCTGTTGCTGGTCCTCACCTTCCCTTCACACCGCTTTCACAGCCAAACACACTCTGCCCATCTGCCTTTGCCTCAACTCCCAGCACTCCCAAAAAACTCTCAGTCCCGGCACAGACCACCTCCCAAAGTGCAAACCCCCAAGCGATATCTGACAAACGCTAAATCTAAGGGCTTAGAGCTGTTGCTGGTCCTCACCTTCCCTTCACACCGCTTTCACAGCCAAACACACTCTGGCCATCTACCCTGGCTTTGCCTCCCAGCACTCCCAAAACACTCTCACTCCGGGCACAGACCACCTCCCAAAGTGCAAACCCCCAAGCGATATCTGACAAACGGTACATCAAAGGGCTTAGAGCTGTTGCTGGTCCTCACCTTCCCTTGACACCGCTTTCACAGCCAAACACACTCTGCCCATCTACCCTGGCTTTGCCTCCCAGCACTCCCAATACACATTCTCAGGCTCACTATCACTCTCACTCCCGGCACACACCACCTCCCAAAATGAAAATACCCAAGCCATTTCTCCCATACGATAGGCCTAAGGGCTTAGAGCTGTTGCTGGTCCTCACCTTCCCTTGACACCGCTTTCACAGCCAAACACACTCTGCCCATCTACCTGGCTTTGCCTCCCAGCACTCCCAACACACATTCTCAGGCTCAATCTCACTCTCAGTCCCGGCACACAACACCTCCCAAAGTGAAAATACCCAAGCCATTTCTCCCATACGATAGGCCTAAGGGCTTAGAGCTGTTGCTGGCCCTCACCTTCCCTTGACACCGCTTTCACAGCCAAACACACTCTGCCCATCTGCCTTTGCCTCAACTCCCAGCACTCCCAACACACATTCTCAGGTTGAATCTCATTCTCACTCCCGGCACACACCATCTCCCAAAGTGAAAATACCCAAGCGATTTCTGACACACGCTACATCTAAGGGCTTAGAGCTGTTGCTGGTCCTCACCTTCCCTTCACACCGCTTTCACAGCCAAACACACTCTGGCCATCTGCCTTTAACTTGTCTCCCAGCACTCCCAACACACATTCTCAGGTTCAATCTCACTCTCACTCCCGGCACACACCACCTCCCAAAGTGAAAATACCCAAGGCATTTCTCCCATACGATAGGACTAAGGGCTTAGAGATGTTGCTGGTCCTCATCTTCCCTTGACACCGCTTTCACAGCCAAACACACTCTGGCCATCTGCCTTTAACTTGCCTCCCAGCACTCCCAACACACATTCTCAGGTTCAATCTCACTCTCACTCCCTGCACAGACCACCTCCCAAAGTGAAAATACCCAAGCGATTTCTGACACACGCTACATCTAAGGGCTTAGAGCTGTTGCTGGTCCTCACCTTCCCTTGACACCGCTTTCACAGCCAAACACACTCTGCCCATCTGCCTTTAACTTGCCTCCCAGCACTCCCAACACACTCTCACTATCGGCACAGACCACCTCCCAAAGTGCAAACCTCCAAGCCATTTCTCCCATACGATAGGCCTAAGGGCTTAGAGCTGTTGCTGGTCCTCACCTTCCCTTGACACCGCTTTCACAGCAAAACACACTCTGGCCATCTACCCTGGCTTTGCCTCCCAGCACTCCCAACACACATTCTCAGGCTCTCTCTCACTCTCACTCACGGCACACACCACCTGCCAAAGTGAAAATACCCAAGGCATTTCTCCCATACGATAGGCCTGAGGGCTTAGAGCTGTTGCTGGTCCTCACCTTCCCTTGACACCGCTTTCACAGCCAAACACACTCTGCCCATCTACCCTGGCTTTGCCTCCCAGCACTCCCAACACACATTCTCAGGTTGAATCTCATTCTCACTCCCGGCACACACCACCTCCCAAAGTGAAAATACCCAAGCGATTTCTGACACACGCTACATCTAAGGGCTTCGAGCTGTTGCTGGTCCTCACCTTCCCTTCACACCGCTTTCACAGCCAAACACACTCTGGCCATCTGCCTTTAACTTGCCTCCCAGCACTCCCAACACACATTCTCAGGTTCAATCTCACTCTCACTCCCGGCACACAACACCTCCCAAAGTGCAAACGTCCAAGCCATTTTTCCCCTAGGATAGGCCTAAGGGCTTAGAGCTGTTGCTGGTCCTCACCTTCCCTTGACACCGCTTTCACAGCCAAACACACTCTGCCCATCTACCCTGGCTTTGCCTCCCAGCACTCCCAACACACATTGTCAGGCTCAATCTCACTCTCACTCCCGGCACACAACACCTCCCAAAGTGCAAACCTCCAAGCCATTTCTCCCATACGATAGGCCTAAGGGCTTAGAGCTGTTGCTGGCCCTCACCTTCCCTTGACACCGCTTTCACAGCCAAACACACTCTGCCCATCTGCCTTTGCCTCAACTCCCAGCACTCCCAACACACATTCTCAGGCTCACTCTCACTCTCACTCCCGGCACACAACACCTCCCAAAGTGCAAACCTCCAAGCCATTTCTCCCATACGATAGGCCTAAGGGCTTAGAGCTGTTGCTGGCCCTCACCTTCCCTTGACACCGCTTTCACAGCCAAACACACTCTGCCCATCTGCCTTTGCCTCAACTCCCAGCACTCCCAAAAAACTCTCAGTCCCGGCACAGACCACCTCCCAAAGTGCAAACCCCCAAGCGATATCTGACAAACGCTAAATCTAAGGGCTTAGAGCTGTTGCTGGTCCTCACCTTCCCTTGACACCGCTTTCACAGCCAAACACACTCTGGCCATCTACCCTGGCTTTGCCTCCCAGCACTCCCAAAACACTCTCACTCCGGGCACGGACCACCTCCCAAAGTGCAAACCCCCAAGCGATATCTGACAAACGGTACATCAAAGGGCTTAGAGCTGTTGCTGGTCCTCACCTTCCCTTGACACCGCTTTCACAGCCAAACACACTCTGTCCATCTGCCTTTAACTTGCCTCCCAGCACTCTCAACACACATTCTCAGGTTCAATCTCACTCTCACTCCCGGCACACACCACCTCCCAAAGTGAAAATACCCAAGGCATTTCTCCCATACGATAGGACTAAGGGCTTAGAGCTGTTGCTGGTCCTCATCTTCCCTTGACACCGCTTTCACAGCCAAACACACTCTGGCCATCTGCCTTTAACTTGCCTCCCAGCACTCCCAACACACATTCTCAGGTTCAATCTCACTCTCACTCCCTGCACAGACCACCTCCCAAAGTGAAAATACCCAAGCGATTTCTGACACACGCTACATCTAAGGGCTTAGAGCTGTTGCTGGTCCTCACCTTCCCTTCACACCGCTTTCACAGCCAAACACACTCTGCCCATCTGCCTTTAACTTGCCTCCCAGCACTCCCAACACACATTCTCAGGTTCAATCTCACTCTCACTCCCTGCACAGACCACCTCCCAAAGTGAAAATACCCAAGCGATTTCTGACACACGCTACATCTAAGGGCTTAGAGCTGTTGCTGGTCCTCACCTTCCCTTCACACCGCTTTCACAGCCAAACACACTCTGCCCATCTACCCTGGCTTTCCCTCCCAGCACTCCCAACACACATTGTCAGGCTCACTCTCACTCTCACTCCCGGCAGAGACCAGCAAACAAAGTGCCAACACAGAAGCCATTTCTTCCATACAATAGGCCTAAAAGCTTAGAGCTGTTGCTGGTCCTCACCTTCCCTTGACACCGCTTTCACAGCCAAACGCACTCTGCCCATCTGCGCTGCCCTTGCCTCCCAGCACTCCCAACACACATTCTCAAGCACGCTCACGCTCTCCACTCTGACTCCCAGCACAGACCACCTCCCAAAGTGCAAATACCAAAGCCATTTCTGTACACGCTACATCTACAGGCTTAGAGCTGTTGCTGGTCCTCACCTTCCCTTGACACCGCTTTCACAGCAAAACACACTCTGCCCATCTACCCTGGCTTTCCCTCCCAGCACTCCCAATACACATTCTCAGGCTCACTATCACTCTCACTCCCGGCACAGACCACCTCCCAAAGTGCAAACGTCCAAGCCATTTCTCCCCTACGATAGGCCTAAGGGCTTAGAGCTGTTGCTGGTCCTCACCTTCCCTTGACACCGCTTTCACAGCCAAACACACTCTGCCCATCTACCCTGGCTTTCCCTCCCAGCACTCCCAACACACATTCTCAGGCTCACTCTCACTCTCACTCCCGGTACACAACACCTCCCAAAGTGCAAACCACCAAGCCATTTCTCCCATACGATAGGCCTAAGGGCTTAGAGCTGTTGCTGGTCCTCACCTTCCCTTGACACCGCTTTCACAGCCAAACACACTCTGGCCATCTGCCTTTGCCTTGCCTCCCAGCACTCCCAACACACTCTCACTATCGGCACAGACCACCTCCCAAAGTGCAAACCTCCAAGCCATTTCTCCCATACGATAGGCCTAAGGGCTTAGAGCTGTTGCTGGTCCTCACCTTCCCTTGACACCGCTTTCACAGACAAACACACTCTGGCCATCTGCCTTTAACTTGCCTCCCAGCACTCCCAAATCACTCTCACTCCCGGCACACACCACCTCCCAAAGTGAAAATACCCAAGCGATTTCTGACACACGCTACATCTAAGGGCTTAGAGCTGTTGCTGGTCCTCACCTTCCCTTGACACCGCTTTCACAGCCAAACACACTCTGGCCATCTGCCTTTAACTTGCCTCCCAGCACTCCCAACACACATTCTCAGGTTCAATCTCACTCTCACTCCCGGCACACACCACCTCCCAAAGTGCAAACGTCCAAGCCATTTTCCCCTACGATAGGCCTAAGGGCTTAGAGCTGTTGCTGGTCCTCACCTTCCCTTGACACCGCTTTCACAGCCAAACACACTCTGCCCATCTGCCTTTGCCTCAACTCCCAGCGCTCCCAACACACATTCTCAGGCTCACTCTCACTCTCACTCCCGGCACAGACCACCTCCCAAAGTGCAAACCTCCAAGCCATTTCTCCCATACGATAGGCCTAAGGGCTTAGAGCTGTTGCTGGTCCTCACCTTCCCTTGACACCGCTTTCACAGACAAACACACTCTGCCCATCTGCCTTTGCCTCAACTCCCAGCACTCCCAAAAAACTCTCAGTCCCGGCACAGACCACCTCCCAAAGTGCAAACACCCAACCGATTTCTGACAAACGCTAAATCTAAGGGCTTAGAGCTGTTGCTGGTCCTCACCTTCCCTTGACACCGCTTTCACAGCCAAACACACTCTGCCCATCTACCCTGGCTTTGCCTCCCAGCACTCCCAATACACATTCTCAGGCTCACTATCACTCTCACTCCCGGCACACACCACCTCCCAAAATGAAAATACCCAAGCCATTTCTCCCATACGATAGGCCTAAGGGCTTAGAGCTGTTGCTGGTCCTCACCTTCCCTTGACACCGCTTTCACAGCCAAACACACTCTGCCCATCTACCTGGCTTTGCCTCCCAGCACTCCCAACACACATTCTCAGGCTCAATCTCACTCTCAGTCCCGGCACACAACACCTCCCAAAGTGAAAATACCCAAGCCATTTCTCCCATACGATAGGCCTAAGGGCTTAGAGCTGTTGCTGGCCCTCACCTTCCCTTGACACCGCTTTCACAGCCAAACACACTCTGCCCATCTGCCTTTGCCTCAACTCCCAGCACTCCCAACACACATTCTCAGGTTGAATCTCATTCTCACTCCCGGCACACACCATCTCCCAAAGTGAAAATACCCAAGCGATTTCTGACACACGCTACATCTAAGGGCTTAGAGCTGTTGCTGGTCCTCACCTTCCCTTCACACCGCTTTCACAGCCAAACACACTCTGGCCATCTGCCTTTAACTTGTCTCCCAGCACTCCCAACACACATTCTCAGGTTCAATCTCACTCTCACTCCCGGCACACACCACCTCCCAAAGTGAAAATACCCAAGGCATTTCTCCCATACGATAGGACTAAGGGCTTAGAGATGTTGCTGGTCCTCATCTTCCCTTGACACCGCTTTCACAGCCAAACACACTCTGGCCATCTGCCTTTAACTTGCCTCCCAGCACTCCCAACACACATTCTCAGGTTCAATCTCACTCTCACTCCCTGCACAGACCACCTCCCAAAGTGAAAATACCCAAGCGATTTCTGACACACGCTACATCTAAGGGCTTAGAGCTGTTGCTGGTCCTCACCTTCCCTTGACACCGCTTTCACAGCCAAACACACTCTGCCCATCTGCCTTTAACTTGCCTCCCAGCACTCCCAACACACTCTCACTATCGGCACAGACCACCTCCCAAAGTGCAAACCTCCAAGCCATTTCTCCCATACGATAGGCCTAAGGGCTTAGAGCTGTTGCTGGTCCTCACCTTCCCTTGACACCGCTTTCACAGCAAAACACACTCTGGCCATCTACCCTGGCTTTGCCTCCCAGCACTCCCAACACACATTCTCAGGCTCTCTCTCACTCTCACTCACGGCACACACCACCTGCCAAAGTGAAAATACCCAAGGCATTTCTCCCATACGATAGGCCTGAGGGCTTAGAGCTGTTGCTGGTCCTCACCTTCCCTTGACACCGCTTTCACAGCCAAACACACTCTGCCCATCTACCCTGGCTTTGCCTCCCAGCACTCCCAACACACATTCTCAGGTTGAATCTCATTCTCACTCCCGGCACACACCACCTCCCAAAGTGAAAATACCCAAGCGATTTCTGACACACGCTACATCTAAGGGCTTCGAGCTGTTGCTGGTCCTCACCTTCCCTTCACACCGCTTTCACAGCCAAACACACTCTGGCCATCTGCCTTTAACTTGCCTCCCAGCACTCCCAACACACATTCTCAGGTTCAATCTCACTCTCACTCCCGGCACACAACACCTCCCAAAGTGCAAACGTCCAAGCCATTTTTCCCCTAGGATAGGCCTAAGGGCTTAGAGCTGTTGCTGGTCCTCACCTTCCCTTGACACCGCTTTCACAGCCAAACACACTCTGCCCATCTACCCTGGCTTTGCCTCCCAGCACTCCCAACACACATTGTCAGGCTCAATCTCACTCTCACTCCCGGCACACAACACCTCCCAAAGTGCAAACCTCCAAGCCATTTCTCCCATACGATAGGCCTAAGGGCTTAGAGCTGTTGCTGGCCCTCACCTTCCCTTGACACCGCTTTCACAGCCAAACACACTCTGCCCATCTGCCTTTGCCTCAACTCCCAGCACTCCCAACACACATTCTCAGGCTCACTCTCACTCTCACTCCCGGCACACAACACCTCCCAAAGTGCAAACCTCCAAGCCATTTCTCCCATACGATAGGCCTAAGGGCTTAGAGCTGTTGCTGGCCCTCACCTTCCCTTGACACCGCTTTCACAGCCAAACACACTCTGCCCATCTGCCTTTGCCTCAACTCCCAGCACTCCCAAAAAACTCTCAGTCCCGGCACAGACCACCTCCCAAAGTGCAAACCCCCAAGCGATATCTGACAAACGCTAAATCTAAGGGCTTAGAGCTGTTGCTGGTCCTCACCTTCCCTTGACACCGCTTTCACAGCCAAACACACTCTGGCCATCTACCCTGGCTTTGCCTCCCAGCACTCCCAAAACACTCTCACTCCGGGCACGGACCACCTCCCAAAGTGCAAACCCCCAAGCGATATCTGACAAACGGTACATCAAAGGGCTTAGAGCTGTTGCTGGTCCTCACCTTCCCTTGACACCGCTTTCACAGCCAAACACACTCTGTCCATCTGCCTTTAACTTGCCTCCCAGCACTCTCAACACACATTCTCAGGTTCAATCTCACTCTCACTCCCGGCACACACCACCTCCCAAAGTGAAAATACCCAAGGCATTTCTCCCATACGATAGGACTAAGGGCTTAGAGCTGTTGCTGGTCCTCATCTTCCCTTGACACCGCTTTCACAGCCAAACACACTCTGGCCATCTGCCTTTAACTTGCCTCCCAGCACTCCCAACACACATTCTCAGGTTCAATCTCACTCTCACTCCCTGCACAGACCACCTCCCAAAGTGAAAATACCCAAGCGATTTCTGACACACGCTACATCTAAGGGCTTAGAGCTGTTGCTGGTCCTCACCTTCCCTTCACACCGCTTTCACAGCCAAACACACTCTGCCCATCTGCCTTTAACTTGCCTCCCAGCACTCCCAACACACATTCTCAGGTTCAATCTCACTCTCACTCCCTGCACAGACCACCTCCCAAAGTGAAAATACCCAAGCGATTTCTGACACACGCTACATCTAAGGGCTTAGAGCTGTTGCTGGTCCTCACCTTCCCTTCACACCGCTTTCACAGCCAAACACACTCTGCCCATCTACCCTGGCTTTCCCTCCCAGCACTCCCAACACACATTGTCAGGCTCACTCTCACTCTCACTCCCGGCAGAGACCAGCAAACAAAGTGCCAACACAGAAGCCATTTCTTCCATACAATAGGCCTAAAAGCTTAGAGCTGTTGCTGGTCCTCACCTTCCCTTGACACCGCTTTCACAGCCAAACGCACTCTGCCCATCTGCGCTGCCCTTGCCTCCCAGCACTCCCAACACACATTCTCAAGCACGCTCACGCTCTCCACTCTGACTCCCAGCACAGACCACCTCCCAAAGTGCAAATACCAAAGCCATTTCTGTACACGCTACATCTACAGGCTTAGAGCTGTTGCTGGTCCTCACCTTCCCTTGACACCGCTTTCACAGCAAAACACACTCTGCCCATCTACCCTGGCTTTCCCTCCCAGCACTCCCAATACACATTCTCAGGCTCACTATCACTCTCACTCCCGGCACAGACCACCTCCCAAAGTGCAAACGTCCAAGCCATTTCTCCCCTACGATAGGCCTAAGGGCTTAGAGCTGTTGCTGGTCCTCACCTTCCCTTGACACCGCTTTCACAGCCAAACACACTCTGCCCATCTACCCTGGCTTTCCCTCCCAGCACTCCCAACACACATTCTCAGGCTCACTCTCACTCTCACTCCCGGTACACAACACCTCCCAAAGTGCAAACCACCAAGCCATTTCTCCCATACGATAGGCCTAAGGGCTTAGAGCTGTTGCTGGTCCTCACCTTCCCTTGACACCGCTTTCACAGCCAAACACACTCTGGCCATCTGCCTTTGCCTTGCCTCCCAGCACTCCCAACACACTCTCACTATCGGCACAGACCACCTCCCAAAGTGCAAACCTCCAAGCCATTTCTCCCATACGATAGGCCTAAGGGCTTAGAGCTGTTGCTGGTCCTCACCTTCCCTTGACACCGCTTTCACAGACAAACACACTCTGGCCATCTGCCTTTAACTTGCCTCCCAGCACTCCCAAATCACTCTCACTCCCGGCACACACCACCTCCCAAAGTGAAAATACCCAAGCGATTTCTGACACACGCTACATCTAAGGGCTTAGAGCTGTTGCTGGTCCTCACCTTCCCTTGACACCGCTTTCACAGCCAAACACACTCTGGCCATCTGCCTTTAACTTGCCTCCCAGCACTCCCAACACACATTCTCAGGTTCAATCTCACTCTCACTCCCGGCACACACCACCTCCCAAAGTGCAAACGTCCAAGCCATTTTCCCCTACGATAGGCCTAAGGGCTTAGAGCTGTTGCTGGTCCTCACCTTCCCTTGACACCGCTTTCACAGCCAAACACACTCTGCCCATCTGCCTTTGCCTCAACTCCCAGCGCTCCCAACACACATTCTCAGGCTCACTCTCACTCTCACTCCCGGCACAGACCACCTCCCAAAGTGCAAACCTCCAAGCCATTTCTCCCATACGATAGGCCTAAGGGCTTAGAGCTGTTGCTGGTCCTCACCTTCCCTTGACACCGCTTTCACAGACAAACACACTCTGCCCATCTGCCTTTGCCTCAACTCCCAGCACTCCCAAAAAACTCTCAGTCCCGGCACAGACCACCTCCCAAAGTGCAAACACCCAACCGATTTCTGACAAACGCTAAATCTAAGGGCTTAGAGCTGTTGCTGGTCCTCACCTTCCCTTGACACCGCTTTCACAGCCAAACACACTCTGCCCATCTACCCTGGCTTTGCCTCCCAGCACTCCCAACACACATTCTCAGGCTCAATCTCACTCTCACTCCCGGCACACAACACCTCCCAAAGTGCAAACCACCAAGCCATTTCTCCCATACGATAGGCCTAAGGGCTTAGAGCTGTTGCTGGTCCTCACCTTCCCTTGACACCGCTTTCACAGCCAAACACACTCTGCCCATCTGCCTTTGCCTCAACTCCCAGCACTCCCAACACACATTCTCAGGCTCACTCTCACTCTCACTCCCGGCACAGACCACCTCCCAAAGTGCAAACCTCCAAGCCATTTCTCCCATACGATAGGCCTAAGGGCTTAGAGCTGTTGCTGGTCCTCATCTTCCCTTGACACCGCTTTCACAGCCAAACACACTCTGGCCATCTGCCTTTGCCTCAACTCCCAGCACTCCCAAAAAACTCTCAGTCCCGGCACAAACCACCTCCCAAAGTGCAAACCCCCAAGCGATATCTGACAAACGCTAAATCTAAGGGCTTAGAGCTGTTGCTGGTCCTCACCTTCCCTTGACACCGCTTTCACAGCCAAACACACTCTGCCCATCTACCCTGGCTTTGCCTCCCAGCACTCCCAAAACACTCTCACTCCGCGCACAGACCACCTCCCAAAGTGCAAACCCCCAAGCGATATCTGACAAACGGTACATCAAAGGGCTTAGAGCTGTTGCTGGTCCTCACCTTCCCTTGACACCGCTTTCACAGCCAAACACACTCTGCCCATCTACCCTGGCTTTGCCTCCCAGCACTCCCAATACACATTCTCAGGCTCAATCTCACTCTCACTCCCGGCACACACCACCTCCCAAAATGAAAATACCCAAGCCATTTCTCCCATACGATAGGCCTAAGGGCTTAGAGCTGTTGCTGGTCCTCACCTTCCCTTGACACCGCTTTCACAGCCAAACACACTCTGGCCATCTGCCTTTGCCTTGCCTCCCAGCACTCCCAACACACTCTCACTATCGGCACAGACCACCTCCCAAAGTGCAAACCTCCAAGCCATTTCTCCCATACGATAGGCCTAAGGGCTTAGAGCTGTTGCTGGTCCTCACCTTCCCTTGACACCGCTTTCACAGCCAAACACACTCTGCCCATCTGCCTTTGCCTCAACTCCCAGCACTCCCAAAAAACTCTCAGTCCCGGCACAGACCACCTCCCAAAGTGCAAACACCCAACCGATTTCTGACAAACGCTAAATCTAAGGGCTTAGAGCTGTTGCTGGTCCTCACCTTCCCTTGACACCGCTTTCACAGCCAAACACACTCTGCCCATCTACCCTGGCTTTGCCTCCCAGCACTCCCAACACACATTCTCAGGCTCAATCTCACTCTCACTCCCGGCACACAACACCTCCCAAAGTGCAAACCTCCAAGCCATTTCTCCCATACGATAGGCCTAAGGGCTTAGAGCTGTTGCTGGTCCTCACCTTCCCTTGACACCGCTTTCACAGCCAAACACACTCTGGCCATCTGCCTTTGCCTCAACTCCCAGCACTCCCAACACACATTCTCAGGCTCACTCTCACTCTCACTCCCGGCACAGACCACCTCCCAAAGTGCAAACCTCCAAGCCATTTCTCCCATACGATAGGCCTAAGGGCTTAGAGCTGTTGCTGGTCCTCACCTTCCCTTGACACCGCTTTCACAGCCAAACACACTCTGGCCATCTGCCTTTGCCTCAACTCCCAGCACTCCCAAAAAACTCTCAGTCCCGGCACAAACCACCTCCCAAAGTGCAAACCCCCAAGCGATATCTGACAAAAGGTACATCAAAGGGCTTAGAGCTGTTGCTGGTCCTCACCTTCCCTTGACACCGCTTTCACAGCCAAACACACTCTGCCCATCTACCCTGGCTTTGCCTCCCAGCACTCCCAATACACATTATCAGGCTCAATCTCACTCTCACTCCCGGCACACACCACCTCCCAAAATGAAAATACCCAAGCCATTTCTCCCATACGATAGGCCTAAGGGCTTAGAGCTGTTGCTGGTCCTCACCTTCCCTTGACACCGCTTTCACAGCCAAACACACTCTGCCCATCTGCCTTTGCCTCAACTCCCAGCACTCCCAACACACATTCTCAGGCTCACTCTCACTCTCACTCCCGGCACACACCACCTCCCAAAGTGCAAACCTCCAAGCCATTTCTCCCATACGATAGGCCTAAGGGCTTAGAGCTGTTGCTGGTCCTCATCTTCCCTTGACACCGCTTTCACAGCCAAACACACTCTGGCCATCTGCCTTTGCCTCAACTCCCAGCACTCCCAAAAAACTCTCAGTCCCGGCACAAACCACCTCCCAAAGTGCAAACCCCCAAGCGATATCTGACAAACGCTAAATCTAAGGGCTTAGAGCTGTTGCTGGTCCTCACCTTCCCTTGACACCGCTTTCACAGCCAAACACACTCTGCCCATCTACCCTGGCTTTGCCTCCCAGCACTCCCAAAACACTCTCACTCCGCGCACAGACCACCTCCCAAAGTGCAAACCCCCAAGCGATATCTGACAAACGGTACATCAAAGGGCTTAGAGCTGTTGCTGGTCCTCACCTTCCCTTGACACCGCTTTCACAGCCAAACACACTCTGCCCATCTACCCTGGCTTTGCCTCCCAGCACTCCCAATACACATTCTCAGGCTCAATCTCACTCTCACTCCCGGCACACACCACCTCCCAAAATGAAAATACCCAAGCCATTTCTCCCATACGATAGGCCTAAGGGCTTAGAGCTGTTGCTGGTCCTCACCTTCCCTTGACACCGCTTTCACAGCCAAACACACTCTGCCCATCTACCCTGGCTTTGCCTCCCAGCACTCCCAACACACATTCTCAGGCTCACTCTCACTCTCACTCCCGGCACACAACACCTCCCAAAGTGCAAACCACCAAGCCATTTCTCCCATACGATAGGCCTAAGGGCTTAGAGCTGTTGCTGGTCCTCACCTTCCCTTGACACCGCTTTCACAGCCAAACACACTCTGCCCATCTACCCTGGCTTTCCCTCCCAGCACTCCCAACACACATTCTCAGGCTCACTCTCACTCTCACTCCCGGTACACACCACCTCCCAAAGTGCAAACGTCCAAGCCATTTCTCCCATACGATAGGCCTAAGGGCTTAGAGCTGTTGCTGGTCCTCACCTTCCCTTGACACCGCTTTCACAGCCAAACACACTCTGCCCATCTACCCTGGCTTTCCCTCCCAGCACTCCCAACACACATTCTCAGGCTCAATCTCACTCTCACTCCTGGCAGAGACCAGCAGACAAAGTGCCAACACAGAAGCCATTTCTTCCATACAATAGGCCTAAAAGCTTAGAGCTGTTGCTGGTCCTCACCTTCCCTTGACACCGCTTTCACAGCCAAACGCACTCTGCCCATCTGCGCTGCCCTTGCCTCCCAGCACTCCCAACACACATTCTCAAGCACGCTCACGCTCTCACTCTGACTCCCAGCACAGACCACCTCCCAAAGTGCAAATACCAAAGCCATTTCTGTACACGCTACATCTACAGGCTTAGAGCTGTTGCTGGTCCTCACCTTCCCTTGACACCGCTTTCACAGCAAAACACACTCTGCCCATCTACCCTGGCTTTCCCTCCCAGCACTCCCAATACATATTCTCAGGCTCACTATCACTCTCACTCCCGGCACAGACCACCTCCCAAAGTGCAAACGTCCAAGCCATTTCTCCCATACGATAGGCCTAAGGGCTTAGAGCTGTTGCTGGTCCTCACCTTCCCTTGACACCGCTTTCACAGCCAAACACACTCTGGCCATCTGCCTTTAACTTGCCTCCCAGCACTCCCAACACACATTCTCAGGTTCAATCTCACTCTCACTCCCGGCACACAACACCTCCCAAAGTGCAAACGTCCAAGCCATTTTTCCCCTACGATAGGCCTAAGGGCTTAGAGCTGTTGCTGGTCCTCACCTTCCCTTGACACCGCTTTCACAGCCAAACACACTCTGCCCATCTACCCTGGCTTTGCCTCCCAGCACTCCCAACACACATTCTCAGGTTGAATCTCATTCTCACTCCCGGCACACACCACCTCCCAAAGTGAAAATACCCAAGCGATTTCTGACACACGCTACATCTAAGGGCTTAGAGCTGTTGCTGGTCCTCACCTTCCCTTGACACCGCTTTCACAGCCAAACACACTCTGCCCATCTACCCTGGCTTTCCCTCCCAGCACTCCCAACACACATTCTCAGGCTCAATCTCACTCTCACTCCCGGCAGAGACCAGCAAACAAAGTGCCAACACTGAAGCCATTTCTTCCATACAATAGGCCTAAAAGCTTAGAGCTGTTGCTGGTCCTCACCTTCCCTTGACACCGCTTTCACAGCCAAACACACTCTGGCCATCTGCCTTTGCCTTGCCTCCCAGCACTCCCAACACACTCTCACTATCGGCACAGACCACCTCCCAAAGTGCAAACCTCCAAGCCATTTCTCCCATACGATAGGCCTAAGGGCTTAGAGCTGTTGCTGGTCCTCACCTTCCCTTGACACCGCTTTCACAGACAAACACACTCTGGCCATCTGCCTTTGCCTCAACTCCCAGCACTCCCAAAAAACTCTCAGTCCCGGCACAGACCACCTCCCAAAGTGCAAACACCCAACCGATTTCTGACGAACGCTAAATCTAAGGGCTTAGAGCTGTTGCTGGTCCTCACCTTCCCTTGACACCGCTTTCACAGCCAAACACACTCTGCCCATCTACCCTGGCTTTGCCTCCCAGCACTCCCAACACACATTCTCAGGCTCAATCTCACTCTCACTCCCGGCACACAACACCTCCCAAAGTGCAAACCTCCAAGCCATTTCTCCCATACGATAGGCCTAAGGGCTTAGAGCTGTTGCTGGTCCTCACCTTCCCTTGACACCGCTTTCACAGCCAAACACACTCTGCCCATCTGCCTTTGCCTCAACTCCCAGCACTCCCAACACACATTCTCAGGCTCACTCTCACTCTCACTCCCGGCACACAACACCTCCCAAAGTGCAAACGTCCAAGCCATTTCTCCCATACGATAGGCCTAAGGGCTTAGAGCTGTTGCTGGTCCTCATCTTCCCTTGACACCGCTTTCACAGCCAAACACACTCTGGCCATCTGCCTTTGCCTCAACTCCCAGCACTCCCAAAAAACTCTCAGTCCCGGCACAAACCACCTCCCAAAGTGCAAACCCCCAAGCGATATCTGACAAACGCTAAATCTAAGGGCTTAGAGCTGTTGCTGGTCCTCACCTTCCCTTGACACCGCTTTCACAGCCAAACACACTCTGCCCATCTACCCTGGCTTTGCCTCCCAGCACTCCCAAAACACTCTCACTCCGCGCACAGACCACCTCCCAAAGTGCAAACCCCCAAGCGATATCTGACAAACGGTACATCAAAGGGCTTAGAGCTGTTGCTGGTCCTCACCTTCCCTTGACACCGCTTTCACAGCCAAACACACTCTGCCCATCTACCCTGGCTTTGCCTCCCAGCACTCCCAATACACATTCTCAGGCTCACTCTCACTCTCACTCCCGCCACACAACACCTCCCAAAGTGCAAACCACCAAGCCATTTCTCCCATACGATAGGCCTAAGGGCTTAGAGCTGTTGCTGGTCCTCACCTTCCCTTGACACCGCTTTCACAGCCAAACACACTCTGCCCATCTACCCTGGCTTTCCCTCCCAGCACTCCCAACACACATTCTCAGGCTCAATCTCACTCTCACTCCCGGTACACACCACCTCCCAAAGTGCAAACGTCCAAGCCATTTCTCCCATACGATAGGCCTAAGGGCTTAGAGCTGTTGCTGGTCCTCACCTTCCCTTGACACCGCTTTCACAGCCAAACACACTCTGCCCATCTACCCTGGCTTTGCCTCCCAGCACTCCCAACACACATTCTCAGGTTGAATCTCATTCTCACTCCCGGCACACACCACCTCCCAAAGTGAAAATACCCAAGCGATTTCTGACACACGCTACATCTAAGGGCTTAGAGCTGTTGCTGGTCCTCACCTTCCCTTCACACCGCTTTCACAGCCAAACACACTCTGCCCATCTACCCTGGCTTTCCCTCCCAGCACTCCCAACACACATTGTCAGGCTCAATCTCACTCTCACTCCTGGCAGAGACCAGCAGACAAAGTGCCAACACAGAAGCCATTTCTTCCATACAATAGGCCTAAAAGCTTAGAGCTGTTGCTGGTCCTCACCTTCCCTTGACACCGCTTTCACAGCCAAACACACTCTGCCCATCTGCGCTGCCCTTGCCTCCCAGTACTCCCAACACACTCTCACTATCGGCACAGACCACCTCCCAAAGTGCAAACCTCCAAGCCATTTCTCCCATACGATAGGCCTAAGGGCTTAGAGCTGTTGCTGGTCCTCACCTTCCCTTGACACCGCTTTCACAGCCAAACACACTCTGCCCATCTACCCTGGCTTTGCCTCCCAGCACTCCCAAAACACTCTCACTCGGCGCACAGAACACCTCCCAAAGTGCAAACCCCCAAGCGATATCTGACAAACGGTACATCAAAGGGCTTAGAGCTGTTGCTGGTCCTCACCTTCCCTTGACACCGCTTTCACAGCCAAACACACTCTGCCCATCTACCCTGGCTTTGCCTCCCAGCACTCCCAATACACATTCTCAGGCTCACTCTCACTCTCACTCCCGGCACACAACACCTCCCAAAGTGCAAACCACCAAGCCATTTCTCCCCTACGATAGGCCTAAGGGCTTAGAGCTGTTGCTGGTCCTCACCTTCCCTTGACACCGCTTTCACAGCCAAACACACTCTGGTCATCTGCCTTTGCCTTGCCTCCCAGCACTCCCAACACACTCTCACTATCGGCACAGACCACCTCCCAAAGTGCAAACCTCCAAGCCATTTCTCCCATACGATAGGCCTAAGGGCTTAGAGCTGTTGCTGGTCCTCACCTTCCCTTGACACCGCTTTCACAGCCAAACACACTCTGCCCATCTGCCTTTGCCTCAACTCCCAGCACTCCCAACACACATTCTCAGGCTCAATCTCACTCTCACTCCCGGCACAGACCACCTCCCAAAGTGCAAACCTCCAAGCCATTTCTCCCCTACGATAGGCCTAAGGGCTTAGAGCTGTTGCTGGTCCTCATCTTCCCTTGACACCGCTTTCACAGACAAACACACTCTGGCCATCTGCCTTTGCCTCAACTCCCAGCACTCCCAAAAAACTCTCAGTCCCGGCACAAACCACCTCCCAAAGTGCAAACCCCCAAGCGATATCTGACAAACGCTAAATCTAAGGGCTTAGAGCTGTTGCTGGTCCTCACCTTCCCTTCACACCGCTTTCACAGCCAAACACACTCTGCCCATCTACCCTGGCTTTGCCTCCCAGCACTCCCAACCCACATTCTCAGGCTCAATCTCACTCTCACTCCCGGCACACAACACCTCCCAAAGTGCAAACCTCCAAGCCATTTCTCCCATACGATAGGCCTAAGGGCTTAGAGCTGTTGCTGGTCCTCACCTTCCCTTCACACCGCTTTCACAGCCAAACACACTCTGGCCATCTGCCTTTGCCTCAACTCCCAGCACTCCCAACACACATTCTCAGGCTCACTCTCACTCTCACTCCCGGCACAGACCACCTCCCAAAGTGCAAACCTCCAAGCCATTTCTCCCATACGATAGGCCTAAGGGCTTAGAGCTGTTGCTGGTCCTCATCTTCCCTTGACACCGCTTTCACAGCCAAACACACTCTGGCCATCTGCCTTTGCCTCAACTCCCAGCACTCCCAAAAAACTCTCAGTCCCGGCACAAACCACCTCCCAAAGTGCAAACCCCCAAGCGATATCTGACAAAAGGTACATCAAAGGGCTTAGAGCTGTTGCTGGTCCTCACCTTCCCTTGACACCGCTTTCACAGCCAAACACACTCTGCCCATCTACCCTGGCTTTGCCTCCCAGCACTCCCAATACACATTATCAGGCTCAATCTCACTCTCACTCCCGGCACACAACACCTCCCAAAATGAAAATACCCAAGGCATTTCTCCCCTACGATAGGCCTAAGGGCTTAGAGCTGTTGCTGGTCCTCACCTTCCCTTGACACCGCTTTCACAGCCAAACACACTCTGCCCATCTGCCTTTGCCTCAACTCCCAGCACTCCCAACACACATTCTCAGGCTCACTCTCACTCTCACTCCCGGCACACACCACCTCCCAAAGTGCAAACCTCCAAGCCATTTCTCCCATACGATAGGCCTAAGGGCTTAGAGCTGTTGCTGGTCCTCATCTTCCCTTGACACCGCTTTCACAGCCAAACACACTCTGGCCATCTGCCTTTGCCTCAACTCCCAGCACTCCCAAAAAACTCTCAGTCCCGGCACAAACCACCTCCCAAAGTGCAAACCCCCAAGCGATATCTGACAAACGCTAAATCTAAGGGCTTAGAGCTGTTGCTGGTCCTCACCTTCCCTTGACACCGCTTTCACAGCCAAACACACTCTGCCCATCTACCCTGGCTTTGCCTCCCAGCACTCCCAAAACACTCTCACTCCGCGCACAGACCACCTCCCAAAGTGCAAACCCCCAAGCGATATCTGACAAACGGTACATCAAAGGGCTTAGAGCTGTTGCTGGTCCTCACCTTCCCTTGACACCGCTTTCACAGCCAAACACACTCTGCCCATCTACCCTGGCTTTGCCTCCCAGCACTCCCAACACACATTCTCAGGCTCACTCTCACTCTCACTCCCGGCACACACCACCTCCCAAAATGAAAATACCCAAGCCATTTCTCCCATACGATAGGCCTAAGGGCTTAGAGCTGTTGCTGGTCCTCACCTTCCCTTGACACCGCTTTCACAGCCAAACACACTCTGCCCATCTACCCTGGCTTTGCCTCCCAGCACTCCCAACACACATTCTCAGGCTCACTCTCACTCTCACTCCCGGTACACACCACCTCCCAAAGTGCAAACGTCCAAGCCATTTCTCCCATACGATAGGCCTAAGGGCTTAGAGCTGTTGCTGGTCCTCACCTTCCCTTGACACCGCTTTCACAGCCAAACACACTCTGCCCATCTACCCTGGCTTTCCCTCCCAGCACTCCCAACACACATTGTCAGGCTCAATCTCACTCTCACTCCTGGCAGAGACCAGCAGACAAAGTGCCAACACAGAAGCCATTTCTTCCATACAATAGGCCTAAAAGCTTAGAGCTGTTGCTGGTCCTCACCTTCCCTTGACACCGCTTTCACAGCCAAACGCACTCTGCCCATCTGCGCTGCCCTTGCCTCCCAGCACTCCCAACACACATTCTCAAGCACGCTCACGCTCTCACTCTGACTCCCAGCACAGACCACCTCCCAAAGTGCAAATACCAAAGCCATTTCTGTACACGCTACATCTACAGGCTTAGAGCTGTTGCTGGTCCTCACCTTCCCTTGACACCGCTTTCACAGCAAAACACACTCTGCCCATCTACCCTGGCTTTCCCTCCCAGCACTCCCAATACATATTCTCAGGCTCACTATCACTCTCACTCCCGGCACAGACCACCTCCCAAAGTGCAAACGTCCAAGCCATTTCTCCCCTACGATAGGCCTAAGGGCTTAGAGCTGTTGCTGGTCCTCACCTTCCCTTGACACCGCTTTCACAGACAAACACACTCTGGCCATCTGCCTTTAACTTGCCTCCCAGCACTCCCAAAGCACTCTCACTCCCGGCACACAACACCTCCCAAAGTGAAAATACCGAAGCCATTTCTCCCATACGATAGGCCTAAGGGCTTAGAGCTGTTGCTGGTCCTCACCTTCCCTTGACACCGCTTTCACAGCCAAACACACTCTGGCCATCTGCCTTTAACTTGCCTCCCAGCACTCCCAACACACATTCTCAGGTTCAATCTCACTCTCACTCCCGGCACACAACACCTCCCAAAGTGCAAACGTCCAAGCCATTTTTCCCCTACGATAGGCCTAAGGGCTTAGAGCTGTTGCTGGTCCTCACCTTCCCTTGACACCGCTTTCACAGCCAAACACACTCTGCCCATCTACCCTGGCTTTGCCTCCCAGCACTCCCAACACACATTCTCAGGTTGAATCTCATTCTCACTCCCGGCACACAACACCTCCCAAAGTGAAAATACCCAAGCGATTTCTGACACACGCTACATCTAAGGGCTTAGAGCTGTTGCTGGTCCTCACCTTCCCTTGACACCGCTTTCACAGCCAAACACACTCTGCCCATCTACCCTGGCTTTCCCTCCCAGCACTCCCAACACACATTCTCAGGCTCAATCTCACTCTCACTCCCGGCAGACACCAGCAAACAAAGTGCCAACACTGAAGCCATTTCTTCCATACAATAGGCCTAAAAGCTTAGAGCTGTTGCTGGTCCTCACCTTCCCTTGACACCGCTTTCACAGCCAAACACACTCTGGCCATCTGCCTTTGCCTTGCCTCCCAGCACTCCCAACACACTCTCACTATCGGCACAGACCACCTCCCAAAGTGCAAACCTCCAAGCCATTTCTCCCATACGATAGGCCTAAGGGCTTAGAGCTGTTGCTGGTCCTCACCTTCCCTTGACACCGCTTTCACAGACAAACACACTCTGGCCATCTGCCTTTGCCTCAACTCCCAGCACTCCCAAAAAACTCTCAGTCCCGGCACAGACCACCTCCCAAAGTGCAAACACCCAACCGATTTCTGACAAACGCTAAATCTAAGGGCTT
This sequence comes from Pelecanus crispus, assembly GCF_030463565.1. Classification (NCBI taxonomy): domain Eukaryota; kingdom Metazoa; phylum Chordata; class Aves; order Pelecaniformes; family Pelecanidae; genus Pelecanus; species Pelecanus crispus. The sequence continues at coordinate 1,791,885 of NC_134671.1, read as the reverse complement.
AGAGCTGTTGCTGGTCCTCACCTTCCCTTGACACCGCTTTCACAGCCAAACACACTCTGCCCATCTACCCTGGCTTTGCCTCCCAGCACTCCCAATACACATTCTCAGGCTCACTCTCACTCTCACTCCCGGCACACAACACCTCCCAAAGTGCAAACCACCAAGCCATTTCTCCCATACGATAGGCCTAAGGGCTTAGAGCTGTTGCTGGTCCTCACCTTCCCTTGACACCGCTTTCACAGCCAAACACACTCTGGTCATCTGCCTTTGCCTTGCCTCCCAGCACTCCCAACACACTCTCACTATCGGCACAGACCACCTCCCAAAGTGCAAACCTCCAAGCCATTTCTCCCATACGATAGGCCTAAGGGCTTAGAGCTGTTGCTGGTCCTCACCTTCCCTTGACACTGCTTTCACAGACAAACACACTCTGGCCATCTGCCTTTAACTTGCCTCCCAGCACTCCCAAATCACTCTCACTCCCGGCACACACCACCTCCCAAAGTGAAAATACCCAAGCGATTTCTGACACACGCTACATCTAAGGGCTTAGAGCTGTTGCTGGTCCTCACCTTCCCTTGACACCGCTTTCACAGCCAAACACACTCTGCCCATCTACCCTGGCTTTGCCTCCCAGCACTCCCAACACACATTCTCAGGCTCAATCTCACTCTCACTCCCGGCACACAACACCTCCCAAAGTGCAAACCTCCAAGCCATTTCTCCCATACGATAGGCCTAAGGGCTTAGAGCTGTTGCTGGTCCTCACCTTCCCTTGACACCGCTTTCACAGCCAAACACACTCTGCCCATCTGCCTTTGCCTCAACTCCCAGCACTCCCAACACACATTCTCAGGCTCACTCTCACTCTCACTCCCGGCACAGACCACCTCCCAAAGTGCAAACCTCCAAGCCATTTCTCCCATACGATAGGCCTAAGGGCTTAGAGCTGTTGCTGGTCCTCATCTTCCCTTGACACCGCTTTCACAGCCAAACACACTCTGGCCATCTGCCTTTGCCTCAACTCCCAGCACTCCCAAAAAACTCTCAGTCCCGGCACAAACCACCTCCCAAAGTGCAAACCCCCAAGCGATATCTGACAAACGCTAAATCTAAGGGCTTAGAGCTGTTGCTGGTCCTCACCTTCCCTTGACACCGCTTTCACAGCCAAACACACTCTGCCCATCTACCCTGGCTTTGCCTCCCAGCACTCCCAAAACACTCTCACTCCGCGCACAGACCACCTCCCAAAGTGCAAACACCCAAGCGATATCTGACAAACGGTACATCAAAGGGCTTAGAGCTGTTGCTGGTCCTCACCTTCCCTTGACACCGCTTTCACAGCCAAACACACTCTGCCCATCTACCCTGGCTTTGCCTCCCAGCACTCCCAACACACATTCTCAGGCTCACTCTCACTCTCACTCCCGGCACACAACACCTCCCAAAGTGCAAACCACCAAGCCATTTCTCCCATACGATAGGCCTAAGGGCTTAGAGCTGTTGCTGGTCCTCACCTTCCCTTGACACCGCTTTCACAGCCAAACACACTCTGCCCATCTACCCTGGCTTTCCCTCCCAGCACTCCCAACACACATTCTCAGGCTCAATCTCACTCTCACTCCCGGTACACACCACCTCCCAAAGTGCAAACGTCCAAGCCATTTCTCCCATACGATAGGCCTAAGGGCTTAGAGCTGTTGCTGGTCCTCACCTTCCCTTGACACCGCTTTCACAGCCAAACACACTCTGCCCATCTACCCTGGCTTTGCCTCCCAGCACTCCCAACACACATTCTCAGGTTGAATCTCATTCTCACTCCCGGCACACACCACCTCCCAAAGTGAAAATACCCAAGCGATTTCTGACACACGCTACATCTAAGGGCTTAGAGCTGTTGCTGGTCCTCACCTTCCCTTGACACCGCTTTCACAGCCAAACACACTCTGCCCATCTACCCTGGCTTTCCCTCCCAGCACTCCCAACACACATTGTCAGGCTCAATCTCACTCTCACTCCTGGCAGAGACCAGCAGACAAAGTGCCAACACAGAAGCCATTTCTTCCATACAATAGGCCTAAAAGCTTAGAGCTGTTGCTGGTCCTCACCTTCCCTTGACACCGCTTTCACAGACAAACACACTCTGCCCATCTGCGCTGCCCTTGCCTCCCAGTACTCCCAACACACATTCTCAAGCACGCTCACGCTCTCACTCTGACTCCCAGCACAGACCACCTCCCAAAGTGCAAATACCAAAGCCATTTCTGTACACGCTACATCTACAGGCTTAGAGCTGTTGCTGGTCCTCACCTTCCCTTGACACCGCTTTCACAGCAAAACACACTCTGCCCATCTACCCTGGCTTTCCCTCCCAGCACTCCCAATACATATTCTCAGGCTCACTATCACTCTCACTCCCGGCACAGACCACCTCCCAAAGTGCAAACGTCCAAGCCATTTCTCCCATACGATAGGCCTAAGGGCTTAGAGCTGTTGCTGGTCCTCACCTTCCCTTGACACCGCTTTCACAGCCAAACACACTCTGGCCATCTGCCTTTGCCTTGCCTCCCAGCACTCCCAACACACTCTCACTATCGGCACAGACCACCTCCCAAAGTGCAAACCTCCAAGCCATTTCTCCCATACGATAGGCCTAAGGGCTTAGAGCTGTTGCTGGTCCTCACCTTCCCTTGACACCGCTTTCACAGACAGACACACTCTGGCCATCTGCCTTTAACTTGCCTCCCAGCACTCCCAAATCACTCTCACTCCCGGCACACAACACCTCCCAAAGTGAAAATACCCAAGCCATTTCTCCCATACGATAGGCCTAAGGGCTTAGAGCTGTTGCTGGTCCTCACCTTCCCTTGACACCGCTTTCACAGCCAAACACACTCTGGCCATCTGCCTTTAACTTGCCTCCCAGCACTCCCAACACACATTCTCAGGTTCAATCTCACTCTCACTCCCGGCACACAACACCTCCCAAAGTGCAAACGTCCAAGCCATTTTTCCCCTACGATAGGCCTAAGGGCTTCGAGCTGTTGCTGGTCCTCACCTTCCCTTGACACCGCTTTCACAGCCAAACACACTCTGCCCATCTACCCTGGCTTTGCCTCCCAGCACTCCCAACACACATTCTCAGGTTGAATCTCATTCTCACTCCCGGCACACACCACCTCCCAAAGTGAAAATACCCAAGCGATTTCTGACACACGCTACATCTAAGGGCTTAGAGCTGTTGCTGGTCCTCACCTTCCCTTGACACCGCTTTCACAGCCAAACACACTCTGCCCATCTACCCTGGCTTTCCCTCCCAGCACTCCCAACACACATTGTCAGGCTCAATCTCACTCTCACTCCCGGCAGAGACCAGCAAACAAAGTGCCAACACTGAAGCCATTTCTTCCATACAATAGGCCTAAAAGCTTAGAGCTGTTGCTGGTCCTCACCTTCCCTTGACACCGCTTTCACAGCCAAACACACTCTGGCCATCTGCCTTTGCCTTGCCTCCCAGCACTCCCAACACACTCTCACTATCGGCACAGACCACCTCCCAAAGTGCAAACCTCCAAGCCATTTCTCCCATACGATAGGCCTAAGGGCTTAGAGCTGTTGCTGGTCCTCACCTTCCCTTGACACCGCTTTCACAGCCAAACACACTCTGCCCATCTACCCTGGCTTTGCCTCCCAGCACTCCCAAAACACTCTCACTCGGCGCACAGAACACCTCCCAAAGTGCAAACCCCCAAGCGATATCTGACAAACGGTACATCAAAGGGCTTAGAGCTGTTGCTGGTCCTCACCTTCCCTTGACACCGCTTTCACAGCCAAACACACTCTGCCCATCTACCCTGGCTTTGCCTCCCAGCACTCCCAATACACATTCTCAGGCTCACTCTCACTCTCACTCCCGGCACACAACACCTCCCAAAGTGCAAACCACCAAGCCATTTCTCCCCTACGATAGGCCTAAGGGCTTAGAGCTGTTGCTGGTCCTCACCTTCCCTTGACACCGCTTTCACAGCCAAACACACTCTGGTCATCTGCCTTTGCCTTGCCTCCCAGCACTCCCAACACACTCTCACTATCGGCACAGACCACCTCCCAAAGTGCAAACCTCCAAGCCATTTCTCCCATACGATAGGCCTAAGGGCTTAGAGCTGTTGCTGGTCCTCACCTTCCCTTGACACTGCTTTCACAGACAAACACACTCTGGCCATCTGCCTTTAACTTGCCTCCCAGCACTCCCAAATCACTCTCACTCCCGGCACACACCACCTCCCAAAGTGAAAATACCAAAGCGATTTCTGACACACGCTACATCTAAGGGCTTAGAGCTGTTGCTGGTCCTCACCTTCCCTTGACACCGCTTTCACAGCCAAACACACTCTGCCCATCTACCCTGGCTTTGCCTCCCAGCACTCCCAACACACATTCTCAGGCTCAATCTCACTCTCACTCCCGGCACACAACACCTCCCAAAGTGCAAACCTCCAAGCCATTTCTCCCATACGATAGGCCTAAGGGCTTAGAGCTGTTGCTGGTCCTCACCTTCCCTTCACACCGCTTTCACAGCCAAACACACTCTGCCCATCTGCCTTTGCCTCAACTCCCAGCACTCCCAACACACATTCTCAGGCTCACTCTCACTCTCACTCCCGGCACAGACCACCTCCCAAAGTGCAAACCTCCAAGCCATTTCTCCCCTACGATAGGCCTAAGGGCTTAGAGCTGTTGCTGGTCCTCATCTTCCCTTGACACCGCTTTCACAGCCAAACACACTCTGGCCATCTGCCTTTGCCTCAACTCCCAGCACTCCCAAAAAACTCTCAGTCCCGGCACAAACCACCTCCCAAAGTGCAAACCCCCAAGCGATATCTGACAAACGCTAAATCTAAGGGCTTAGAGCTGTTGCTGGTCCTCACCTTCCCTTGACACCGCTTTCACAGCCAAACACACTCTGCCCATCTACCCTGGCTTTGCCTCCCAGCACTCCCAAAACACTCTCACTCCGCGCACAGACCACCTCCCAAAGTGCAAACCCCCAAGCGATATCTGACAAACGGTACATCAAAGGGCTTAGAGCTGTTGCTGGTCCTCACCTTCCCTTGACACCGCTTTCACAGCCAAACACACTCTGCCCATCTACCCTGGCTTTGCCTCCCAGCACTCCCAATACACATTCTCAGGCTCAATCTCACTCTCACTCCCGGCACACACCACCTCCCAAAATGAAAATACCCAAGCCATTTCTCCCATACGATAGGCCTAAGGGCTTAGAGCTGTTGCTGGTCCTCACCTTCCCTTGACACCGCTTTCACAGACAAACACACTCTGCCCATCTACCCTGGCTTTGCCTCCCAGCACTCCCAACACACATTCTCAGGCTCACTCTCACTCTCACTCCCGGCACACAACACCTCCCAAAGTGCAAACCACCAAGCCATTTCTCCCATACGATAGGCCTAAGGGCTTCGAGCTGTTGCTGGTCCTCACCTTCCCTTGACACCGCTTTCACAGCCAAACACACTCTGCCCATCTACCCTGGCTTTCCCTCCCAGCACTCCCAACACACATTCTCAGGCTCACTCTCACTCTCACTCCCGGTACACACCACCTCCCAAAGTGCAAACGTCCAAGCCATTTCTCCCATACGATAGGCCTAAGGGCTTAGAGCTGTTGCTGGTCCTCACCTTCCCTTGACACCGCTTTCACAGACAAACACACTCTGGCCATCTGCCTTTGCCTTGCCTCCCAGCACTCCCAACACACTCTCACTCTCGGCATAGACCACCTCCCAAAATGCCACCACCAAACCGATTTCTGACACACGCTACATCTAAGAGCTTAGAGCTGTTGCTGGTCCTCACCTTCCCTTGACACCGCTTTCACAGCCAGACACACTCTGGCCATCTGCCCTGGCTTTGCCTCCCAGCACTCCCAACACACATTCTCAGGCTCAATCTCACTCTCACTCCCGGCACACACCACCTCCCAAAGTGAAAATACCCAAGGCATTTCTCCCATACGATAGGACTAAGGGCTTAGAGCTGTTGCTGGTCCTCACCTTCCCTTGACACCGCTTTCACAGCCAAACACACTCTGCCCATCTACCCTGGCTTTGCCTCCCAGCACTCCCAACACACATTCTCAGGCTCAATCTCACTCTCACTCCCGGCACACAACACCTCCCAAAGTGCAAACCTCCAAGCCATTTCTCCCATACGATAGGCCTAAGGGCTTAGAGCTGTTGCTGGTCCTCACCTTCCCTTCACACCGCTTTCACAGCCAAACACACTCTGCCCATCTGCCTTTGCCTCAACTCCCAGCACTCCCAACACACATTCTCAGGCTCACTCTCACTCTCACTCCCGGCACAGACCACCTCCCAAAGTGCAAACCTCCAAGCCATTTCTCCCATACGATAGGCCTAAGGGCTTAGAGCTGTTGCTGGTCCTCATCTTCCCTTGACACCGCTTTCACAGCCAAACACACTCTGGCCATCTGCCTTTGCCTCAACTCCCAGCACTCCCAAAAAACTCTCAGTCCCGGCACAAACCACCTCCCAAAGTGCAAACCCCCAAGCGATATCTGACAAACGCTAAATCTAAGGGCTTAGAGCTGTTGCTGGTCCTCACCTTCCCTTGACACCGCTTTCACAGCCAAACACACTCTGCCCATCTACCCTGGCTTTGCCTCCCAGCACTCCCAAAACACTCTCACTCCGCGCACAGACCACCTCCCAAAGTGCAAACCCCCAAGCGATATCTGACAAACGGTACATCAAAGGGCTTCGAGCTGTTGCTGGTCCTCACCTTCCCTTGACACCGCTTTCACAGCCAAACACACTCTGCCCATCTACCCTGGCTTTGCCTCCCAGCACTCCCAATACACATTCTCAGGCTCAATCTCACTCTCACTCCCGGCACACACCACCTCCCAAAATGAAAATACCCAAGCCATTTCTCCCATACGATAGGACTAAGGGCTTAGAGCTGTTGCTGGTCCTCACCTTCCCTTGACACCGCTTTCACAGCCAAACACACTCTGCCCATCTACCCTGGCTTTGCCTCCCAGCACTCCCAACACACATTCTCAGGCTCTCTCTCACTCTCACTCCCGGCACACAACACCTCCCAAAGTGCAAACCACCAAGCCATTTCTCCCATACGATAGGCCTAAGGGCTTAGAGCTGTTGCTGGTCCTCACCTTCCCTTGACACCGCTTTCACAGCCAAACACACTCTGCCCATCTACCCTGGCTTTCCCTCCCAGCACTCCCAACACACATTCTCAGGCTCACTCTCACTCTCACTCCCGGTACACACCACCTTCCAAAGTGCAAACGTCCAAGCCATTTCTCCCATACGATAGGCCTAAGGGCTTAGAGCTGTTGCTGGTCCTCACCTTCCCTTGACACCGCTTTCACAGACAAACACACTCTGGCCATCTGCCTTTGCCTTGCCTCCCAGCACTCCCAACACACTCTCACTCTCGGCATAGACCACCTCCCAAAATGCCACCACCAAACCGATTTCTGACACACGCTACATCTAAGAGCTTAGAGCTGTTGCTGGTCCTCACCTCCCTTGACACCGCTTTCACAGCCAGACACACTCTGGCCATCTGCCCTGGCTTTGCCTCCCAGCACTCCCAACACACATTCTCAGGCTCAATCTCACTCTCACTCCCGGCACACACCACCTCCCAAAGTGAAAATACCCAAGGCATTTCTCCCATACGATAGGACTAAGGGCTTAGAGCTGTTGCTGGTCCTCACCTTCCCTTGACACCGCTTTCACAGCCAAACACACTCTGCCCATCTACCCTGGCTTTGCCTCCCAGCACTCCCAACACACATTCTCAGGCTCAATCTCACTCTCACTCCCGGCACACAACACCTCCCAAAGTGCAAACCTCCAAGCCATTTCTCCCATACGATAGGCCTAAGGGCTTAGAGCTGTTGCTGGTCCTCACCTTCCCTTGACACCGCTTTCACAGCCAAACACACTCTGCCCATCTGCCTTTGCCTCAACTCCCAGCACTCCCAACACACATTCTCAGGCTCACTCTCACTCCCGGCACAGACCACCTCCCAAAGTGCAAACCTCCAAGCCATTTCTCCCCTACGATAGGCCTAAGGGCTTAGAGCTGTTGCTGGTCCTCACCTTCCCTTGACACCGCTTTCACAGCCAAACACACTCTGGCCATCTACCCTGGCTTTGCCTCCCAGCACTCCCAAAACACTCTCACTCCGCGCACAGACCACCTCCCAAAGTGCAAACCCCCAAGCGATATCTGACAAACGGTACATCAAAGGGCTTAGAGCTGTTGCTGGTCCTCACCTTACCTTGACACCGCTTTCACAGCCAAACACACTCTGCCCATCTACCCTGGCTTTGCCTCCCAGCACTCCCAATACACATTCTCAGGCTCAATCTCACTCTCACTCCCGGCACACACCACCTCCCAAAATGAAAATACCCAAGCCATTTCTCCCATACGATAGGCCTAAGGGCTTAGAGCTGTTGCTGGTCCTCACCTTCCCTTGACACCGCTTTCACAGCCAAACACACTCTGCCCATCTACCCTGGCTTTGCCTCCCAGCACTCCCAACACACATTCTCAGGCTCACTCTCACTCTCACTCCCGGCACACAACACCTCCCAAAGTGCAAACCACCAAGCCATTTCTCCCATACGATAGGCCTAAGGGCTTCGAGCTGTTGCTGGTCCTCACCTTCCCTTGACACCGCTTTCACAGCCAAACACACTCTGCCCATCTGCCTTTGCCTTGCCTCCCAGCACTCCCAACACACTCTCACTCTCGGCATAGACCACCTCCCAAAATGCCACCACCAAACCGATTTCTGACACACGCTACATCTAAGAGCTTAGAGCTGTTGCTGGTCCTCACCTTCCCTTGACACCGCTTTCACAGCCAGACACACTCTGGCCATCTGCCCTGGCTTTGCCTCCCAGCACTCCCAACACACATTCTCAGGCTCAATCTCACTCTCACTCCCGGCACACACCACCTCCCAAAGTGAAAATACCCAAGGCATTTCTCCCATACGATAGGACTAAGGGCTTAGAGCTGTTGCTGGTCCTCACCTTCCCTTGACACCGCTTTCACAGCCAAACACACTCTGCCCATCTACCCTGGCTTTGCCTCCCAGCACTCCCAACACACATTCTCAGGCTCAATCTCACTCTCACTCCCGGCACACAACACCTCCCAAAGTGCAAACCTCCAAGCCATTTCTCCCATACGATAGGCCTAAGGGCTTAGAGCTGTTGCTGGTCCTCACCTTCCCTTCACACCGCTTTCACAGCCAAACACACTCTGCCCATCTGCCTTTGCCTCAACTCCCAGCACTCCCAACACACATTCTCAGGCTCACTCTCACTCTCACTCCCGGCACAGACCACCTCCCAAAGTGCAAACCTCCAAGCCATTTCTCCCATACGATAGGCCTAAGGGCTTAGAGCTGTTGCTGGTCCTCATCTTCCCTTGACACCGCTTTCACAGCCAAACACACTCTGGCCATCTGCCTTTGCCTCAACTCCCAGCACTCCCAAAAAACTCTCAGTCCCGGCACAAACCACCTCCCAAAGTGCAAACCCCCAAGCGATATCTGACAAACGCTAAATCTAAGGGCTTAGAGCTGTTGCTGGTCCTCACCTTCCCTTGACACCGCTTTCACAGCCAAACACACTCTGCCCATCTACCCTGGCTTTGCCTCCCAGCACTCCCAAAACACTCTCACTCCGCGCACAGACCACCTCCCAAAGTGCAAACCCCCAAGCGATATCTGACAAACGGTACATCAAAGGGCTTCGAGCTGTTGCTGGTCCTCACCTTCCCTTGACACCGCTTTCACAGCCAAACACACTCTGCCCATCTACCCTGGCTTTCCCTCCCAGCACTCCCAATACACATTCTCAGGCTCACTCTCACTCTCACTCCCGGCACACACCACCTCCCAAAATGAAAATACCCAAGCCATTTCTCCCATACGATAGGACTAAGGGCTTAGAGCTGTTGCTGGTCCTCACCTTCCCTTGACACCGCTTTCACAGCCAAACACACTCTGCCCATCTACCCTGGCTTTGCCTCCCAGCACTCCCAACACACATTCTCAGGCTCTCTCTCACTCTCACTCCCGGCACACAACACCTCCCAAAGTGCAAACCACCAAGCCATTTCTCCCATACGATAGGCCTAAGGGCTTAGAGCTGTTGCTGGTCCTCACCTTCCCTTGACACCGCTTTCACAGCCAAACACACTCTGCCCATCTACCCTGGCTTTCCCTCCCAGCACTCCCAACACACATTCTCAGGCTCACTCTCACTCTCACTCCCGGTACACACCACCTTCCAAAGTGCAAACGTCCAAGCCATTTCTCCCATACGATAGGCCTAAGGGCTTAGAGCTGTTGCTGGTCCTCACCTTCCCTTGACACCGCTTTCACAGACAAACACACTCTGGCCATCTGCCTTTGCCTTGCCTCCCAGCACTCCCAACACACTCTCACTCTCGGCATAGACCACCTCCCAAAATGCCACCACCAAACCGATTTCTGACACACGCTACATCTAAGAGCTTAGAGCTGTTGCTGGTCCTCACCTTCCCTTGACACCGCTTTCACAGCCAGACACACTCTGGCCATCTGGCCTGGCTTTGCCTCCCAGCACTCCCAACACACATTCTCAGGCTCAATCTCACTCTCACTCCCGGCACACACCACCTCCCAAAGTGAAAATACCCAAGGCATTTCTCCCATACGATAGGACTAAGGGCTTAGAGCTGTTGCTGGTCCTCACCTTCCCTTGACACCGCTTTCACAGCCAAACACACTCTGCCCATCTACCCTGGCTTTGCCTCCCAGCACTCCCAACACACATTCTCAGGCTCAATCTCACTCTCACTCCCGGCACACAACACCTCCCAAAGTGCAAACCTCCAAGCCATTTCTCCCATACGATAGGCCTAAGGGCTTAGAGCTGTTGCTGGTCCTCACCTTCCCTTGACACCGCTTTCACAGCCAAACACACTCTGCCCATCTGCCTTTGCCTCAACTCCCAGCACTCCCAACACACATTCTCAGGCTCACTCTCACTCTCACTCCCGGCACAGACCACCTCCCAAAGTGCAAACCTCCAAGCCATTTCTCCCCTACGATAGGCCTAAGGGCTTAGAGCTGTTGCTGGTCCTCACCTTCCCTTGACACCGCTTTCACAGCCAAACACACTCTGGCCATCTGCCTTTGCCTCAACTCCCAGCACTCCCAAAAAAATCTCAGTCCCGGCACAAACCACCTCCCAAAGTGCAAACCCCCAAGCGATATCTGACAAACGCTAAATCTAAAGGCTTAGAGCTGTTGCTGGTCCTCACCTTACCTTGACACCGTTTTCACAGCCAAACACACTCTGCCCATCTACCCTGGCTTTGCCTCCCAGCACTCCCAATACACATTCTCAGGCTCAATCTCACTCTCACTCCCGGCACACACCACCTCCCAAAATGAAAATACCCAAGCCATTTCTCCCATACGATAGGCCTAAGGGCTTAGAGCTGTTGCTGGTCCTCACCTTCCCTTGACACCGCTTTCACAGCCAAACACACTCTGCCCATCTACCCTGGCTTTGCCTCCCAGCACTCCCAACACACTCTCACTCTCGGCATAGACCACCTCCCAAAATGCCACCACCAAACCGATTTCTGACACACGCTACATCTAAGAGCTTAGAGCTGTTGCTGGTCCTCACCTTCCCTTGACACCGCTTTCACAGCCAGACACACTCTGGCCATCTGCCCTGGCTTTGCCTCCCAGCACTCCCAACACACATTCTCAGGCTCAATCTCACTCTCACTCCCGGCACACACCACCTCCCAAAGTGAAAATACCCAAGGCATTTCTCCCATACGATAGGACTAAGGGCTTAGAGCTGTTGCTGGTCCTCACCTTCCCTTGACACCGCTTTCACAGACAAACACACTCTGTCCATCTGCCTTTGCCTTGCCTCCCAGCACTCCCAACACACTCTCACTATCGGCACAGACCACCTCCCAAAGTGCAAACCTCCAAGCCATTTCTCCCAAACGATAGGCCAAAGGGCTTAGAGCTGTTGCTGGTCCTCACCTTCCCTTGACACCGCTTTCACAGCCAAACACACTCTGCCCATCTACCCTGGCTTTGCCTCCCAGCACTCCCAACACACATTCTCAGGTTGAATCTCATTCTCACTCCCGGCACACACCACCTCCCAAAGTGAAAATACCCAAGCGATTTCTGACACACGCTACATCTAAGGGCTTCGAGCTGTTGCTGGTCCTCACCTTCCCTTGACACCGCTTTCACAGCCAAACACACTCTGCCCATCTACCCTGGCTTTCCCTCCCAGCACTCCCAACACACATTGTCAGGCTCAATCTCACTCTCACTCCTGGCAGAGACCAGCAGACAAAGTGCCAACACAGAAGCCATTTCTTCCATACAATAGGCCTAAAAGCTTAGAGCTGTTGCTGGTCCTCACCTTCCCTTGACACCGCTTTCACAGCCAAACGCACTCTGCCCATCTGCGCTGCCCTTGCCTCCCAGCACTCCCAACACACATTCTCAAGCACGCTCACGCTCTCACTCTGACTCCCAGCACAGACCACCTCCCAAAGTGCAAATACCAAAGCCATTTCTGTACACGCTACATCTACAGGCTTAGAGCTGTTGCTGGTCCTCACCTTCCCTTGACACCGCTTTCACAGCCAAACACACTCTGCCCATCTACCCTGGCTTTGCCTCCCAGCACTCCCAACACACATTCTCAGGCTCAATCTCACTCTCACTCCCGGCACACAACACCTCCCAAAGTGAAAATACCCAAGCCATTTCTCCCATACGATAGGCCTAAGGGCTTAGAGCTGTTGCTGGTCCTCACCTTCCCTTGACACCGCTTTCACAGCCAAACACACTCTGCCCATCTGCCTTTGCCTCAACTCCCAGCACTCCCAACACACATTCTCAGGCTCACTCTCACTCTCACTCCCGGCACAGACCACCTCCCAAAGTGCAAACCTCCAAGCCATTTCTCCCATACGATAGGCCTAAGGGCTTAGAGCTGTTGCTGGTCCTCACCTTCCCTTGACACCGCTTTCACAGCCAAACACACTCTGGCCATCTGCCTTTGCCTCAACTCCCAGCACTCCCAACACACATTCTCAGGCTCACTCTCACTCTCACTCCCGGCACAGACCACCTCCCAAAGTGCAAACCTCCAAGCCATTTCTCCCCTACGATAGGCCTAAGGGCTTAGAGCTGTTGCTGGTCCTCACCTTCCCTTGACACCGCTTTCACAGCCAAACACACTCTGGCCATCTGCCTTTGCCTCAACTCCCAGCACTCCCAAAAAACTCTCAGTCCCGGCACAAACCACCTCCCAAAGTGCAAACCCCCAAGCGATATCTGACAAACGCTAAATCTAAGGGCTTAGAGCTGTTGCTGGTCCTCACCTTCCCTTGACACCGCTTTCACAGCCAAACACACTCTGCCCATCTACCCTGGCTTTGCCTCCCAGCACTCCCAACACACATTCTCAGGCTCACTCTCACTCTCACTCCCGGCACACAACACCTCCCAAAGTGCAAACCCCCAAGCCATTTCTCCCATACGATAGGCCTAAGGGCTTAGAGCTGTTGCTGGTCCTCACCTTCCCTTGACACCGCTTTCACAGCCAAACACACTCTGCCCATCTACCCTGGCTTTCCCTCCCAGCACTCCCAACACACATTGTCAGGCTCAATCTCACTCTCACTCCTGGCAGAGACCAGCAGACAAAGTGCCAACACAGAAGCCATTTCTTCCATACAATAGGCCTAAAAGCTTAGAGCTGTTGCTGGTCCTCACCTTCCCTTGACACCGCTTTCACAGCCAAACGCACTCTGCCCATCTGCGCTGCCCTTGCCTCCCAGCACTCCCAACACACATTCTCAAGCACGCTCACGCTCTCACTCTGACTCCCAGCACAGACCACCTCCCAAAGTGCAAATACCAAAGCCATTTCTGTACACGCTACATCTACAGGCTTAGAGCTGTTGCTGGTCCTCACCTCCCTTGACACCGCTTTCACAGCCAGACACACTCTGGCCATCTGCCTTTGCCTTGCCTCCCAGCACTCCCAACACACTCTCACTCTCGGCATAGACCACCTCCCAAAATGCCACCACCAAACCGATTTCTGACACACGCTACATCTAAGAGCTTAGAGCTGTTGCTGGTCCTCACCTCCCTTGACACCGCTTTCACAGCCAGACACACTCTGGCCATCTGCCCTGGCTTTGCCTCCCAGCACTCCCAACACACATTCTCAGGCTCAATCTCACTCTCACTCCCGGCACACACCACCTCCCAAAGTGAAAATACCCAAGGCATTTCTCCCATACGATAGGACTAAGGGCTTAGAGCTGTTGCTGGTCCTCACCTTCCCTTGACACCGCTTTCACAGCCAAACACACTCTGCCCATCTACCCTGGCTTTGCCTCCCAGCACTCCCAACACACATTCTCAGGCTCAATCTCACTCTCACTCCCGGCACACAACACCTCCCAAAGTGCAAACCTCCAAGCCATTTCTCCCATACGATAGGCCTAAGGGCTTAGAGCTGTTGCTGGTCCTCACCTTCCCTTGACACCGCTTTCACAGCCAAACACACTCTGCCCATCTGCCTTTGCCTCAACTCCCAGCACTCCCAACACACATTCTCAGGCTCACTCTCACTCTCACTCCCGGCACAGACCACCTCCCAAAGTGCAAACCTCCAAGCCATTTCTCCCCTACGATAGGCCTAAGGGCTTCGAGCTGTTGCTGGTCCTCACCTTCCCTTGACACCGCTTTCACAGCCAAACACACTCTGGCCATCTACCCTGGCTTTGCCTCCCAGCACTCCCAAAACACTCTCACTCCGCGCACAGACCACCTCCCAAAGTGCAAACCCCCAAGCGATATCTGACAAACGGTACATCAAAGGGCTTAGAGCTGTTGCTGGTCCTCACCTTACCTTGACACCGCTTTCACAGCCAAACACACTCTGCCCATCTACCCTGGCTTTGCCTCCCAGCACTCCCAATACACATTCTCAGGCTCAATCTCACTCTCACTCCCGGCACACACCACCTCCCAAAATGAAAATACCCAAGCCATTTCTACCATACGATAGGCCTAAGGGCTTAGAGCTGTTGCTGGTCCTCACCTTCCCTTGACACCGCTTTCACAGCCAAACACACTCTGCCCATCTACCCTGGCTTTCCCTCCCAGCACTCCCAACACACATTCTCAGGCTCACTCTCACTCTCACTCCCGGTACACACCACCTCCCAAAGTGCAAACGTCCAAGCCATTTCTCCCATACGATAGGCCTAAGGGCTTAGAGCTGTTGCTGGTCCTCACCTTCCCTTGACACCGCTTTCACAGCCAGACACACTCTGGCCATCTGCCCTGGCTTTGCCTCCCAGCACTCCCAACACACATTCTCAGGCTCAATCTCACTCTCACTCCCGGCACACACCACCTCCCAAAGTGAAAATACCCAAGGCATTTCTCCCATACGATAGGACTAAGGGCTTAGAGCTGTTGCTGGTCCTCACCTTCCCTTGACACCGCTTTCACAGCCAAACACACTCTGCCCATCTACCCTGGCTTTGCCTCCCAGCACTCCCAACACACATTCTCAGGTTCAATCTCACTCTCACTCCCGGCACACAACACCTCCCAAAGTGCAAACCTCCAAGCCATTTCTCCCATACGATAGGCCTAAGGGCTTAGAGCTGTTGCTGGTCCTCACCTTCCCTTCACACCGCTTTCACAGCCAAACACACTCTGCCCATCTGCCTTTGCCTCAACTCCCAGCACTCCCAACACACATTCTCAGGCTCACTCTCACTCTCACTCCCGGCACAGACCACCTCCCAAAGTGCAAACCTCCAAGCCATTTCTCCCATACGATAGGCCTAAGGGCTTAGAGCTGTTGCTGGTCCTCATCTTCCCTTGACACCGCTTTCACAGCCAAACACACTCTGGCCATCTGCCTTTGCCTCAACTCCCAGCACTCCCAAAAAACTCTCAGTCCCGGCACAAACCACCTCCCAAAGTGCAAACCCCCAAGCGATATCTGACAAACGCTAAATCTAAGGGCTTAGAGCTGTTGCTGGTCCTCACCTTCCCTTGACACCGCTTTCACAGCCAAACACACTCTGCCCATCTACCCTGGCTTTGCCTCCCAGCACTCCCAAAACACTCTCACTCCGCGCACAGACCACCTCCCAAAGTGCAAACCCCCAAGCGATATCTGACAAACGGTACATCAAAGGGCTTCGAGCTGTTGCTGGTCCTCACCTTCCCTTGACACCGCTTTCACAGCCAAACACACTCTGCCCATCTACCCTGGCTTTCCCTCCCAGCACTCCCAATACACATTCTCAGGCTCAATCTCACTCTCACTCCCGGCACACACCACCTCCCAAAATGAAAATACCCAAGCCATTTCTCCCATACGATAGGACTAAGGGCTTAGAGCTGTTGCTGGTCCTCACCTTCCCTTGACACCGCTTTCACAGCCAAACACACTCTGCCCATCTACCCTGGCTTTGCCTCCCAGCACTCCCAACACACATTCTCAGGCTCTCTCTCACTCTCACTCCCGGCACACAACACCTCCCAAAGTGCAAACCACCAAGCCATTTCTCCCATACGATAGGCCTAAGGGCTTAGAGCTGTTGCTGGTCCTCACCTTCCCTTGACACCGCTTTCACAGCCAAACACACTCTGCCCATCTACCCTGGCTTTCCCTCCCAGCACTCCCAACACACATTCTCAGGCTCACTCTCACTCTCACTCCCGGTACACACCACCTTCCAAAGTGCAAACGTCCAAGCCATTTCTCCCATACGATAGGCCTAAGGGCTTAGAGCTGTTGCTGGTCCTCACCTTCCCTTGACACCGCTTTCACAGACAAACACACTCTGGCCATCTGCCTTTGCCTTGCCTCCCAGCACTCCCAACACACTCTCACTCTCGGCATAGACCACCTCCCAAAATGCCACCACCAAACCGATTTCTGACACACGCTACATCTAAGAGCTTAGAGCTGTTGCTGGTCCTCACCTTCCCTTGACACCGCTTTCACAGCCAGACACACTCTGGCCATCTGGCCTGGCTTTGCCTCCCAGCACTCCCAACACACATTCTCAGGCTCAATCTCACTCTCACTCCCGGCACACACCACCTCCCAAAGTGAAAATACCCAAGGCATTTCTCCCATACGATAGGACTAAGGGCTTAGAGCTGTTGCTGGTCCTCACCTTCCCTTGACACCGCTTTCACAGCCAAACACACTCTGCCCATCTACCCTGGCTTTGCCTCCCAGCACTCCCAACACACATTCTCAGGCTCAATCTCACTCTCACTCCCGGCACACAACACCTCCCAAAGTGCAAACCTCCAAGCCATTTCTCCCATACGATAGGCCTAAGGGCTTAGAGCTGTTGCTGGTCCTCACCTTCCCTTCACACCGCTTTCACAGCCAAACACACTCTGCCCATCTGCCTTTGCCTCAACTCCCAGCACTCCCAACACACATTCTCAGGCTCACTCTCACTCTCACTCCCGGCACAGACCACCTCCCAAAGTGCAAACCTCCAAGCCATTTCTCCCCTACGATAGGCCTAAGGGCTTAGAGCTGTTGCTGGTCCTCACCTTCCCTTGACACCGCTTTCACAGCCAAACACACTCTGGCCATCTGCCTTTGCCTCAACTCCCAGCACTCCCAAAAAAATCTCAGTCCCGGCACAAACCACCTCCCAAAGTGCAAACCCCCAAGCGATATCTGACAAACGCTAAATCTAAAGGCTTAGAGCTGTTGCTGGTCCTCACCTTACCTTGACACCGTTTTCACAGCCAAACACACTCTGCCCATCTACCCTGGCTTTGCCTCCCAGCACTCCCAATACACATTCTCAGGCTCAATCTCACTCTCACTCCCGGCACACACCACCTCCCAAAATGAAAATACCCAAGCCATTTCTCCCATACGATAGGCCTAAGGGCTTAGAGCTGTTGCTGGTCCTCACCTTCCCTTGACACCGCTTTCACAGCCAAACACACTCTGGCCATCTACCCTGGCTTTCCCTCCCAGCACTCCCAACACACATTCTCAGGCTCACTCTCACTCTCACTCCCGGCACAGACCACCTCCCAAAGTGCAAACGTCCAAGCCATTTCTCCCATACGATAGGCCTAAGGGCTTAGAGCTGTTGCTGGTCCTCACCTTCCCTTGACACCGCTTTCACAGCCAAACACACTCTGCCCATCTACCCTGGCTTTGCCTCCCAGCACTCCCAACACACTCTCACTCTCGGCATAGACCACCTCCCAAAATGCCACCACCAAACCGATTTCTGACACACGCTACATCTAAGAGCTTAGAGCTGTTGCTGGTCCTCACCTTCCCTTGACACCGCTTTCACAGCCAGACACACTCTGGCCATCTGCCCTGGCTTTGCCTCCCAGCACTCCCAACACACATTCTCAGGCTCAATCTCACTCTCACTCCCGGCACACACCACCTCCCAAAGTGAAAATACCCAAGGCATTTCTCCCATACGATAGGACTAAGGGCTTAGAGCTGTTGCTGGTCCTCACCTTCCCTTGACACCGCTTTCACAGACAAACACACTCTGTCCATCTGCCTTTGCCTTGCCTCCCAGCACTCCCAACACACTCTCACTATCGGCACAGACCACCTCCCAAAGTGCAAACCTCCAAGCCATTTCTCCCAAACGATAGGCCAAAGGGCTTAGAGCTGTTGCTGGTCCTCACCTTCCCTTGACACCGCTTTCACAGCCAAACACACTCTGCCCATCTACCCTGGCTTTGCCTCCCAGCACTCCCAACACACATTCTCAGGTTGAATCTCATTCTCACTCCCGGCACACACCACCTCCCAAAGTGAAAATACCCAAGCGATTTCTGACACACGCTACATCTAAGGGCTTCGAGCTGTTGCTGGTCCTCACCTTCCCTTGACACCGCTTTCACAGCCAAACACACTCTGCCCATCTACCCTGGCTTTCCCTCCCAGCACTCCCAACACACATTGTCAGGCTCAATCTCACTCTCACTCCTGGCAGAGACCAGCAGACAAAGTGCCAACACAGAAGCCATTTCTTCCATACAATAGGCCTAAAAGCTTAGAGCTGTTGCTGGTCCTCACCTTCCCTTGACACCGCTTTCACAGCCAAACGCACTCTGCCCATCTGCGCTGCCCTTGCCTCCCAGCACTCCCAACACACATTCTCAAGCACGCTCACGCTCTCACTCTGACTCCCAGCACAGACCACCTCCCAAAGTGCAAATACCAAAGCCATTTCTGTACACGCTACATCTACAGGCTTAGAGCTGTTGCTGGTCCTCACCTTCCCTTGACACCGCTTTCACAGCCAAACACACTCTGCCCATCTACCCTGGCTTTGCCTCCCAGCACTCCCAACACACATTCTCAGGCTCAATCTCACTCTCACTCCCGGCACACAACACCTCCCAAAGTGAAAATACCCAAGCCATTTCTCCCATACGATAGGCCTAAGGGCTTAGAGCTGTTGCTGGTCCTCACCTTCCCTTGACACCGCTTTCACAGCCAAACACACTCTGCCCATCTGCCTTTGCCTCAACTCCCAGCACTCCCAACACACATTCTCAGGCTCACTCTCACTCTCACTCCCGGCACAGACCACCTCCCAAAGTGCAAACCTCCAAGCCATTTCTCCCATACGATAGGCCTAAGGGCTTAGAGCTGTTGCTGGTCCTCACCTTCCCTTGACACCGCTTTCACAGCCAAACACACTCTGGCCATCTGCCTTTGCCTCAACTCCCAGCACTCCCAACACACATTCTCAGGCTCACTCTCACTCTCACTCCCGGCACAGACCACCTCCCAAAGTGCAAACCTCCAAGCCATTTCTCCCCTACGATAGGCCTAAGGGCTTAGAGCTGTTGCTGGTCCTCACCTTCCCTTGACACCGCTTTCACAGCCAAACACACTCTGGCCATCTGCCTTTGCCTCAACTCCCAGCACTCCCAAAAAACTCTCAGTCCCGGCACAAACCACCTCCCAAAGTGCAAACCCCCAAGCGATATCTGACAAACGCTAAATCTAAGGGCTTAGAGCTGTTGCTGGTCCTCACCTTCCCTTGACACCGCTTTCACAGCCAAACACACTCTGCCCATCTACCCTGGCTTTGCCTCCCAGCACTCCCAACACACATTCTCAGGCTCACTCTCACTCTCACTCCCGGCACACAACACCTCCCAAAGTGCAAACCCCCAAGCCATTTCTCCCATACGATAGGCCTAAGGGCTTAGAGCTGTTGCTGGTCCTCACCTTCCCTTGACACCGCTTTCACAGCCAAACACACTCTGCCCATCTACCCTGGCTTTCCCTCCCAGCACTCCCAACACACATTGTCAGGCTCAATCTCACTCTCACTCCTGGCAGAGACCAGCAGACAAAGTGCCAACACAGAAGCCATTTCTTCCATACAATAGGCCTAAAAGCTTAGAGCTGTTGCTGGTCCTCACCTTCCCTTGACACCGCTTTCACAGCCAAACGCACTCTGCCCATCTGCGCTGCCCTTGCCTCCCAGCACTCCCAACACACATTCTCAAGCACGCTCACGCTCTCACTCTGACTCCCAGCACAGACCACCTCCCAAAGTGCAAATACCAAAGCCATTTCTGTACACGCTACATCTACAGGCTTAGAGCTGTTGCTGGTCCTCACCTCCCTTGACACCGCTTTCACAGCCAGACACACTCTGGCCATCTGCCTTTGCCTTGCCTCCCAGCACTCCCAACACACTCTCACTCTCGGCATAGACCACCTCCCAAAATGCCACCACCAAACCGATTTCTGACACACGCTACATCTAAGAGCTTAGAGCTGTTGCTGGTCCTCACCTCCCTTGACACCGCTTTCACAGCCAGACACACTCTGGCCATCTGCCCTGGCTTTGCCTCCCAGCACTCCCAACACACATTCTCAGGCTCAATCTCACTCTCACTCCCGGCACACACCACCTCCCAAAGTGAAAATACCCAAGGCATTTCTCCCATACGATAGGACTAAGGGCTTAGAGCTGTTGCTGGTCCTCACCTTCCCTTGACACCGCTTTCACAGCCAAACACACTCTGCCCATCTACCCTGGCTTTGCCTCCCAGCACTCCCAACACACATTCTCAGGCTCAATCTCACTCTCACTCCCGGCACACAACACCTCCCAAAGTGCAAACCTCCAAGCCATTTCTCCCATACGATAGGCCTAAGGGCTTAGAGCTGTTGCTGGTCCTCACCTTCCCTTGACACCGCTTTCACAGCCAAACACACTCTGCCCATCTGCCTTTGCCTCAACTCCCAGCACTCCCAACACACATTCTCAGGCTCACTCTCACTCTCACTCCCGGCACAGACCACCTCCCAAAGTGCAAACCTCCAAGCCATTTCTCCCCTACGATAGGCCTAAGGGCTTCGAGCTGTTGCTGGTCCTCACCTTCCCTTGACACCGCTTTCACAGCCAAACACACTCTGGCCATCTACCCTGGCTTTGCCTCCCAGCACTCCCAAAACACTCTCACTCCGCGCACAGACCACCTCCCAAAGTGCAAACCCCCAAGCGATATCTGACAAACGGTACATCAAAGGGCTTAGAGCTGTTGCTGGTCCTCACCTTACCTTGACACCGCTTTCACAGCCAAACACACTCTGCCCATCTACCCTGGCTTTGCCTCCCAGCACTCCCAATACACATTCTCAGGCTCAATCTCACTCTCACTCCCGGCACACACCACCTCCCAAAATGAAAATACCCAAGCCATTTCTCCCATACGATAGGCCTAAGGGCTTAGAGCTGTTGCTGGTCCTCACCTTCCCTTGACACCGCTTTCACAGCCAAACACACTCTGCCCATCTACCCTGGCTTTGCCTCCCAGCACTCCCAACACACATTCTCAGGCTCACTCTCACTCTCACTCCCGGCACACAACACCTCCCAAAGTGCAAACCACCAAGCCATTTCTCCCATACGATAGGCCTAAGGGCTTCGAGCTGTTGCTGGTCCTCACCTTCCCTTGACACCGCTTTCACAGCCAAACACACTCTGCCCATCTACCCTGGCTTTCCCTCCCAGCACTCCCAACACACATTCTCAGGCTCACTCTCACTCTCACTCCCGGTACACACCACCTCCCAAAGTGCAAACGTCCAAGCCATTTCTCCCATACGATAGGCCTAAGGGCTTAGAGCTGTTGCTGGTCCTCACCTTCCCTTGACACCGCTTTCACAGACAAACACACTCTGGCCATCTGCCTTTGCCTTGCCTCCCAGCACTCCCAACACACTCTCACTCTCGGCATAGACCACCTCCCAAAATGCCACCACCAAACCGATTTCTGACACACGCTACATCTAAGAGCTTAGAGCTGTTGCTGGTCCTCACCTTCCCTTGACACCGCTTTCACAGCCAGACACACTCTGGCCATCTGCCCTGGCTTTGCCTCCCAGCACTCCCAACACACATTCTCAGGCTCAATCTCACTCTCACTCCCGGCACACACCACCTCCCAAAGTGAAAATACCCAAGGCATTTCTCCCATACGATAGGACTAAGGGCTTAGAGCTGTTGCTGGTCCTCACCTTCCCTTGACACCGCTTTCACAGCCAAACACACTCTGCCCATCTACCCTGGCTTTGCCTCCCAGCACTCCCAACACACATTCTCAGGCTCAATCTCACTCTCACTCCCGGCACACAACACCTCCCAAAGTGCAAACCTCCAAGCCATTTCTCCCATACGATAGGCCTAAGGGCTTAGAGCTGTTGCTGGTCCTCACCTTCCCTTCACACCGCTTTCACAGCCAAACACACTCTGCCCATCTGCCTTTGCCTCAACTCCCAGCACTCCCAACACACATTCTCAGGCTCACTCTCACTCTCACTCCCGGCACAGACCACCTCCCAAAGTGCAAACCTCCAAGCCATTTCTCCCATACGATAGGCCTAAGGGCTTAGAGCTGTTGCTGGTCCTCATCTTCCCTTGACACCGCTTTCACAGCCAAACACACTCTGGCCATCTGCCTTTGCCTCAACTCCCAGCACTCCCAAAAAACTCTCAGTCCCGGCACAAACCACCTCCCAAAGTGCAAACCCCCAAGCGATATCTGACAAACGCTAAATCTAAGGGCTTAGAGCTGTTGCTGGTCCTCACCTTCCCTTGACACCGCTTTCACAGCCAAACACACTCTGCCCATCTACCCTGGCTTTGCCTCCCAGCACTCCCAAAACACTCTCACTCCGCGCACAGACCACCTCCCAAAGTGCAAACCCCCAAGCGATATCTGACAAACGGTACATCAAAGGGCTTCGAGCTGTTGCTGGTCCTCACCTTCCCTTCACACCGCTTTCACAGCCAAACACACTCTGCCCATCTACCCTGGCTTTCCCTCCCAGCACTCCCAATACACATTCTCAGGCTCAATCTCACTCTCACTCCCGGCACACACCACCTCCCAAAATGAAAATACCCAAGCCATTTCTCCCATACGATAGGACTAAGGGCTTAGAGCTGTTGCTGGTCCTCACCTTCCCTTGACACCGCTTTCACAGCCAAACACACTCTGCCCATCTACCCTGGCTTTGCCTCCCAGCACTCCCAACACACATTCTCAGGCTCTCTCTCACTCTCACTCCCGGCACACAACACCTCCCAAAGTGCAAACCACCAAGCCATTTCTCCCATACGATAGGCCTAAGGGCTTAGAGCTGTTGCTGGTCCTCACCTTCCCTTGACACCGCTTTCACAGCCAAACACACTCTGCCCATCTACCCTGGCTTTCCCTCCCAGCACTCCCAACACACATTCTCAGGCTCACTCTCACTCTCACTCCCGGTACACACCACCTTCCAAAGTGCAAACGTCCAAGCCATTTCTCCCATACGATAGGCCTAAGGGCTTAGAGCTGTTGCTGGTCCTCACCTTCCCTTGACACCGCTTTCACAGACAAACACACTCTGGCCATCTGCCTTTGCCTTGCCTCCCAGCACTCCCAACACACTCTCACTCTCGGCATAGACCACCTCCCAAAATGCCACCACCAAACCGATTTCTGACACACGCTACATCTAAGAGCTTAGAGCTGTTGCTGGTCCTCACCTTCCCTTGACACCGCTTTCACAGCCAGACACACTCTGGCCATCTGGCCTGGCTTTGCCTCCCAGCACTCCCAACACACATTCTCAGGCTCAATCTCACTCTCACTCCCGGCACACACCACCTCCCAAAGTGAAAATACCCAAGGCATTTCTCCCATACGATAGGACTAAGGGCTTAGAGCTGTTGCTGGTCCTCACCTTCCCTTGACACCGCTTTCACAGCCAAACACACTCTGCCCATCTACCCTGGCTTTGCCTCCCAGCACTCCCAACACACATTCTCAGGCTCAATCTCACTCTCACTCCCGGCACACAACACCTCCCAAAGTGCAAACCTCCAAGCCATTTCTCCCATACGATAGGCCTAAGGGCTTAGAGCTGTTGCTGGTCCTCACCTTCCCTTGACACCGCTTTCACAGCCAAACACACTCTGCCCATCTGCCTTTGCCTCAACTCCCAGCACTCCCAACACACATTCTCAGGCTCACTCTCACTCTCACTCCCGGCACAGACCACCTCCCAAAGTGCAAACCTCCAAGCCATTTCTCCCCTACGATAGGCCTAAGGGCTTAGAGCTGTTGCTGGTCCTCACCTTCCCTTGACACCGCTTTCACAGCCAAACACACTCTGGCCATCTGCCTTTGCCTCAACTCCCAGCACTCCCAAAAAAATCTCAGTCCCGGCACAAACCACCTCCCAAAGTGCAAACCCCCAAGCGATATCTGACAAACGCTAAATCTAAAGGCTTAGAGCTGTTGCTGGTCCTCACCTTACCTTGACACCGTTTTCACAGCCAAACACACTCTGCCCATCTACCCTGGCTTTGCCTCCCAGCACTCCCAATACACATTCTCAGGCTCAATCTCACTCTCACTCCCGGCACACACCACCTCCCAAAATGAAAATACCCAAGCCATTTCTCCCATACGATAGGCCTAAGGGCTTAGAGCTGTTGCTGGTCCTCACCTTCCCTTGACACCGCTTTCACAGCCAAACACACTCTGGCCATCTACCCTGGCTTTCCCTCCCAGCACTCCCAACACACATTCTCAGGCTCACTCTCACTCTCACTCCCGGCACAGACCACCTCCCAAAGTGCAAACGTCCAAGCCATTTCTCCCATACGATAGGCCTAAGGGCTTAGAGCTGTTGCTGGTCCTCACCTTCCCTTGACACCGCTTTCACAGCCAAACACACTCTGCCCATCTACCCTGGCTTTGCCTCCCAGCACTCCCAACACACTCTCACTCTCGGCATAGACCACCTCCCAAAATGCCACCACCAAACCGATTTCTGACACACGCTACATCTAAGAGCTTAGAGCTGTTGCTGGTCCTCACCTTCCCTTGACACCGCTTTCACAGCCAGACACACTCTGGCCATCTGCCCTGGCTTTGCCTCCCAGCACTCCCAACACACATACTCAGGCTCAATCTCACTCTCACTCCCGGCACACACCACCTCCCAAAGTGAAAATACCCAAGGCATTTCTCCCATACGATAGGACTAAGGGCTTAGAGCTGTTGCTGGTCCTCACCTTCCCTTGACACCGCTTTCACAGACAAACACACTCTGTCCATCTGCCTTTGCCTTGCCTCCCAGCACTCCCAACACACTCTCACTATCGGCACAGACCACCTCCCAAAGTGCAAACCTCCAAGCCATTTCTCCCAAACGATAGGCCAAAGGGCTTAGAGCTGTTGCTGGTCCTCACCTTCCCTTGACACCGCTTTCACAGCCAAACACACTCTGCCCATCTACCCTGGCTTTGCCTCCCAGCACTCCCAACACACATTCTCAGGTTGAATCTCATTCTCACTCCCGGCACACACCACCTCCCAAAGTGAAAATACCCAAGCGATTTCTGACACACGCTACATCTAAGGGCTTCGAGCTGTTGCTGGTCCTCACCTTCCCTTGACACCGCTTTCACAGCCAAACACACTCTGCCCATCTACCCTGGCTTTCCCTCCCAGCACTCCCAACACACATTGTCAGGCTCAATCTCACTCTCACTCCTGGCAGAGACCAGCAGACAAAGTGCCAACACAGAAGCCATTTCTTCCATACAATAGGCCTAAAAGCTTAGAGCTGTTGCTGGTCCTCACCTTCCCTTGACACCGCTTTCACAGCCAAACGCACTCTGCCCATCTGCGCTGCCCTTGCCTCCCAGCACTCCCAACACACATTCTCAAGCACGCTCACGCTCTCACTCTGACTCCCAGCACAGACCACCTCCCAAAGTGCAAATACCAAAGCCATTTCTGTACACGCTACATCTACAGGCTTAGAGCTGTTGCTGGTCCTCACCTTCCCTTGACACCGCTTTCACAGCCAAACACACTCTGCCCATCTACCCTGGCTTTGCCTCCCAGCACTCCCAACACACATTCTCAGGCTCAATCTCACTCTCACTCCCGGCACACAACACCTCCCAAAGTGAAAATACCCAAGCCATTTCTCCCATACGATAGGCCTAAGGGCTTAGAGCTGTTGCTGGTCCTCACCTTCCCTTGACACCGCTTTCACAGCCAAACACACTCTGCCCATCTGCCTTTGCCTCAACTCCCAGCACTCCCAACACACATTCTCAGGCTCACTCTCACTCTCACTCCCGGCACAGACCACCTCCCAAAGTGCAAACCTCCAAGCCATTTCTCCCATACGATAGGCCTAAGGGCTTAGAGCTGTTGCTGGTCCTCACCTTCCCTTGACACCGCTTTCACAGCCAAACACACTCTGCCCATCTGCCTTTGCCTCAACTCCCAGCACTCCCAACACACATTCTCAGGCTCACTCTCACTCTCACTCCCGGCACAGACCACCTCCCAAAGTGCAAACCTCCAAGCCATTTCTCCCCTACGATAGGCCTAAGGGCTTAGAGCTGTTGCTGGTCCTCACCTTCCCTTGACACCGCTTTCACAGCCAAACACACTCTGGCCATCTGCCTTTGCCTCAACTCCCAGCACTCCCAAAAAACTCTCAGTCCCGGCACAAACCACCTCCCAAAGTGCAAACCCCCAAGCGATATCTGACAAACGCTAAATCTAAGGGCTTAGAGCTGTTGCTGGTCCTCACCTTCCCTTGACACCGCTTTCACAGCCAAACACACTCTGCCCATCTACCCTGGCTTTGCCTCCCAGCACTCCCAACACACATTCTCAGGCTCACTCTCACTCTCACTCCCGGCACACAACACCTCCCAAAGTGCAAACCCCCAAGCCATTTCTCCCATACGATAGGCCTAAGGGCTTAGAGCTGTTGCTGGTCCTCACCTTCCCTTGACACCGCTTTCACAGCCAAACACACTCTGCCCATCTACCCTGGCTTTCCCTCCCAGCACTCCCAACACACATTGTCAGGCTCAATCTCACTCTCACTCCTGGCAGAGACCAGCAGACAAAGTGCCAACACAGAAGCCATTTCTTCCATACAATAGGCCTAAAAGCTTAGAGCTGTTGCTGGTCCTCACCTTCCCTTGACACCGCTTTCACAGCCAAACGCACTCTGCCCATCTGCGCTGCCCTTGCCTCCCAGCACTCCCAACACACATTCTCAAGCACGCTCACGCTCTCACTCTGACTCCCAGCACAGACCACCTCCCAAAGTGCAAATACCAAAGCCATTTCTGTACACGCTACATCTACAGGCTTAGAGCTGTTGCTGGTCCTCACCTTCCCTTGACACCGCTTTCACAGCAAAACACACTCTGCCCATCTACCCTGGCTTTCCCTCCCAGCACTCCCAATACATATTCTCAGGCTCACTATCACTCTCACTCCCGGCACACAACACCTCCCAAAGTGCAAACGTCCAAGCCATTTCTCCCCTACGATAGGCCTAAGGGCTTAGAGCTGTTGCTGGTCCTCACCTTCCCTTGACACCGCTTTCACAGCCAAACACACTCTGGCCATCTGCCTTTGCCTTGCCTCCCAGCACTCCCAACACACTCTCACTATCGGCACAGACCACCTCCCAAAGTGCAAACCTCCAAGCCATTTCTCCCATACGATAGGCCTAAGGGCTTAGAGCTGTTGCTGGTCCTCACCTTCCCTTGACACCGCTTTCACAGACAAACACACTCTGGCCATCTGCCTTTAACTTGCCTCCCAGCACTCCCAAATCACTCTCACTCCCGGCACACAACACCTCCCAAAGTGAAAATACCCAAGCCATTTCTCCCATACGATAGGCCTAAGGGCTTAGAGCTGTTGCTGGTCCTCACCTTCCCTTGACACCGCTTTCACAGACAAACACACTCTGGCCATCTGCCTTTAACTTGCCTCCCAGCACTCCCAACACACATTCTCAGGTTCAATCTCACTCTCACTCCCGGCACACAACACCTCCCAAAGTGCAAACGTCCAAGCCATTTTTCCCCTACGATAGGCCTAAGGGCTTAGAGCTGTTGCTGGTCCTCACCTTCCCTTGACACCGCTTTCACAGCCAAACACACTCTGCCCATCTACCCTGGCTTTGCCTCCCAGCACTCCCAACACACATTCTCAGGTTGAATCTCATTCTCACTCCCGGCACACACCACCTCCCAAAGTGAAAATACCCAAGCGATTTCTGACACACGCTACATCTAAGGGCTTAGAGCTGTTGCTGGTCCTCACCTTCCCTTGACACCGCTTTCACAGCCAAACACACTCTGCCCATCTACCCTGGCTTTCCCTCCCAGCACTCCCAACACACATTGTCAGGCTCAATCTCACTCTCACTCCCGGCAGAGACCAGCAAACAAAGTGCCAACACTGAAGCCATTTCTTCCATACAATAGGCCTAAAAGCTTAGAGCTGTTGCTGGTCCTCACCTTCCCTTGACACCGCTTTCACAGCCAAACACACTCTGGCCATCTGCCTTTGCCTTGCCTCCCAGCACTCCCAACACACTCTCACTATCGGCACAGACCACCTCCCAAAGTGCAAACCTCCAAGCCATTTCTCCCATACGATAGGCCTAAGGGCTTAGAGCTGTTGCTGGTCCTCACCTTCCCTTGACACCGCTTTCACAGCCAAACACACTCTGCCCATCTACCCTGGCTTTGCCTCCCAGCACTCCCAAAACACTCTCACTCGGCGCACAGAACACCTCCCAAAGTGCAAACCCCCAAGCGATATCTGACAAACGGTACATCAAAGGGCTTAGAGCTGTTGCTGGTCCTCACCTTCCCTTGACACCGCTTTCACAGCCAAACACACTCTGCCCATCTACCCTGGCTTTGCCTCCCAGCACTCCCAATACACATTCTCAGGCTCACTCTCACTATCACTCCCGGCACACAACACCTCCCAAAGTGCAAACCACCAAGCCATTTCTCCCCTACGATAGGCCTAAGGGCTTAGAGCTGTTGCTGGTCCCCACCTTCCCTTGACACCGCTTTCACAGCCAAACACACTCTGGTCATCTGCCTTTGCCTTGCCTCCCAGCACTCCCAACACACTCTCACTATCGGCACAGACCACCTCCCAAAGTGCAAACCTCCAAGCCATTTCTCCCATACGATAGGCCTAAGGGCTTAGAGCTGTTGCTGGTCCTCACCTTCCCTTGACACTGCTTTCACAGACAAACACACTCTGGCCATCTGCCTTTAACTTGCCTCCCAGCACTCCCAACACACTCTCACTCTCGGCATAGACCACCTCCCAAAATGCCACCACCAAACCGATTTCTGACACACGCTACATCTAAGAGCTTAGAGCTGTTGCTGGTCCTCACCTTCCCTTGACACCGCTTTCACAGCCAGACACACTCTGGCCATCTGGCCTGGCTTTGCCTCCCAGCACTCCCAACACACATTCTCAGGCTCAATCTCACTCTCACTCCCGGCACACACCACCTCCCAAAGTGAAAATACCCAAGGCATTTCTCCCATACGATAGGACTAAGGGCTTAGAGCTGTTGCTGGTCCTCACCTTCCCTTGACACCGCTTTCACAGCCAAACACACTCTGCCCATCTACCCTGGCTTTGCCTCCCAGCACTCCCAACACACATTCTCAGGCTCAATCTCACTCTCACTCCCGGCACACAACACCTCCCAAAGTGCAAACCTCCAAGCCATTTCTACCATACGATAGGCCTAAGGGCTTAGAGCTGTTGCTGGTCCTCACCTTCCCTTGACACCGCTTTCACAGCCAAACACACTCTGCCCATCTGCCTTTGCCTCAACTCCCAGCACTCCCAACACACATTCTCAGGCTCACTCTCACTCTCACTCCCGGCACAGACCACCTCCCAAAGTGCAAACCTCCAAGCCATTTCTCCCCTACGATAGGCCTAAGGGCTTAGAGCTGTTGCTGGTCCTCATCTTCCCTTGACACCGCTTTCACAGCCAAACACACTCTGGCCATCTGCCTTTGCCTCAACTCCCAGCACTCCCAAAAAACTCTCAGTCCCGGCACAAACCACCTCCCAAAGTGCAAACCCCCAAGCGATATCTGACAAACGCTAAATCTAAGGGCTTAGAGCTGTTGCTGGTCCTCACCTTCCCTTGACACCGCTTTCACAGCCAAACACACTCTGCCCATCTACCCTGGCTTTGCCTCCCAGCACTCCCAAAACACTCTCACTCCGCGCACAGACCACCTCCCAAAGTGCAAACCCCCAAGCGATATCTGACAAACGGTACATCAAAGGGCTTAGAGCTGTTGCTGGTCCTCACCTTACCTTGACACCGCTTTCACAGCCAAACACACTCTGCCCATCTACCCTGGCTTTGCCTCCCAGCACTCCCAATACACATTCTCAGGCTCAATCTCACTCTCACTCCCGGCACACACCACCTCCCAAAATGAAAATACCCAAGCCATTTCTCCCATACGATAGGCCTAAGGGCTTAGAGCTGTTGCTGGTCCTCACCTTCCCTTGACACCGCTTTCACAGCCAAACACACTCTGGCCATCTGCCTTTAACTTGCCTCCCAGCACTCCCAACACACATTCTCAGGCTCACTCTCACTCTCACTCCCGGCACACAACACCTCCCAAAGTGCAAACCACCAAGCCATTTCTCCCATACGATAGGCCTAAGGGCTTAGAGCTGTTGCTGGTCCTCACCTTCCCTTGACACCGCTTTCACAGCCAAACACACTCTGCCCATCTACCCTGGCTTTCCCTCCCAGCACTCCCAACACACATTCTCAGGCTCACTCTCACTCTCACTCCCGGTACACACCACCTCCCAAAGTGCAAACCTCCAAGCCATTTCTCCCATACGATAGGCCTAAGGGCTTAGAGCTGTTGCTGGTCCTCACCTTCCCTTGACACCGCTTTCACAGACAAACACACTCTGGCCATCTGCCTTTGCCTTGCCTCCCAGCACTCCCAACACACTCTCACTCTCGGCATAGACCACCTCCCAAAATGCCACCACCAAACCGATTTCTGACACACGCTACATCTAAGAGCTTAGAGCTGTTGCTGGTCCTCACCTTCCCTTGACACCGCTTTCACAGCCAGACACACTCTGGCCATCTGCCCTGGCTTTGCCTCCCAGCACTCCCAACACACATTCTCAGGCTCAATCTCACTCTCACTCCCGGCACACACCACCTCCCAAAGTGAAAATACCCAAGGCATTTCTCCCATACGATAGGACTAAGGGCTTAGAGCTGTTGCTGGTCCTCACCTTCCCTTGACACCGCTTTCACAGCCAAACACACTCTGCCCATCTACCCTGGCTTTGCCTCCCAGCACTCCCAACACACATTCTCAGGCTCAATCTCACTCTCACTCCCGGCACACAACACCTCCCAAAGTGCAAACCTCCAAGCCATTTCTCCCATACGATAGGCCTAAGGGCTTAGAGCTGTTGCTGGTCCTCACCTTCCCTTCACACCGCTTTCACAGCCAAACACACTCTGCCCATCTGCCTTTGCCTCAACTCCCAGCACTCCCAACACACATTCTCAGGCTCACTCTCACTCTCACTCCCGGCACAGACCACCTCCCAAAGTGCAAACCTCCAAGCCATTTCTCCCCTACGATAGGCCTAAGGGCTTAGAGCTGTTGCTGGTCCTCATCTTCCCTTGACACCGCTTTCACAGCCAAACACACTCTGGCCATCTGCCTTTGCCTCAACTCCCAGCACTCCCAAAAAACTCTCAGTCCCGGCACAAACCACCTCCCAAAGTGCAAACCCCCAAGCGATATCTGACAAACGCTAAATCTAAGGGCTTAGAGCTGTTGCTGGTCCTCACCTTCCCTTGACACCGCTTTCACAGCCAAACACACTCTGCCCATCTACCCTGGCTTTGCCTCCCAGCACTCCCAAAACACTCTCACTCCGCGCACAGACCACCTCCCAAAGTGCA
Source organism: Pelecanus crispus (assembly GCF_030463565.1). Taxonomy (NCBI): domain Eukaryota; kingdom Metazoa; phylum Chordata; class Aves; order Pelecaniformes; family Pelecanidae; genus Pelecanus; species Pelecanus crispus. The sequence continues at coordinate 1,759,316 of NC_134671.1, read as the reverse complement.
AACCCCCAAGCGATATCTGACAAACGGTACATCAAAGGGCTTAGAGCTGTTGCTGGTCCTCACCTTACCTTGACACCGCTTTCACAGCCAAACACACTCTGCCCATCTACCGTGGCTTTGCCTCCCAGCACTCCCAATACACATTCTCAGGCTCAATCTCACTCTCACTCCCGGCACACACCACCTCCCAAAATGAAAATACCCAAGCCATTTCTCCCATACGATAGGCCTAAGGGCTTAGAGCTGTTGCTGGTCCTCACCTTCCCTTGACACCGCTTTCACAGCCAAACACACTCTGCCCATCTACCCTGGCTTTGCCTCCCAGCACTCCCAACACACATTCTCAGGTTGAATCTCATTCTCACTCCCGGCACACACCACCTCCCAAAGTGAAAATACCCAAGCGATTTCTGACACACGCTACATCTAAGGGCTTAGAGCTGTTGCTGGTCCTCACCTTCCCTTGACACCGCTTTCACAGCCAAACACACTCTGCCCATCTACCCTGGCTTTCCCTCCCAGCACTCCCAACACACATTCTCAGGCTCAATCTCACTCTCACTCCCGGCAGAGACCAGCAAACAAAGTGCCAACACTGAAGCCATTTCTTCCATACAATAGGCCTAAAAGCTTAGAGCTGTTGCTGGTCCTCACCTTCCCTTGACACCGCTTTCACAGCCAAACACACTCTGGCCATCTGCCTTTGCCTTGCCTCCCAGCACTCCCAACACACTCTCACTATCGGCACAGACCACCTCCCAAAGTGCAAACCTCCAAGCCATTTCTCCCATACGATAGGCCTAAGGGCTTAGAGCTGTTGCTGGTCCTCATCTTCCCTTGACACCGCTTTCACAGACAAACACACTCTGGCCATCTGCCTTTGCCTCAACTCCCAGCACTCCCAAAAAACTCTCAGTCCCGGCACAGACCACCTCCCAAAGTGCAAACACCCAACCGATTTCTGACAAACGCTAAATCTAAGGGCTTAGAGCTGTTGCTGGTCCTCACCTTCCCTTGACACCGCTTTCACAGCCAAACACACTCTGCCCATCTACCCTGGCTTTGCCTCCCAGCACTCCCAACACACATTCTCAGGCTCAATCTCACTCTCACTCCCGGCACACAACACCTCCCAAAGTGCAAACCTCCAAGCCATTTCTCCCATACGATAGGCCTAAGGGCTTAGAGCTGTTGCTGGTCCTCACCTTCCCTTGACACCGCTTTCACAGCCAAACACACTCTGCCCATCTGCCTTTGCCTCAACTCCCAGCACTCCCAACACACATTCTCAGGCTCACTCTCACTCTCACTCCCGGCACAGACCACCTCCCAAAGTGCAAACCTCCAAGCCATTTCTCCCATACGATAGGCCTAAGGGCTTAGAGCTGTTGCTGGTCCTCATCTTCCCTTGACACCGCTTTCACAGCCAAACACACTCTGGCCATCTGCCTTTGCCTCAACTCCCAGCACTCCCAAAAAACTCTCAGTCCCGGCACAAACCACCTCCCAAAGTGCAAACCCCCAAGCGATATCTGACAAACGCTAAATCTAAGGGCTTAGAGCTGTTGCTGGTCCTCACCTTCCCTTGACACCGCTTTCACAGCCAAACACACTCTGCCCATCTACCCTGGCTTTGCCTCCCAGCACTCCCAAAACACTCTCACTCCGCGCACAGACCACCTCCCAAAGTGCAAACCCCCAAGCGATATCTGACAAACGGTACATCAAAGGGCTTAGAGCTGTTGCTGGTCCTCACCTTCCCTTGACACCGCTTTCACAGCCAAACACACTCTGCCCATCTACCCTGGCTTTGCCTCCCAGCACTCCCAACACACATTCTCAGGCTCACTCTCACTCTCACTCCCGGCACACAACACCTCCCAAAGTGCAAACCTCCAAGCCATTTCTCCCATACGATAGGCCTAAGGGCTTAGAGCTGTTGCTGGTCCTCACCTTCCCTTGACACCGCTTTCACAGCCAAACACACTCTGCCCATCTACCCTGGCTTTGCCTCCCAGCACTCCCAACACAGATTCTCAGGTTGAATCTCATTCTCACTCCCGGCACACACCACCTCCCAAAGTGAAAATACCCAAGCGATTTCTGACACACGCTACATCTAAGGGCTTCGAGCTGTTGCTGGTCCTCACCTTCCCTTGACACCGCTTTCACAGCCAAACACACTCTGCCCATCTACCCTGGCTTTCCCTCCCAGCACTCCCAACACACATTGTCAGGCTCAATCTCACTCTCACTCCTGGCAGAGACCAGCAGACAAAGTGCCAACACAGAAGCCATTTCTTCCATACAATAGGCCTAAAAGCTTAGAGCTGTTGCTGGTCCTCACCTTCCCTTGACACCGCTTTCACAGCCAAACGCACTCTGCCCATCTGCGCTGCCCTTGCCTCCCAGCACTCCCAACACACATTCTCAAGCACGCTCACGCTCTCACTCTGACTCCCAGCACAGACCACCTCCCAAAGTGCAAATACCAAAGCCATTTCTGTACACGCTACATCTACAGGCTTAGAGCTGTTGCTGGTCCTCACCTTCCCTTGACACCGCTTTCACAGCAAAACACACTCTGCCCATCTACCCTGGCTTTCCCTCCCAGCACTCCCAATACATATTCTCAGGCTCACTATCACTCTCACTCCCGGCACACAACACCTCCCAAAGTGCAAACGTCCAAGCCATTTCTCCCCTACGATAGGCCTAAGGGCTTAGAGCTGTTGCTGGTCCTCACCTTCCCTTGACACCGCTTGCACAGCCAAACACACTCTGGCCATCTGCCTTTGCCTTGCCTCCCAGCACTCCCAACACACTCTCACTATCGGCACAGACCACCTCCCAAAGTGCAAACCTCCAAGCCATTTCTCCCATACGATAGGCCTAAGGGCTTAGAGCTGTTGCTGGTCCTCACCTTCCCTTGACACCGCTTTCACAGACAAACACACTCTGGCCATCTGCCTTTAACTTGCCTCCCAGCACTCCCAAATCACTCTCACTCCCGGCACACAACACCTCCCAAAGTGAAAATACCCAAGCCATTTCTCCCATACGATAGGCCTAAGGGCTTAGAGCTGTTGCTGGTCCTCACCTTCCCTTGACACCGCTTTCACAGACAAACACACTCTGGCCATCTGCCTTTAACTTGCCTCCCAGCACTCCCAACACACATTCTCAGGTTCAATCTCACTCTCACTCCCGGCACACAACACCTCCCAAAGTGCAAACGTCCAAGCCATTTTTCCCCTACGATAGGCCTAAGGGCTTCGAGCTGTTGCTGGTCCTCACCTTCCCTTGACACCGCTTTCACAGCCAAACACACTCTGCCCATCTACCCTGGCTTTGCCTCCCAGCACTCCCAACACACATTCTCAGGTTGAATCTCATTCTCACTCCCGGCACACACCACCTCCCAAAGTGAAAATACCCAAGCGATTTCTGACACACGCTACATCTAAGGGCTTAGAGCTGTTGCTGGTCCTCACCTTCCCTTGACACCGCTTTCACAGCCAAACACACTCTGCCCATCTACCCTGGCTTTCCCTCCCAGCACTCCCAACACACATTGTCAGGCTCAATCTCACTCTCACTCCCGGCAGAGACCAGCAAACAAAGTGCCAACACTGAAGCCATTTCTTCCATACAATAGGCCTAAAAGCTTAGAGCTGTTGCTGGTCCTCACCTTCCCTTGACACCGCTTTCACAGACAAACACACTCTGGCCATCTGCCTTTGCCTTGCCTCCCAGCACTCCCAACACACTCTCACTATCGGCACAGACCACCTCCCAAAGTGCAAACCTCCAAGCCATTTCTCCCATACGATAGGCCTAAGGGCTTAGAGCTGTTGCTGGTCCTCACCTTCCCTTGACACCGCTTTCACAGCCAAACACACTCTGCCCATCTACCCTGGCTTTGCCTCCCAGCACTCCCAAAACACTCTCACTCGGCGCACAGAACACCTCCCAAAGTGCAAACCCCCAAGCGATATCTGACAAACGGTACATCAAAGGGCTTAGAGCTGTTGCTGGTCCTCACCTTCCCTTGACACCGCTTTCACAGCCAAACACACTCTGCCCATCTACCCTGGCTTTGCCTCCCAGCACTCCCAATACACATTCTCAGGCTCACTCTCACTATCACTCCCGGCACACAACACCTCCCAAAGTGCAAACCACCAAGCCATTTCTCCCCTACGATAGGCCTAAGGGCTTAGAGCTGTTGCTGGTCCCCACCTTCCCTTGACACCGCTTTCACAGCCAAACACACTCTGGTCATCTGCCTTTGCCTTGCCTCCCAGCACTCCCAACACACTCTCACTATCGGCACAGACCACCTCCCAAAGTGCAAACCTCCAAGCCATTTCTCCCATACGATAGGCCTAAGGGCTTAGAGCTGTTGCTGGTCCTCACCTTCCCTTGACACTGCTTTCACAGACAAACACACTCTGGCCATCTGCCTTTAACTTGCCTCCCAGCACTCCCAACACACTCTCACTCTCGGCATAGACCACCTCCCAAAATGCCACCACCAAACCGATTTCTGACACACGCTACATCTAAGAGCTTAGAGCTGTTGCTGGTCCTCACCTTCCCTTGACACCGCTTTCACAGCCAGACACACTCTGGCCATCTGGCCTGGCTTTGCCTCCCAGCACTCCCAACACACATTCTCAGGCTCAATCTCACTCTCACTCCCGGCACACACCACCTCCCAAAGTGAAAATACCCAAGGCATTTCTCCCATACGATAGGACTAAGGGCTTAGAGCTGTTGCTGGTCCTCACCTTCCCTTGACACCGCTTTCACAGCCAAACACACTCTGCCCATCTACCCTGGCTTTGCCTCCCAGCACTCCCAACACACATTCTCAGGCTCAATCTCACTCTCACTCCCGGCACACAACACCTCCCAAAGTGCAAACCTCCAAGCCATTTCTACCATACGATAGGCCTAAGGGCTTAGAGCTGTTGCTGGTCCTCACCTTCCCTTGACACCGCTTTCACAGCCAAACACACTCTGCCCATCTGCCTTTGCCTCAACTCCCAGCACTCCCAACACACATTCTCAGGCTCACTCTCACTCTCACTCCCGGCACAGACCACCTCCCAAAGTGCAAACCTCCAAGCCATTTCTCCCCTACGATAGGCCTAAGGGCTTAGAGCTGTTGCTGGTCCTCATCTTCCCTTGACACCGCTTTCACAGCCAAACACACTCTGGCCATCTGCCTTTGCCTCAACTCCCAGCACTCCCAAAAAACTCTCAGTCCCGGCACAAACCACCTCCCAAAGTGCAAACCCCCAAGCGATATCTGACAAACGCTAAATCTAAGGGCTTAGAGCTGTTGCTGGTCCTCACCTTCCCTTGACACCGCTTTCACAGCCAAACACACTCTGCCCATCTACCCTGGCTTTGCCTCCCAGCACTCCCAAAACACTCTCACTCCGGGCACAGACCACCTCCCAAAGTGCAAACCCCCAAGCGATATCTGACAAACGGTACATCAAAGGGCTTAGAGCTGTTGCTGGTCCTCACCTTCCCTTGACACCGCTTTCACAGCCAAACACACTCTGCCCATCTACCCTGGCTTTCCCTCCCAGCACTCCCAATACACATTCTCAGGCTCAATCTCACTCTCACTCCCGGCACACACCACCTCCCAAAATGAAAATACCCAAGCCATTTCTCCCATACGATAGGCCTAAGGGCTTAGAGCTGTTGCTGGTCCTCACCTTCCCTTGACACCGCTTTCACAGCCAAACACACTCTGGCCATCTGCCTTTAACTTGCCTCCCAGCACTCCCAACACACATTCTCAGGCTCACTCTCACTCTCACTCCCGGCACACAACACCTCCCAAAGTGCAAACCACCAAGCCATTTCTCCCATACGATAGGCCTAAGGGCTTAGAGCTGTTGCTGGTCCTCACCTTCCCTTGACACCGCTTTCACAGCCAAACACACTCTGCCCATCTACCCTGGCTTTCCCTCCCAGCACTCCCAACACACATTCTCAGGCTCACTCTCACTCTCACTCCCGGTACACACCACCTCCCAAAGTGCAAACGTCCAAGCCATTTCTCCCATACGATAGGCCTAAGGGCTTAGAGCTGTTGCTGGTCCTCACCTTCCCTTGACACCGCTTTCACAGACAAACACACTCTGGCCATCTGCCTTTGCCTTGCCTCCCAGCACTCCCAACACACTCTCACTCTCGGCATAGACCACCTCCCAAAATGCCACCACCAAACCGATTTCTGACACACGCTACATCTAAGAGCTTAGAGCTGTTGCTGGTCCTCACCTTCCCTTGACACCGCTTTCACAGCCAGACACACTCTGGCCATCTGCCCTGGCTTTGCCTCCCAGCACTCCCAACACACATTCTCAGGCTCAATCTCACTCTCACTCCCGGCACACACCACCTCCCAAAGTGAAAATACCCAAGGCATTTCTCCCATACGATAGGACTAAGGGCTTAGAGCTGTTGCTGGTCCTCACCTTCCCTTGACACCGCTTTCACAGCCAAACACACTCTGCCCATCTACCCTGGCTTTGCCTCCCAGCACTCCCAACACACATTCTCAGGCTCAATCTCACTCTCACTCCCGGCACACAACACCTCCCAAAGTGCAAACCTCCAAGCCATTTCTCCCATACGATAGGCCTAAGGGCTTAGAGCTGTTGCTGGTCCTCACCTTCCCTTCACACCGCTTTCACAGCCAAACACACTCTGCCCATCTGCCTTTGCCTCAACTCCCAGCACTCCCAACACACATTCTCAGGCTCACTCTCACTCTCACTCCCGGCACAGACCACCTCCCAAAGTGCAAACCTCCAAGCCATTTCTCCCCTACGATAGGCCTAAGGGCTTAGAGCTGTTGCTGGTCCTCATCTTCCCTTGACACCGCTTTCACAGCCAAACACACTCTGGCCATCTGCCTTTGCCTCAACTCCCAGCACTCCCAAAAAACTCTCAGTCCCGGCACAAACCACCTCCCAAAGTGCAAACCCCCAAGCGATATCTGACAAACGCTAAATCTAAGGGCTTAGAGCTGTTGCTGGTCCTCACCTTCCCTTGACACCGCTTTCACAGCCAAACACACTCTGCCCATCTACCCTGGCTTTGCCTCCCAGCACTCCCAAAACACTCTCACTCCGCGCACAGACCACCTCCCAAAGTGCAAACCCCCAAGCGATATCTGACAAACGGTACATCAAAGGGCTTAGAGCTGTTGCTGGTCCTCACCTTACCTTGACACCGCTTTCACAGCCAAACACACTCTGCCCATCTACCGTGGCTTTGCCTCCCAGCACTCCCAATACACATTCTCAGGCTCAATCTCACTCTCACTCCCGGCACACACCACCTCCCAAAATGAAAATACCCAAGCCATTTCTCCCATACGATAGGCCTAAGGGCTTAGAGCTGTTGCTGGTCCTCACCTTCCCTTGACACCGCTTTCACAGCCAAACACACTCTGCCCATCTACCCTGGCTTTGCCTCCCAGCACTCCCAACACACATTCTCAGGTTGAATCTCATTCTCACTCCCGGCACACACCACCTCCCAAAGTGAAAATACCCAAGCGATTTCTGACACACGCTACATCTAAGGGCTTAGAGCTGTTGCTGGTCCTCACCTTCCCTTGACACCGCTTTCACAGCCAAACACACTCTGCCCATCTACCCTGGCTTTCCCTCCCAGCACTCCCAACACACATTCTCAGGCTCAATCTCACTCTCACTCCCGGCAGAGACCAGCAAACAAAGTGCCAACACTGAAGCCATTTCTTCCATACAATAGGCCTAAAAGCTTAGAGCTGTTGCTGGTCCTCACCTTCCCTTGACACCGCTTTCACAGCCAAACACACTCTGGCCATCTGCCTTTGCCTTGCCTCCCAGCACTCCCAACACACTCTCACTATCGGCACAGACCACCTCCCAAAGTGCAAACCTCCAAGCCATTTCTCCCATACGATAGGCCTAAGGGCTTAGAGCTGTTGCTGGTCCTCACCTTCCCTTGACACCGCTTTCACAGCCAAACACACTCTGCCCATCTGCCTTTGCCTCAACTCCCAGCACTCCCAAAAAACTCTCAGTCCCGGCACAGACCACCTCCCAAAGTGCAAACACCCAACCGATTTCTGACAAACGCTAAATCTAAGGGCTTAGAGCTGTTGCTGGTCCTCACCTTCCCTTGACACCGCTTTCACAGCCAAACACACTCTGCCCATCTACCCTGGCTTTGCCTCCCAGCACTCCCAACACACATTCTCAGGCTCAATCTCACTCTCACTCCCGGCACACAACACCTCCCAAAGTGCAAACCTCCAAGCCATTTCTCCCATACGATAGGCCTAAGGGCTTAGAGCTGTTGCTGGTCCTCACCTTCCCTTCACACCGCTTTCACAGCCAAACACACTCTGCCCATCTGCCTTTGCCTCAACTCCCAGCACTCCCAACACACATTCTCAGGCTCACTCTCACTCTCACTCCCGGCACAGACCACCTCCCAAAGTGCAAACCTCCAAGCCATTTCTCCCATACGATAGGCCTAAGGGCTTAGAGCTGTTGCTGGTCCTCATCTTCCCTTGACACCGCTTTCACAGCCAAACACACTCTGGCCATCTGCCTTTGCCTCAACTCCCAGCACTCCCAAAAAACTCTCAGTCCCGGCACAAACCACCTCCCAAAGTGCAAACCCCCAAGCGATATCTGACAAACGCTAAATCTAAGGGCTTAGAGCTGTTGCTGGTCCTCACCTTCCCTTGACACCGCTTTCACAGCCAAACACACTCTGCCCATCTACCCTGGCTTTGCCTCCCAGCACTCCCAAAACACTCTCACTCCGCGCACAGACCACCTCCCAAAGTGCAAACCCCCAAGCGATATCTGACAAACGGTACATCAAAGGGCTTAGAGCTGTTGCTGGTCCTCACCTTCCCTTGACACCGCTTTCACAGCCAAACACACTCTGCCCATCTACCCTGGCTTTGCCTCCCAGCACTCCCAACACACATTCTCAGGCTCACTCTCACTCTCACTCCCGGCACACAACACCTCCCAAAGTGCAAACCTCCAAGCCATTTCTCCCATACGATAGGCCTAAGGGCTTAGAGCTGTTGCTGGTCCTCACCTTCCCTTGACACCGCTTTCACAGCCAAACACACTCTGCCCATCTGCCTTTGCCTCAACTCCCAGCACTCCCAACACACATTCTCAGGCTCACTCTCACTCTCACTCCCGGCACAGACCACCTCCCAAAGTGCAAACCTCCAAGCCATTTCTCCCCTACGATAGGCCTAAGGGCTTAGAGCTGTTGCTGGTCCTCACCTTCCCTTGACACCGCTTTCACAGCCAAACACACTCTGGCCATCTGCCTTTGCCTCAACTCCCAGCACTCCCAAAAAAATCTCAGTCCCGGCACAAACCACCTCCCAAAGTGCAAACCCCCAAGCGATATCTGACAAACGCTAAATCTAAAGGCTTAGAGCTGTTGCTGGTCCTCACCTTACCTTGACACCGTTTTCACAGCCAAACACACTCTGCCCATCTACCCTGGCTTTGCCTCCCAGCACTCCCAATACACATTCTCAGGCTCAATCTCACTCTCACTCCCGGCACACACCACCTCCCAAAATGAAAATACCCAAGCCATTTCTCCCATACGATAGGCCTAAGGGCTTAGAGCTGTTGCTGGTCCTCACCTTCCCTTGACACCGCTTTCACAGCCAAACACACTCTGGCCATCTACCCTGGCTTTCCCTCCCAGCACTCCCAACACACATTCTCAGGCTCACTCTCACTCTCACTCCCGGCACAGACCACCTCCCAAAGTGCAAACGTCCAAGCCATTTCTCCCATACGATAGGCCTAAGGGCTTAGAGCTGTTGCTGGTCCTCACCTTCCCTTGACACCGCTTTCACAGCCAAACACACTCTGCCCATCTACCCTGGCTTTGCCTCCCAGCACTCCCAACACACTCTCACTCTCGGCATAGACCACCTCCCAAAATGCCACCACCAAACCGATTTCTGACACACGCTACATCTAAGAGCTTAGAGCTGTTGCTGGTCCTCACCTTCCCTTGACACCGCTTTCACAGCCAGACACACTCTGGCCATCTGCCCTGGCTTTGCCTCCCAGCACTCCCAACACACATACTCAGGCTCAATCTCACTCTCACTCCCGGCACACACCACCTCCCAAAGTGAAAATACCCAAGGCATTTCTCCCATACGATAGGACTAAGGGCTTAGAGCTGTTGCTGGTCCTCACCTTCCCTTGACACCGCTTTCACAGACAAACACACTCTGTCCATCTGCCTTTGCCTTGCCTCCCAGCACTCCCAACACACTCTCACTATCGGCACAGACCACCTCCCAAAGTGCAAACCTCCAAGCCATTTCTCCCAAACGATAGGCCAAAGGGCTTAGAGCTGTTGCTGGTCCTCACCTTCCCTTGACACCGCTTTCACAGCCAAACACACTCTGCCCATCTACCCTGGCTTTGCCTCCCAGCACTCCCAACACACATTCTCAGGTTGAATCTCATTCTCACTCCCGGCACACACCACCTCCCAAAGTGAAAATACCCAAGCGATTTCTGACACACGCTACATCTAAGGGCTTCGAGCTGTTGCTGGTCCTCACCTTCCCTTGACACCGCTTTCACAGCCAAACACACTCTGCCCATCTACCCTGGCTTTCCCTCCCAGCACTCCCAACACACATTGTCAGGCTCAATCTCACTCTCACTCCTGGCAGAGACCAGCAGACAAAGTGCCAACACAGAAGCCATTTCTTCCATACAATAGGCCTAAAAGCTTAGAGCTGTTGCTGGTCCTCACCTTCCCTTGACACCGCTTTCACAGCCAAACGCACTCTGCCCATCTGCGCTGCCCTTGCCTCCCAGCACTCCCAACACACATTCTCAAGCACGCTCACGCTCTCACTCTGACTCCCAGCACAGACCACCTCCCAAAGTGCAAATACCAAAGCCATTTCTGTACACGCTACATCTACAGGCTTAGAGCTGTTGCTGGTCCTCACCTTCCCTTGACACCGCTTTCACAGCCAAACACACTCTGCCCATCTACCCTGGCTTTGCCTCCCAGCACTCCCAACACACATTCTCAGGCTCAATCTCACTCTCACTCCCGGCACACAACACCTCCCAAAGTGAAAATACCCAAGCCATTTCTCCCATACGATAGGCCTAAGGGCTTAGAGCTGTTGCTGGTCCTCACCTTCCCTTGACACCGCTTTCACAGCCAAACACACTCTGCCCATCTGCCTTTGCCTCAACTCCCAGCACTCCCAACACACATTCTCAGGCTCACTCTCACTCTCACTCCCGGCACAGACCACCTCCCAAAGTGCAAACCTCCAAGCCATTTCTCCCATACGATAGGCCTAAGGGCTTAGAGCTGTTGCTGGTCCTCACCTTCCCTTGACACCGCTTTCACAGCCAAACACACTCTGCCCATCTGCCTTTGCCTCAACTCCCAGCACTCCCAACACACATTCTCAGGCTCACTCTCACTCTCACTCCCGGCACAGACCACCTCCCAAAGTGCAAACCTCCAAGCCATTTCTCCCCTACGATAGGCCTAAGGGCTTAGAGCTGTTGCTGGTCCTCACCTTCCCTTGACACCGCTTTCACAGCCAAACACACTCTGGCCATCTGCCTTTGCCTCAACTCCCAGCACTCCCAAAAAACTCTCAGTCCCGGCACAAACCACCTCCCAAAGTGCAAACCCCCAAGCGATATCTGACAAACGCTAAATCTAAGGGCTTAGAGCTGTTGCTGGTCCTCACCTTCCCTTGACACCGCTTTCACAGCCAAACACACTCTGCCCATCTACCCTGGCTTTGCCTCCCAGCACTCCCAACACACATTCTCAGGCTCACTCTCACTCTCACTCCCGGCACACAACACCTCCCAAAGTGCAAACCCCCAAGCCATTTCTCCCATACGATAGGCCTAAGGGCTTAGAGCTGTTGCTGGTCCTCACCTTCCCTTGACACCGCTTTCACAGCCAAACACACTCTGCCCATCTACCCTGGCTTTCCCTCCCAGCACTCCCAACACACATTGTCAGGCTCAATCTCACTCTCACTCCTGGCAGAGACCAGCAGACAAAGTGCCAACACAGAAGCCATTTCTTCCATACAATAGGCCTAAAAGCTTAGAGCTGTTGCTGGTCCTCACCTTCCCTTGACACCGCTTTCACAGCCAAACGCACTCTGCCCATCTGCGCTGCCCTTGCCTCCCAGCACTCCCAACACACATTCTCAAGCACGCTCACGCTCTCACTCTGACTCCCAGCACAGACCACCTCCCAAAGTGCAAATACCAAAGCCATTTCTGTACACGCTACATCTACAGGCTTAGAGCTGTTGCTGGTCCTCACCTTCCCTTGACACCGCTTTCACAGCAAAACACACTCTGCCCATCTACCCTGGCTTTCCCTCCCAGCACTCCCAATACATATTCTCAGGCTCACTATCACTCTCACTCCCGGCACACAACACCTCCCAAAGTGCAAACGTCCAAGCCATTTCTCCCCTACGATAGGCCTAAGGGCTTAGAGCTGTTGCTGGTCCTCACCTTCCCTTGACACCGCTTTCACAGCCAAACACACTCTGGCCATCTGCCTTTGCCTTGCCTCCCAGCACTCCCAACACACTCTCACTATCGGCACAGACCACCTCCCAAAGTGCAAACCTCCAAGCCATTTCTCCCATACGATAGGCCTAAGGGCTTAGAGCTGTTGCTGGTCCTCACCTTCCCTTGACACCGCTTTCACAGACAAACACACTCTGGCCATCTGCCTTTAACTTGCCTCCCAGCACTCCCAAATCACTCTCACTCCCGGCACACAACACCTCCCAAAGTGAAAATACCCAAGCCATTTCTCCCATACGATAGGCCTAAGGGCTTAGAGCTGTTGCTGGTCCTCACCTTCCCTTGACACCGCTTTCACAGACAAACACACTCTGGCCATCTGCCTTTAACTTGCCTCCCAGCACTCCCAACACACATTCTCAGGTTCAATCTCACTCTCACTCCCGGCACACAACACCTCCCAAAGTGCAAACGTCCAAGCCATTTTTCCCCTACGATAGGCCTAAGGGCTTAGAGCTGTTGCTGGTCCTCACCTTCCCTTGACACCGCTTTCACAGCCAAACACACTCTGCCCATCTACCCTGGCTTTGCCTCCCAGCACTCCCAACACACATTCTCAGGTTGAATCTCATTCTCACTCCCGGCACACACCACCTCCCAAAGTGAAAATACCCAAGCGATTTCTGACACACGCTACATCTAAGGGCTTAGAGCTGTTGCTGGTCCTCACCTTCCCTTGACACCGCTTTCACAGCCAAACACACTCTGCCCATCTACCCTGGCTTTCCCTCCCAGCACTCCCAACACACATTGTCAGGCTCAATCTCACTCTCACTCCCGGCAGAGACCAGCAAACAAAGTGCCAACACTGAAGCCATTTCTTCCATACAATAGGCCTAAAAGCTTAGAGCTGTTGCTGGTCCTCACCTTCCCTTGACACCGCTTTCACAGCCAAACACACTCTGGCCATCTGCCTTTGCCTTGCCTCCCAGCACTCCCAACACACTCTCACTATCGGCACAGACCACCTCCCAAAGTGCAAACCTCCAAGCCATTTCTCCCATACGATAGGCCTAAGGGCTTAGAGCTGTTGCTGGTCCTCACCTTCCCTTGACACCGCTTTCACAGCCAAACACACTCTGCCCATCTACCCTGGCTTTGCCTCCCAGCACTCCCAAAACACTCTCACTCGGCGCACAGAACACCTCCCAAAGTGCAAACCCCCAAGCGATATCTGACAAACGGTACATCAAAGGGCTTAGAGCTGTTGCTGGTCCTCACCTTCCCTTGACACCGCTTTCACAGCCAAACACACTCTGCCCATCTACCCTGGCTTTGCCTCCCAGCACTCCCAATACACATTCTCAGGCTCACTCTCACTATCACTCCCGGCACACAACACCTCCCAAAGTGCAAACCACCAAGCCATTTCTCCCCTACGATAGGCCTAAGGGCTTAGAGCTGTTGCTGGTCCCCACCTTCCCTTGACACCGCTTTCACAGCCAAACACACTCTGGTCATCTGCCTTTGCCTTGCCTCCCAGCACTCCCAACACACTCTCACTATCGGCACAGACCACCTCCCAAAGTGCAAACCTCCAAGCCATTTCTCCCATACGATAGGCCTAAGGGCTTAGAGCTGTTGCTGGTCCTCACCTTCCCTTGACACTGCTTTCACAGACAAACACACTCTGGCCATCTGCCTTTAACTTGCCTCCCAGCACTCCCAACACACTCTCACTCTCGGCATAGACCACCTCCCAAAATGCCACCACCAAACCGATTTCTGACACACGCTACATCTAAGAGCTTAGAGCTGTTGCTGGTCCTCACCTTCCCTTGACACCGCTTTCACAGCCAGACACACTCTGGCCATCTGGCCTGGCTTTGCCTCCCAGCACTCCCAACACACATTCTCAGGCTCAATCTCACTCTCACTCCCGGCACACACCACCTCCCAAAGTGAAAATACCCAAGGCATTTCTCCCATACGATAGGACTAAGGGCTTAGAGCTGTTGCTGGTCCTCACCTTCCCTTGACACCGCTTTCACAGCCAAACACACTCTGCCCATCTACCCTGGCTTTGCCTCCCAGCACTCCCAACACACATTCTCAGGCTCAATCTCACTCTCACTCCCGGCACACAACACCTCCCAAAGTGCAAACCTCCAAGCCATTTCTCCCATACGATAGGCCTAAGGGCTTAGAGCTGTTGCTGGTCCTCACCTTCCCTTGACACCGCTTTCACAGCCAAACACACTCTGCCCATCTGCCTTTGCCTCAACTCCCAGCACTCCCAACACACATTCTCAGGCTCACTCTCACTCTCACTCCCGGCACAGACCACCTCCCAAAGTGCAAACCTCCAAGCCATTTCTCCCCTACGATAGGCCTAAGGGCTTAGAGCTGTTGCTGGTCCTCATCTTCCCTTGACACCGCTTTCACAGCCAAACACACTCTGGCCATCTGCCTTTGCCTCAACTCCCAGCACTCCCAAAAAACTCTCAGTCCCGGCACAAACCACCTCCCAAAGTGCAAACCCCCAAGCGATATCTGACAAACGCTAAATCTAAGGGCTTAGAGCTGTTGCTGGTCCTCACCTTCCCTTGACACCGCTTTCACAGCCAAACACACTCTGCCCATCTACCCTGGCTTTGCCTCCCAGCACTCCCAAAACACTCTCACTCCGCGCACAGACCACCTCCCAAAGTGCAAACCCCCAAGCGATATCTGACAAACGGTACATCAAAGGGCTTAGAGCTGTTGCTGGTCCTCACCTTACCTTGACACCGCTTTCACAGCCAAACACACTCTGCCCATCTACCCTGGCTTTGCCTCCCAGCACTCCCAATACACATTCTCAGGCTCAATCTCACTCTCACTCCCGGCACACACCACCTCCCAAAATGAAAATACCCAAGCCATTTCTCCCATACGATAGGCCTAAGGGCTTAGAGCTGTTGCTGGTCCTCACCTTCCCTTGACACCGCTTTCACAGCCAAACACACTCTGGCCATCTGCCTTTAACTTGCCTCCCAGCACTCCCAACACACATTCTCAGGCTCACTCTCACTCTCACTCCCGGCACACAACACCTCCCAAAGTGCAAACCACCAAGCCATTTCTCCCATACGATAGGCCTAAGGGCTTAGAGCTGTTGCTGGTCCTCACCTTCCCTTGACACCGCTTTCACAGCCAAACACACTCTGCCCATCTACCCTGGCTTTCCCTCCCAGCACTCCCAACACACATTCTCAGGCTCACTCTCACTCTCACTCCCGGTACACACCACCTCCCAAAGTGCAAACCTCCAAGCCATTTCTCCCATACGATAGGCCTAAGGGCTTAGAGCTGTTGCTGGTCCTCACCTTCCCTTGACACCGCTTTCACAGACAAACACACTCTGGCCATCTGCCTTTGCCTTGCCTCCCAGCACTCCCAACACACTCTCACTCTCGGCATAGACCACCTCCCAAAATGCCACCACCAAACCGATTTCTGACACACGCTACATCTAAGAGCTTAGAGCTGTTGCTGGTCCTCACCTTCCCTTGACACCGCTTTCACAGCCAGACACACTCTGGCCATCTGCCCTGGCTTTGCCTCCCAGCACTCCCAACACACATTCTCAGGCTCAATCTCACTCTCACTCCCGGCACACACCACCTCCCAAAGTGAAAATACCCAAGGCATTTCTCCCATACGATAGGACTAAGGGCTTAGAGCTGTTGCTGGTCCTCACCTTCCCTTGACACCGCTTTCACAGCCAAACACACTCTGCCCATCTACCCTGGCTTTGCCTCCCAGCACTCCCAACACACATTCTCAGGCTCAATCTCACTCTCACTCCCGGCACACAACACCTCCCAAAGTGCAAACCTCCAAGCCATTTCTCCCATACGATAGGCCTAAGGGCTTAGAGCTGTTGCTGGTCCTCACCTTCCCTTCACACCGCTTTCACAGCCAAACACACTCTGCCCATCTGCCTTTGCCTCAACTCCCAGCACTCCCAACACACATTCTCAGGCTCACTCTCACTCTCACTCCCGGCACAGACCACCTCCCAAAGTGCAAACCTCCAAGCCATTTCTCCCCTACGATAGGCCTAAGGGCTTAGAGCTGTTGCTGGTCCTCATCTTCCCTTGACACCGCTTTCACAGCCAAACACACTCTGGCCATCTGCCTTTGCCTCAACTCCCAGCACTCCCAAAAAACTCTCAGTCCCGGCACAAACCACCTCCCAAAGTGCAAACCCCCAAGCGATATCTGACAAACGCTAAATCTAAGGGCTTAGAGCTGTTGCTGGTCCTCACCTTCCCTTGACACCGCTTTCACAGCCAAACACACTCTGCCCATCTACCCTGGCTTTGCCTCCCAGCACTCCCAAAACACTCTCACTCCGCGCACAGACCACCTCCCAAAGTGCAAACCCCCAAGCGATATCTGACAAACGGTACATCAAAGGGCTTAGAGCTGTTGCTGGTCCTCACCTTACCTTGACACCGCTTTCACAGCCAAACACACTCTGCCCATCTACCGTGGCTTTGCCTCCCAGCACTCCCAATACACATTCTCAGGCTCAATCTCACTCTCACTCCCGGCACACACCACCTCCCAAAATGAAAATACCCAAGCCATTTCTCCCATACGATAGGCCTAAGGGCTTAGAGCTGTTGCTGGTCCTCACCTTCCCTTGACACCGCTTTCACAGCCAAACACACTCTGCCCATCTACCCTGGCTTTGCCTCCCAGCACTCCCAACACACATTCTCAGGTTGAATCTCATTCTCACTCCCGGCACACACCACCTCCCAAAGTGAAAATACCCAAGCGATTTCTGACACACGCTACATCTAAGGGCTTAGAGCTGTTGCTGGTCCTCACCTTCCCTTGACACCGCTTTCACAGCCAAACACACTCTGCCCATCTACCCTGGCTTTCCCTCCCAGCACTCCCAACACACATTCTCAGGCTCAATCTCACTCTCACTCCCGGCAGAGACCAGCAAACAAAGTGCCAACACTGAAGCCATTTCTTCCATACAATAGGCCTAAAAGCTTAGAGCTGTTGCTGGTCCTCACCTTCCCTTGACACCGCTTTCACAGCCAAACACACTCTGGCCATCTGCCTTTGCCTTGCCTCCCAGCACTCCCAACACACTCTCACTATCGGCACAGACCACCTCCCAAAGTGCAAACCTCCAAGCCATTTCTCCCATACGATAGGCCTAAGGGCTTAGAGCTGTTGCTGGTCCTCATCTTCCCTTGACACCGCTTTCACAGACAAACACACTCTGGCCATCTGCCTTTGCCTCAACTCCCAGCACTCCCAAAAAACTCTCAGTCCCGGCACAGACCACCTCCCAAAGTGCAAACACCCAACCGATTTCTGACAAACGCTAAATCTAAGGGCTTAGAGCTGTTGCTGGTCCTCACCTTCCCTTGACACCGCTTTCACAGCCAAACACACTCTGCCCATCTACCCTGGCTTTGCCTCCCAGCACTCCCAACACACATTCTCAGGCTCAATCTCACTCTCACTCCCGGCACACAACACCTCCCAAAGTGCAAACCTCCAAGCCATTTCTCCCATACGATAGGCCTAAGGGCTTAGAGCTGTTGCTGGTCCTCACCTTCCCTTGACACCGCTTTCACAGCCAAACACACTCTGCCCATCTGCCTTTGCCTCAACTCCCAGCACTCCCAACACACATTCTCAGGCTCACTCTCACTCTCACTCCCGGCACAGACCACCTCCCAAAGTGCAAACCTCCAAGCCATTTCTCCCATACGATAGGCCTAAGGGCTTAGAGCTGTTGCTGGTCCTCATCTTCCCTTGACACCGCTTTCACAGCCAAACACACTCTGGCCATCTGCCTTTGCCTCAACTCCCAGCACTCCCAAAAAACTCTCAGTCCCGGCACAAACCACCTCCCAAAGTGCAAACCCCCAAGCGATATCTGACAAACGCTAAATCTAAGGGCTTAGAGCTGTTGCTGGTCCTCACCTTCCCTTGACACCGCTTTCACAGCCAAACACACTCTGCCCATCTACCCTGGCTTTGCCTCCCAGCACTCCCAAAACACTCTCACTCCGCGCACAGACCACCTCCCAAAGTGCAAACCCCCAAGCGATATCTGACAAACGGTACATCAAAGGGCTTAGAGCTGTTGCTGGTCCTCACCTTCCCTTGACACCGCTTTCACAGCCAAACACACTCTGCCCATCTACCCTGGCTTTGCCTCCCAGCACTCCCAACACACATTCTCAGGCTCACTCTCACTCTCACTCCCGGCACACAACACCTCCCAAAGTGCAAACCTCCAAGCCATTTCTCCCATACGATAGGCCTAAGGGCTTAGAGCTGTTGCTGGTCCTCACCTTCCCTTGACACCGCTTTCACAGCCAAACACACTCTGCCCATCTACCCTGGCTTTGCCTCCCAGCACTCCCAACACAGATTCTCAGGTTGAATCTCATTCTCACTCCCGGCACACACCACCTCCCAAAGTGAAAATACCCAAGCGATTTCTGACACACGCTACATCTAAGGGCTTCGAGCTGTTGCTGGTCCTCACCTTCCCTTGACACCGCTTTCACAGCCAAACACACTCTGCCCATCTACCCTGGCTTTCCCTCCCAGCACTCCCAACACACATTGTCAGGCTCAATCTCACTCTCACTCCTGGCAGAGACCAGCAGACAAAGTGCCAACACAGAAGCCATTTCTTCCATACAATAGGCCTAAAAGCTTAGAGCTGTTGCTGGTCCTCACCTTCCCTTGACACCGCTTTCACAGCCAAACGCACTCTGCCCATCTGCGCTGCCCTTGCCTCCCAGCACTCCCAACACACATTCTCAAGCACGCTCACGCTCTCACTCTGACTCCCAGCACAGACCACCTCCCAAAGTGCAAATACCAAAGCCATTTCTGTACACGCTACATCTACAGGCTTAGAGCTGTTGCTGGTCCTCACCTTCCCTTGACACCGCTTTCACAGCAAAACACACTCTGCCCATCTACCCTGGCTTTCCCTCCCAGCACTCCCAATACATATTCTCAGGCTCACTATCACTCTCACTCCCGGCACACAACACCTCCCAAAGTGCAAACGTCCAAGCCATTTCTCCCCTACGATAGGCCTAAGGGCTTAGAGCTGTTGCTGGTCCTCACCTTCCCTTGACACCGCTTGCACAGCCAAACACACTCTGGCCATCTGCCTTTGCCTTGCCTCCCAGCACTCCCAACACACTCTCACTATCGGCACAGACCACCTCCCAAAGTGCAAACCTCCAAGCCATTTCTCCCATACGATAGGCCTAAGGGCTTAGAGCTGTTGCTGGTCCTCACCTTCCCTTGACACCGCTTTCACAGACAAACACACTCTGGCCATCTGCCTTTAACTTGCCTCCCAGCACTCCCAAATCACTCTCACTCCCGGCACACAACACCTCCCAAAGTGAAAATACCCAAGCCATTTCTCCCATACGATAGGCCTAAGGGCTTAGAGCTGTTGCTGGTCCTCACCTTCCCTTGACACCGCTTTCACAGACAAACACACTCTGGCCATCTGCCTTTAACTTGCCTCCCAGCACTCCCAACACACATTCTCAGGTTCAATCTCACTCTCACTCCCGGCACACAACACCTCCCAAAGTGCAAACGTCCAAGCCATTTTTCCCCTACGATAGGCCTAAGGGCTTCGAGCTGTTGCTGGTCCTCACCTTCCCTTGACACCGCTTTCACAGCCAAACACACTCTGCCCATCTACCCTGGCTTTGCCTCCCAGCACTCCCAACACACATTCTCAGGTTGAATCTCATTCTCACTCCCGGCACACACCACCTCCCAAAGTGAAAATACCCAAGCGATTTCTGACACACGCTACATCTAAGGGCTTAGAGCTGTTGCTGGTCCTCACCTTCCCTTGACACCGCTTTCACAGCCAAACACACTCTGCCCATCTACCCTGGCTTTCCCTCCCAGCACTCCCAACACACATTGTCAGGCTCAATCTCACTCTCACTCCCGGCAGAGACCAGCAAACAAAGTGCCAACACTGAAGCCATTTCTTCCATACAATAGGCCTAAAAGCTTAGAGCTGTTGCTGGTCCTCACCTTCCCTTGACACCGCTTTCACAGACAAACACACTCTGGCCATCTGCCTTTGCCTTGCCTCCCAGCACTCCCAACACACTCTCACTATCGGCACAGACCACCTCCCAAAGTGCAAACCTCCAAGCCATTTCTCCCATACGATAGGCCTAAGGGCTTAGAGCTGTTGCTGGTCCTCACCTTCCCTTGACACCGCTTTCACAGCCAAACACACTCTGCCCATCTACCCTGGCTTTGCCTCCCAGCACTCCCAAAACACTCTCACTCGGCGCACAGAACACCTCCCAAAGTGCAAACCCCCAAGCGATATCTGACAAACGGTACATCAAAGGGCTTAGAGCTGTTGCTGGTCCTCACCTTCCCTTGACACCGCTTTCACAGCCAAACACACTCTGCCCATCTACCCTGGCTTTGCCTCCCAGCACTCCCAATACACATTCTCAGGCTCACTCTCACTATCACTCCCGGCACACAACACCTCCCAAAGTGCAAACCACCAAGCCATTTCTCCCCTACGATAGGCCTAAGGGCTTAGAGCTGTTGCTGGTCCCCACCTTCCCTTGACACCGCTTTCACAGCCAAACACACTCTGGTCATCTGCCTTTGCCTTGCCTCCCAGCACTCCCAACACACTCTCACTATCGGCACAGACCACCTCCCAAAGTGCAAACCTCCAAGCCATTTCTCCCATACGATAGGCCTAAGGGCTTAGAGCTGTTGCTGGTCCTCACCTTCCCTTGACACTGCTTTCACAGACAAACACACTCTGGCCATCTGCCTTTAACTTGCCTCCCAGCACTCCCAACACACTCTCACTCTCGGCATAGACCACCTCCCAAAATGCCACCACCAAACCGATTTCTGACACACGCTACATCTAAGAGCTTAGAGCTGTTGCTGGTCCTCACCTTCCCTTGACACCGCTTTCACAGCCAGACACACTCTGGCCATCTGGCCTGGCTTTGCCTCCCAGCACTCCCAACACACATTCTCAGGCTCAATCTCACTCTCACTCCCGGCACACACCACCTCC
Organism: Pelecanus crispus; assembly: GCF_030463565.1. Classification (NCBI taxonomy): domain Eukaryota; kingdom Metazoa; phylum Chordata; class Aves; order Pelecaniformes; family Pelecanidae; genus Pelecanus; species Pelecanus crispus. The sequence goes on along the minus strand of NC_134671.1, from coordinate 1,737,530 downwards.
CAAAGTGAAAATACCCAAGGCATTTCTCCCATACGATAGGACTAAGGGCTTAGAGCTGTTGCTGGTCCTCACCTTCCCTTGACACCGCTTTCACAGCCAAACACACTCTGCCCATCTACCCTGGCTTTGCCTCCCAGCACTCCCAACACACATTCTCAGGCTCAATCTCACTCTCACTCCCGGCACACAACACCTCCCAAAGTGCAAACCTCCAAGCCATTTCTACCATACGATAGGCCTAAGGGCTTAGAGCTGTTGCTGGTCCTCACCTTCCCTTGACACCGCTTTCACAGCCAAACACACTCTGCCCATCTGCCTTTGCCTCAACTCCCAGCACTCCCAACACACATTCTCAGGCTCACTCTCACTCTCACTCCCGGCACAGACCACCTCCCAAAGTGCAAACCTCCAAGCCATTTCTCCCCTACGATAGGCCTAAGGGCTTAGAGCTGTTGCTGGTCCTCATCTTCCCTTGACACCGCTTTCACAGCCAAACACACTCTGGCCATCTGCCTTTGCCTCAACTCCCAGCACTCCCAAAAAACTCTCAGTCCCGGCACAAACCACCTCCCAAAGTGCAAACCCCCAAGCGATATCTGACAAACGCTAAATCTAAGGGCTTAGAGCTGTTGCTGGTCCTCACCTTCCCTTGACACCGCTTTCACAGCCAAACACACTCTGCCCATCTACCCTGGCTTTGCCTCCCAGCACTCCCAAAACACTCTCACTCCGGGCACAGACCACCTCCCAAAGTGCAAACCCCCAAGCGATATCTGACAAACGGTACATCAAAGGGCTTAGAGCTGTTGCTGGTCCTCACCTTCCCTTGACACCGCTTTCACAGCCAAACACACTCTGCCCATCTACCCTGGCTTTCCCTCCCAGCACTCCCAATACACATTCTCAGGCTCAATCTCACTCTCACTCCCGGCACACACCACCTCCCAAAATGAAAATACCCAAGCCATTTCTCCCATACGATAGGCCTAAGGGCTTAGAGCTGTTGCTGGTCCTCACCTTCCCTTGACACCGCTTTCACAGCCAAACACACTCTGGCCATCTGCCTTTAACTTGCCTCCCAGCACTCCCAACACACATTCTCAGGCTCACTCTCACTCTCACTCCCGGCACACAACACCTCCCAAAGTGCAAACCACCAAGCCATTTCTCCCATACGATAGGCCTAAGGGCTTAGAGCTGTTGCTGGTCCTCACCTTCCCTTGACACCGCTTTCACAGCCAAACACACTCTGCCCATCTACCCTGGCTTTCCCTCCCAGCACTCCCAACACACATTCTCAGGCTCACTCTCACTCTCACTCCCGGTACACACCACCTCCCAAAGTGCAAACGTCCAAGCCATTTCTCCCATACGATAGGCCTAAGGGCTTAGAGCTGTTGCTGGTCCTCACCTTCCCTTGACACCGCTTTCACAGACAAACACACTCTGGCCATCTGCCTTTGCCTTGCCTCCCAGCACTCCCAACACACTCTCACTCTCGGCATAGACCACCTCCCAAAATGCCACCACCAAACCGATTTCTGACACACGCTACATCTAAGAGCTTAGAGCTGTTGCTGGTCCTCACCTTCCCTTGACACCGCTTTCACAGCCAGACACACTCTGGCCATCTGCCCTGGCTTTGCCTCCCAGCACTCCCAACACACATTCTCAGGCTCAATCTCACTCTCACTCCCGGCACACACCACCTCCCAAAGTGAAAATACCCAAGGCATTTCTCCCATACGATAGGACTAAGGGCTTAGAGCTGTTGCTGGTCCTCACCTTCCCTTGACACCGCTTTCACAGCCAAACACACTCTGCCCATCTACCCTGGCTTTGCCTCCCAGCACTCCCAACACACATTCTCAGGCTCAATCTCACTCTCACTCCCGGCACACAACACCTCCCAAAGTGCAAACCTCCAAGCCATTTCTCCCATACGATAGGCCTAAGGGCTTAGAGCTGTTGCTGGTCCTCACCTTCCCTTCACACCGCTTTCACAGCCAAACACACTCTGCCCATCTGCCTTTGCCTCAACTCCCAGCACTCCCAACACACATTCTCAGGCTCACTCTCACTCTCACTCCCGGCACAGACCACCTCCCAAAGTGCAAACCTCCAAGCCATTTCTCCCCTACGATAGGCCTAAGGGCTTAGAGCTGTTGCTGGTCCTCATCTTCCCTTGACACCGCTTTCACAGCCAAACACACTCTGGCCATCTGCCTTTGCCTCAACTCCCAGCACTCCCAAAAAACTCTCAGTCCCGGCACAAACCACCTCCCAAAGTGCAAACCCCCAAGCGATATCTGACAAACGCTAAATCTAAGGGCTTAGAGCTGTTGCTGGTCCTCACCTTCCCTTGACACCGCTTTCACAGCCAAACACACTCTGCCCATCTACCCTGGCTTTGCCTCCCAGCACTCCCAAAACACTCTCACTCCGCGCACAGACCACCTCCCAAAGTGCAAACCCCCAAGCGATATCTGACAAACGGTACATCAAAGGGCTTAGAGCTGTTGCTGGTCCTCACCTTACCTTGACACCGCTTTCACAGCCAAACACACTCTGCCCATCTACCGTGGCTTTGCCTCCCAGCACTCCCAATACACATTCTCAGGCTCAATCTCACTCTCACTCCCGGCACACACCACCTCCCAAAATGAAAATACCCAAGCCATTTCTCCCATACGATAGGCCTAAGGGCTTAGAGCTGTTGCTGGTCCTCACCTTCCCTTGACACCGCTTTCACAGCCAAACACACTCTGCCCATCTACCCTGGCTTTGCCTCCCAGCACTCCCAACACACATTCTCAGGTTGAATCTCATTCTCACTCCCGGCACACACCACCTCCCAAAGTGAAAATACCCAAGCGATTTCTGACACACGCTACATCTAAGGGCTTAGAGCTGTTGCTGGTCCTCACCTTCCCTTGACACCGCTTTCACAGCCAAACACACTCTGCCCATCTACCCTGGCTTTCCCTCCCAGCACTCCCAACACACATTCTCAGGCTCAATCTCACTCTCACTCCCGGCAGAGACCAGCAAACAAAGTGCCAACACTGAAGCCATTTCTTCCATACAATAGGCCTAAAAGCTTAGAGCTGTTGCTGGTCCTCACCTTCCCTTGACACCGCTTTCACAGCCAAACACACTCTGGCCATCTGCCTTTGCCTTGCCTCCCAGCACTCCCAACACACTCTCACTATCGGCACAGACCACCTCCCAAAGTGCAAACCTCCAAGCCATTTCTCCCATACGATAGGCCTAAGGGCTTAGAGCTGTTGCTGGTCCTCACCTTCCCTTGACACCGCTTTCACAGCCAAACACACTCTGCCCATCTGCCTTTGCCTCAACTCCCAGCACTCCCAAAAAACTCTCAGTCCCGGCACAGACCACCTCCCAAAGTGCAAACACCCAACCGATTTCTGACAAACGCTAAATCTAAGGGCTTAGAGCTGTTGCTGGTCCTCACCTTCCCTTGACACCGCTTTCACAGCCAAACACACTCTGCCCATCTACCCTGGCTTTGCCTCCCAGCACTCCCAACACACATTCTCAGGCTCAATCTCACTCTCACTCCCGGCACACAACACCTCCCAAAGTGCAAACCTCCAAGCCATTTCTCCCATACGATAGGCCTAAGGGCTTAGAGCTGTTGCTGGTCCTCACCTTCCCTTCACACCGCTTTCACAGCCAAACACACTCTGCCCATCTGCCTTTGCCTCAACTCCCAGCACTCCCAACACACATTCTCAGGCTCACTCTCACTCTCACTCCCGGCACAGACCACCTCCCAAAGTGCAAACCTCCAAGCCATTTCTCCCATACGATAGGCCTAAGGGCTTAGAGCTGTTGCTGGTCCTCATCTTCCCTTGACACCGCTTTCACAGCCAAACACACTCTGGCCATCTGCCTTTGCCTCAACTCCCAGCACTCCCAAAAAACTCTCAGTCCCGGCACAAACCACCTCCCAAAGTGCAAACCCCCAAGCGATATCTGACAAACGCTAAATCTAAGGGCTTAGAGCTGTTGCTGGTCCTCACCTTCCCTTGACACCGCTTTCACAGCCAAACACACTCTGCCCATCTACCCTGGCTTTGCCTCCCAGCACTCCCAAAACACTCTCACTCCGCGCACAGACCACCTCCCAAAGTGCAAACCCCCAAGCGATATCTGACAAACGGTACATCAAAGGGCTTAGAGCTGTTGCTGGTCCTCACCTTCCCTTGACACCGCTTTCACAGCCAAACACACTCTGCCCATCTACCCTGGCTTTGCCTCCCAGCACTCCCAACACACATTCTCAGGCTCACTCTCACTCTCACTCCCGGCACACAACACCTCCCAAAGTGCAAACCTCCAAGCCATTTCTCCCATACGATAGGCCTAAGGGCTTAGAGCTGTTGCTGGTCCTCACCTTCCCTTGACACCGCTTTCACAGCCAAACACACTCTGCCCATCTACCCTGGCTTTGCCTCCCAGCACTCCCAACACACATTCTCAGGTTGAATCTCATTCTCACTCCCGGCACACACCACCTCCCAAAGTGAAAATACCCAAGCGATTTCTGACACACGCTACATCTAAGGGCTTAGAGCTGTTGCTGGTCCTCACCTTCCCTTGACACCGCTTTCACAGCCAAACACACTCTGCCCATCTACCCTGGCTTTCCCTCCCAGCACTCCCAACACACATTGTCAGGCTCAATCTCACTCTCACTCCTGGCAGAGACCAGCAGACAAAGTGCCAACACAGAAGCCATTTCTTCCATACAATAGGCCTAAAAGCTTAGAGCTGTTGCTGGTCCTCACCTTCCCTTGACACCGCTTTCACAGCCAAACGCACTCTGCCCATCTGCGCTGCCCTTGCCTCCCAGCACTCCCAACACACATTCTCAAGCACGCTCACGCTCTCACTCTGACTCCCAGCACAGACCACCTCCCAAAGTGCAAATACCAAAGCCATTTCTGTACACGCTACATCTACAGGCTTAGAGCTGTTGCTGGTCCTCACCTTCCCTTGACACCGCTTTCACAGCAAAACACACTCTGCCCATCTACCCTGGCTTTCCCTCCCAGCACTCCCAATACATATTCTCAGGCTCACTATCACTCTCACTCCCGGCACAGACCACCTCCCAAAGTGCAAACGTCCAAGCCATTTCTCCCCTACGATAGGCCTAAGGGCTTAGAGCTGTTGCTGGTCCTCACCTTCCCTTGACACCGCTTTCACAGCCAAACACACTCTGCCCATCTACCCTGGCTTTGCCTCCCAGCACTCCCAAAACACTCTCACTCGGCGCACAGAACACCTCCCAAAGTGCAAACCCCCAAGCGATATCTGACAAACGGTACATCAAAGGGCTTAGAGCTGTTGCTGGTCCTCACCTTCCCTTGACACCGCTTTCACAGCCAAACACACTCTGCCCATCTACCCTGGCTTTGCCTCCCAGCACTCCCAACACACATTCTCAGGCTCACTCTCACTCTCACTCCCGGCACACAACACCTCCCAAAGTGCAAACCACCAAGCCATTTCTCCCCTACGATAGGCCTAAGGGCTTAGAGCTGTTGCTGGTCCTCACCTTCCCTTGACACCGCTTTCACAGCCAAACACACTCTGGCCATCTGCCTTTAACTTGCCTCCCAGCACTCCCAAATCACTCTCACTCCCGGCACACACCACCTCCCAAAATGAAAATACCCAAGCCATTTCTCCCATACGATAGGCCTAAGGGCTTAGAGCTGTTGCTGGTCCTCACCTTCCCTTGACACCGCTTTCACAGACAAACACACTCTGGCCATCTGCCTTTGCCTTGCCTCCCAGCACTCCCAACACACTCTCACTCTCGGCATAGACCACCTCCCAAAATGCCACCACCAAACCGATTTCTGACACACGCTACATCTAAGAGCTTAGAGCTGTTGCTGGTCCTCACCTTCCCTTGACACCGCTTTCACAGCCAGACACACTCTGGCCATCTGCCCTGGCTTTGCCTCCCAGCACTCCCAACACACATTCTCAGGCTCAATCTCACTCTCACTCCCGGCACACACCACCTCCCAAAGTGAAAATACCCAAGGCATTTCTCCCATACGATAGGACTAAGGGCTTAGAGCTGTTGCTGGTCCTCACCTTCCCTTGACACCGCTTTCACAGACAAACACACTCTGCCCATCTACCCTGGCTTTGCCTCCCAGCACTCCCAACACACATTCTCAGGCTCAATCTCACTCTCACTCCCGGCACACAACACCTCCCAAAGTGCAAACCTCCAAGCCATTTCTCCCATACGATAGGCCTAAGGGCTTAGAGCTGTTGCTGGTCCTCACCTTCCCTTCACACCGCTTTCACAGCCAAACACACTCTGCCCATCTGCCTTTGCCTCAACTCCCAGCACTCCCAACACACATTCTCAGGCTCACTCTCACTCTCACTCCCGGCACACACCACCTCCCAAAGTGCAAACCTCCAAGCCATTTCTCCCCTACGATAGGCCTAAGGGCTTAGAGCTGTTGCTGGTCCTCATCTTCCCTTGACACCGCTTTCACAGCCAAACACACTCTGGCCATCTGCCTTTGCCTCAACTCCCAGCACTCCCAAAAAACTCTCAGTCCCGGCACAAACCACCTCCCAAAGTGCAAACCCCCAAGCGATATCTGACAAACGCTAAATCTAAGGGCTTAGAGCTGTTGCTGGTCCTCACCTTCCCTTGACACCGCTTTCACAGCCAAACACACTCTGGCCATCTGCCTTTGCCTTGCCTCCCAGCACTCCCAACACACTCTCACTATCGGCACAGACCACCTCCCAAAGTGCAAACCTCCAAGCCATTTCTCCCATACGATAGGCCTAAGGGCTTAGAGCTGTTGCTGGTCCTCACCTTCCCTTGACACCGCTTTCACAGACAAACACACTCTGGCCATCTGCCTTTGCCTCAACTCCCAGCACTCCCAAAAAACTCTCAGTCCCGGCACAGACCACCTCCCAAAGTGCAAACACCCAACCGATTTCTGACGAACGCTAAATCTAAGGGCTTAGAGCTGTTGCTGGTCCTCACCTTCCCTTGACACCGCTTTCACAGCCAAACACACTCTGCCCATCTACCCTGGCTTTCCCTCCCAGCACTCCCAACACACATTCTCAGGCTCAATCTCACTCTCACTCCCGGCACACAACACCTCCCAAAGTGCAAACGTCCAAGCCATTTCTCCCATACGATAGGCCTAAGGGCTTAGAGCTGTTGCTGGTCCTCACCTTCCCTTGACACCGCTTTCACAGCCAAACACACTCTGCCCATCTGCCTTTGCCTCAACTCCCAGCACTCCCAACACACATTCTCAGGCTCACTCCCACTCTCACTCCCGGCACAGACCACCTCCCAAAGTGCAAACCTCCAAGCCATTTCTCCCATACGATAGGCCTAAGGGCTTAGAGCTGTTGCTGGTCCTCATCTTCCCTTGACACCGCTTTCACAGCCAAACACACTCTGGCCATCTGCCTTTGCCTCAACTCCCAGCACTCCCAAAAAACTCTCAGTCCCGGCACAAACCACCTCCCAAAGTGCAAACCCCCAAGCGATATCTGACAAACGCTAAATCTAAGGGCTTAGAGCTGTTGCTGGTCCTCACCTTCCCTTGACACCGCTTTCACAGCCAAACACACTCTGCCCATCTACCCTGGCTTTGCCTCCCAGCACTCCCAAAACACTCTCACTCCGCGCACAGACCACCTCCCAAAGTGCAAACCCCCAAGCGATATCTGACAAACGGTACATCAAAGGGCTTAGAGCTGTTGCTGGTCCTCACCTTCCCTTGACACCGCTTTCACAGCCAAACACACTCTGCCCATCTACCCTGGCTTTGCCTCCCAGCACTCCCAATACACATTCTCAGGCTCACTCTCACTCTCACTCCCGCCACACAACACCTCCCAAAGTGCAAACCACCAAGCCATTTCTCCCATACGATAGGCCTAAGGGCTTAGAGCTGTTGCTGGTCCTCACCTTCCCTTGACACCGCTTTCACAGCCAAACACACTCTGCCCATCTACCCTGGCTTTGCCTCCCAGCACTCCCAATACACATTCTCAGGCTCACTCTCACTCTCACTCCCGCCACACAACACCTCCCAAAGTGCAAACCACCAAGCCATTTCTCCCATACGATAGGCCTAAGGGCTTAGAGCTGTTGCTGGTCCTCACCTTCCCTTGACACCGCTTTCACAGCCAAACACACTCTGCCCATCTACCCTGGCTTTCCCTCCCAGCACTCCCAACACACATTCTCAGGCTCAATCTCACTCTCACTCCCGGTACACACCACCTCCCAAAGTGCAAACGTCCAAGCCATTTCTCCCATACGATAGGCCTAAGGGCTTAGAGCTGTTGCTGGTCCTCACCTTCCCTTGACACCGCTTTCACAGCCAAACACACTCTGCCCATCTACCCTGGCTTTGCCTCCCAGCACTCCCAACACACATTCTCAGGTTGAATCTCATTCTCACTCCCGGCACACACCACCTCCCAAAGTGAAAATACCCAAGCGATTTCTGACACACGCTACATCTAAGGGCTTCGAGCTGTTGCTGGTCCTCACCTTCCCTTCACACCGCTTTCACAGCCAAACACACTCTGCCCATCTACCCTGGCTTTCCCTCCCAGCACTCCCAACACACATTGTCAGGCTCAATCTCACTCTCACTCCTGGCAGAGACCAGCAGACAAAGTGCCAACACAGAAGCCATTTCTTCCATACAATAGGCCTAAAAGCTTAGAGCTGTTGCTGGTCCTCACCTTCCCTTGACACCGCTTTCACAGCCAAACACACTCTGCCCATCTGCGCTGCCCTTGCCTCCCAGTACTCCCAACACACTCTCACTATCGGCACAGACCACCTCCCAAAGTGCAAACCTCCAAGCCATTTCTCCCATACGATAGGCCTAAGGGCTTAGAGCTGTTGCTGGTCCTCACCTTCCCTTGACACCGCTTTCACAGCCAAACACACTCTGCCCATCTACCCTGGCTTTGCCTCCCAGCACTCCCAAAACACTCTCACTCGGCGCACAGAACACCTCCCAAAGTGCAAACCCCCAAGCGATATCTGACAAACGGTACATCAAAGGGCTTAGAGCTGTTGCTGGTCCTCACCTTCCCTTGACACCGCTTTCACAGCCAAACACACTCTGCCCATCTACCCTGGCTTTGCCTCCCAGCACTCCCAATACACATTCTCAGGCTCACTCTCACTCTCACTCCCGGCACACAACACCTCCCAAAGTGCAAACCACCAAGCCATTTCTCCCCTACGATAGGCCTAAGGGCTTAGAGCTGTTGCTGGTCCTCACCTTCCCTTGACACCGCTTTCACAGCCAAACACACTCTGGTCATCTGCCTTTGCCTTGCCTCCCAGCACTCCCAACACACTCTCACTATCGGCACAGACCACCTCCCAAAGTGCAAACCTCCAAGCCATTTCTCCCATACGATAGGCCTAAGGGCTTAGAGCTGTTGCTGGTCCTCACCTTCCCTTGACACTGCTTTCACAGACAAACACACTCTGGCCATCTGCCTTTAACTTGCCTCCCAGCACTCCCAAATCACTCTCACTCCCGGCACACACCACCTCCCAAAGTGAAAATACCAAAGCGATTTCTGACACACGCTACATCCTAGGGCTTAGAGCTGTTGCTGGTCCTCACCTTCCCTTGACACCGCTTTCACAGCCAAACACACTCTGCCCATCTACCCTGGCTTTGCCTCCCAGCACTCCCAACACACATTCTCAGGCTCAATCTCACTCTCACTCCCGGCACACAACACCTCCCAAAGTGCAAACCTCCAAGCCATTTCTCCCATACGATAGGCCTAAGGGCTTAGAGCTGTTGCTGGTCCTCACCTTCCCTTGACACCGCTTTCACAGCCAAACACACTCTGCCCATCTGCCTTTGCCTCAACTCCCAGCACTCCCAACACACATTCTCAGGCTCAATCTCACTCTCACTCCCGGCACAGACCACCTCCCAAAGTGCAAACCTCCAAGCCATTTCTCCCCTACGATAGGCCTAAGGGCTTAGAGCTGTTGCTGGTCCTCATCTTCCCTTGACACCGCTTTCACAGACAAACACACTCTGGCCATCTGCCTTTGCCTCAACTCCCAGCACTCCCAAAAAACTCTCAGTCCCGGCACAAACCACCTCCCAAAGTGCAAACCCCCAAGCGATATCTGACAAACGCTAAATCTAAGGGCTTAGAGCTGTTGCTGGTCCTCACCTTCCCTTGACACCGCTTTCACAGCCAAACACACTCTGCCCATCTACCCTGGCTTTGCCTCCCAGCACTCCCAACACACATTCTCAGGCTCAATCTCACTCTCACTCCCGGCACACAACACCTCCCAAAGTGCAAACCTCCAAGCCATTTCTCCCATACGATAGGCCTAAGGGCTTAGAGCTGTTGCTGGTCCTCACCTTCCCTTCACACCGCTTTCACAGCCAAACACACTCTGCCCATCTGCCTTTGCCTCAACTCCCAGCACTCCCAACACACATTCTCAGGCTCACTCTCACTCTCACTCCCGGCACAGACCACCTCCCAAAGTGCAAACCTCCAAGCCATTTCTCCCATACGATAGGCCTAAGGGCTTAGAGCTGTTGCTGGTCCTCACCTTCCCTTGACACCGCTTTCACAGCCAAACACACTCTGGCCATCTGCCTTTGCCTCAACTCCCAGCACTCCCAAAAAACTCTCAGTCCCGGCACAAACCACCTCCCAAAGTGCAAACCCCCAAGCGATATCTGACAAAAGGTACATCAAAGGGCTTAGAGCTGTTGCTGGTCCTCACCTTCCCTTGACACCGCTTTCACAGCCAAACACACTCTGCCCATCTACCCTGGCTTTGCCTCCCAGCACTCCCAACACACATTATCAGGCTCAATCTCACTCTCACTCCCGGCACACACCACCTCCCAAAATGAAAATACCCAAGCCATTTCTCCCATACGATAGGCCTAAGGGCTTAGAGCTGTTGCTGGTCCTCACCTTCCCTTGACACCGCTTTCACAGCCAAACACACTCTGCCCATCTGCCTTTGCCTCAACTCCCAGCACTCCCAACACACATTCTCAGGCTCACTCTCACTCTCACTCCCGGCACAGACCACCTCCCAAAGTGCAAACCTCCAAGCCATTTCTCCCCTACGATAGGCCTAAGGGCTTAGAGCTGTTGCTGGTCCTCATCTTCCCTTGACACCGCTTTCACAGCCAAACACACTCTGCCCATCTGCCTTTGCCTCAACTCCCAGCACTCCCAAAAAACTCTCAGTCCCGGCACAAACCACCTCCCAAAGTGCAAACCCCCAAGCGATATCTGACAAACGCTAAATCTAAGGGCTTAGAGCTGTTGCTGGTCCTCACCTTCCCTTGACACCGCTTTCACAGCCAAACACACTCTGCCCATCTACCCTGGCTTTGCCTCCCAGCACTCCCAAAACACTCTCACTCCGCGCACAGACCACCTCCCAAAGTGCAAACCCCCAAGCGATATCTGACAAACGGTACATCAAAGGGCTTAGAGCTGTTGCTGGTCCTCACCTTACCTTGACACCGCTTTCACAGCCAAACACACTCTGCCCATCTACCCTGGCTTTGCCTCCC